>NC_080429.1:14749197-15068255 GCF_029873635.1 Malania oleifera | reverse complement strand
GTGGATGTAGGCATACTACCGAACCACATTAAATCCGTGTATTTTATTGTTTTATCTATTTATTTGTTTTTTGTATTATTCATTATAATTACCACACGTTTCACAATAATAACTCGATGAAATACCTGCCAAAAAATAAAAATACAAAAAGAGTTTGGCAAACCTTGTATGATTTTGAGAGATCTCTTTGATATTAAAGTCAAATTTTTGATAGACTAAGAGAATAGGAGTAATTGAAAATTGTAATAACCAGAGAGAATGTCTTACTTCCACATTGTGTATCCCCGAGCACTTTGTATAGACTTTATCACTCAAGTCATATGCCCCCATAGATTAGAGATTACTTTTTTGTTATGAGGAAGTTACACCCTTTTATTTTCTTTCTTTAATTTCTTAGGTGTGTGTTTGAAACTAAAAAATCATAAGAAAAAAGAAAGAAAAACATATACAAATTCACCTTTCATGTTTAGTTATGTAAGGAAAATAAAATCTATAGCAAATCAATGAATTAAATTTTGATCTTTCATATGGGTAATATTTGATTGATCTTAATTTTTAATCATATTAAAATAAAATTTTCTTTTAATTAATATCATTTGATGTAAATAGAAAATAAAATAGAAAATAGTTTTTTTTTTTACTTTTTTTAAAAAAAAAATCTTTGATTCATACGGGACCTAGGAGTTATATCCTTCTTTTATTTCTTAGGAACAAAATATTTTCCTCATTGAATGGCTAATAAATCTATTAAATCCTTTGGGAGTACGGGTTTATTTTATCTTAATAGACTACTTTCTTTCCCAGTACAACATTACTGAAATTACATATTATTTAGTTCAAATTTTGGTCTTACATCAAAATCTTTACAACATGAATTAAAAGTGAAGGGAAAAGAACAAAAGATATTTTTCCTATATTTTTTCATTCTCAATGAGATGTAACATAAGAATAATAATTCATTAATTTATTATTTTTTTCCTTTTTTATATTCATTGACACCAAGTTTAAAAATGAAAAAGATTCTAGCATACATATTTTTTCGTTAATCAGTGGTTGATAAATAAATCATCTTAGTAATATAGAAAGAGTGGGGATGGTTAAGAAAGTGGGTAGCTTTGAAGTTGCTTTCTTTATATTATAGAATTACAAATAAGTTTATGTCTAAAGAGTGTTTTAAAAGCATTTTTTCACAAATATATTATTATTATTATTATTATTATTATTATTATTATTATTACATATGAACTCCAGCCACTAACGAGCCCTTCGGATCCCCTAGTGCGGCATCAAACCTACGGATCAGCGTCTTCTGCCCCCAGGTTTCGCTGATCAGGGTAAAGTCCGAATGCGGACACGGCTTCTATGCATCAGTTGGACGTTCGGTCAACTTGACTCCCGGGACACATTTCTATTACCATCTACGGTTCCCGCTGGCTCACAGAGAACTCTCACCATGCATGGTTCCTGCTAACTCATAGAGTGAACTCTCACCATCCACGGTCCCCACTGGTTCACAGAGTAAACTTTCACCATCCACAGATACCGCTGGCTCCATGAGTATATCTACCTGGAATTGAACCCCTGATACTCCTTCTTACTTGCTAATACTTTTCCACCGCGTCATGTCGTGGGGGCTTCACAAATATATTGTCATTATTATTTGTAGTTGTTAAGCTATAAATAGGTTCATTAGAGACTTCAATAAGTTAAATATGTGATATCATGAGTTAGTGTTAGAAAGACACAATATTGAATGGAGTCATTAAGTTTAAAGTTTAAACGTTCAAATTTCTTCTTAATTTACAACATACAATCACAATTAGTCCTTTACTCCTAAATGTATATTCACCTAAGCAATGGTCACACACATATAGATGCCTATTGCTTATAAAAAAAATTCTTAGAATGAATCATGTTGGATTTGAAGCTCATCAATTATAAGATTTTATATCAATATTTGGGCCAGTTGAAATAATGTAAGACTCGCATCATTAGAATCCATGCTAAATAATACCTTTCACTTGTATGGATCCAAATACTAACATAACATCTTAAAATTGGTGGATTTCAAATTTTACATGGAGAAATCGTTCCTTTTAAGTGTTTCTTTAATTTTTAATTCATTTTTTTGCAATCTGCAACATTAGTGATGTTTTATCAAGTTTTAAGCATTTTGAATTGATCTTTATTCTCTTAAGTGAATTCTTCGAAAGGATGTATATAAACCTCATATTTTCTGAATGTTTTACTTTGGAATTGACAATTATCAAGGAAACAATCAAAACATCATCATGCGAGACATGTGATGACCCAAAAATATATATATACGGTTAAAGCATAATAATAATAATAATAATAATGGTCATTAAGTTAATATCAATACAGAAGTGTTTTCAGTATAATTCTTGATTCCATGTTTAATGCCTAAAAAAGACCTTATCTAAGCAAGTGCTCAGAGGCCATTGCAGTTCAATCACTTCCTGAAGGTCAGCTTAGTCAAAATGGAATTTCATAGAATAAATAGGGTAGACACTGTTTGTACACATAAATAAGTACGTATACATAAATAATGTTTTGACTAACATAATTTTTAGAAATACATAATAATAATAATAATAATAATAATAATAATAATAATAATAATAATAATAATTGTAACACCCCACACCCACCACGCGGGGCCCGATGCGTTAAGAGACCGACACGCGTCTCTGATACCATTCACACAGCTGAAATAATAAATATCTTCAATAGAAAATACCAGAGTGCTATATTTACATACATTGATCCATAATAATTACAATATAATCTTTTATATTATAGAACCAAAATCAATATATATAAAACATAAACTAAATACATATCCAATCAGCTATATTTAACTCACAAAAACTACCCCGCTCTGGAGCTATCTAAACTTGATCATTTGGATAACCTGAAAAGATTTAACATATAACGGGGTGAGACACCTCTCAGTAAGGAAAAAATAGTTTATAATAATGTGTGCCTGAAGTGTTTATAATACAAATTATAATACCCATCTAAAGTGTACACACAGTTCACAAGAAGCCAGATAACATGCCCATAATCGCACAAAATCAACGTCCTTATCATCAAATCACATATACATAACCATCAATATTTTAAAATTAGTTTCCGAGGATAGGAAAATCCACCCGTTCATACAAGTGGGTTCCCTCTGTTCTAGTGCTAACACCAGGGCATTCACCTCTCTCACTGAGCCCTCGAGTTATGTATCTACGTAAAGACACCAAGAATAGGGAAGATCACCCGCACATACAAGTGACTTCCCTCTACCCTGGTATCCATAAATAATTACCAGAATACTCGCCTTCCTCAACAAGCTCTCAAATTGAGTAATCTATTTTACCCAAAATACTTAATTAATTAAATAGTCGTACACAACCAACACAATCGCTTCATAGAATTTCACGCATGCACCCCTATCATAATCAATCCACACAGGATCAAATCCCACAGCATCAACGTCCACACAGGATTGGTCCACATAGGACTAATCAAATCATACAGCATCAATGTCCACACAGGACTGGTCCACACAAGACTAATCAAATCACACAGCATCAACGTCCACATAGGACTGGTCCACACAGATTACAAAACAAACACCTCATTCATGATAAATAGGTAAACAGCCTCCTCATACCACTGTCAATGTTTATCTCCCAGTATAAACGTCCATATAACGACCTCCTCAAACCACTGCCAACGTTATATGGCAGTTACACCAGGTACGATATAATGACCTCCTCATACCACTGCCAACGTTATATCGTCATTCACATGAACCACACCACAGATCAATCACAAACCTAACTAATCAACCATGTCCATGCAAATACCACAGTATATTCAATCATCTAGTATTTTCAACCAAACAATGTTCGCAATCCCATAAGTGTATTCAACCAAACAAGAATTTCAGTCAAATAACATTCACAATCTCAACAATTTCCTCATTCCGCTAAACTCAACAATCATTTAATGAACAAAATGGTTTCAACCACACCATTTTCCCAATTTAATACTTATATAATTAAAACAGTATTTTCAATATCAGTTTGGTTCAGAAAATTATACTTGTATATGTAGGATTTTTATCCAAAATTAGTCATTTTAATAATTATTAAAAAGCTATTATAAAATATTTCTCCTTACCTAATTCCTGAAAAATCTCCTAAAATAACCAGTCCTGCACCCGCAGGATTTCCCGTTCAATGCCCTGAAAGCCACATCTCTCGTAACTAAACTTCAGAATTTCTTCGCATATAATATTTCCTACAATTAGGGTAAAGCCAAATTTTACATAAAAAGTCTTACCTTAAATCTGGGATCAATTCCTAACTAGTCCCACCGACGATCCACTCCAACAGATTTGTAGAGAACTCTTCCAGGAGTGTCGTGGTGGCTTCAGATTGTCGAACCGGCGAAAATCCAGCCCGAAATTGAAGAGAGAAGGTGGTAATGCCGAATTTTCTAGAGAGAGAGAGAGAGAAGACGTGCAAGAATTTCGCGCTGATATGAAAGAATTCCACTTTATATACACAGGGATTCGTCGACGAGACACGTCGATTCGTCGATGAGTCACATCGATTCGTCGACGAGTCCTAGTGCATAGTTTGTCGACGAGACAACCAACTCGTCGACGAATTTCAGTCATGCGAAGATCATCTCTCGATAATTTCTCGTCGACGATACACGTACCCTCGTCGACGAGTTCAGAAGAACATTCGTTAATGAAACCAATCCGTTCGTTGACGAATGATTGTTGCCACCTTTTCAAATTTATTCCTTCTTTACTTTCTATCTTCTTTATTATCTTAAATTATTTAAAAATTATCCGGGTTGTTACAATAATAATAATAATAATAATAATAATAATAATAATAATAATAATAATAATATAGGTATCCTATGTGGGACCCACAAGACCGTGTGGGACTCACATGAGTCCCGAAACTGTATAGGGCTCATAATATTGTGTGAGAACTATTAGAGTTACATAGGACCCACTTGAGTCTCAAAGTTGTATGGGGTCCACAAGACCATGTTGACTCACATGAGTTTTCGAAATTCGAACTCAATTATTTTTCAAAAAAAAAATATTAAAACATAACTTAAAAATAATAACAATGATAATAATAATGATTTCAAAAAAAATAATTAATTAATTAATTGATCAATTAATTAAGTAAATTAATTAAAAATTAATTAAATGAGAGTGTCAGTAAGCACTCTCATTTCTCCCACATGATCCTCATCCTCATCCCATACTTAACCCATACCTAGTCCATCACATACCCATTCCTTAATTTTAAAAAAATTATAATTCACCCCTCTCCCCACACTTTTACAAATTTTATTTTTTCCCCCAAAATTTTCCTATAAATAGGAAGCTTATAATCTTCATTTTTCACAAAAAATTTTCTAATGAAGAGAATGATTAATGAGTAAAAGAATTAGTGGTGGAGGGAGAATTTTTATTATAATTAAATTTTCACTCACCTACTCTTTCTAATATCATTTTTTAGAGATATTCGTTATGTTCGTAACACACGATTAAATAAGAGGTTAGTAAGTTCGATTATGTTATATTTTTATTTAAAATTTTTACTCGAATTTATTTGTAAGTAAATTTTGATTATGTTATATTTTTATTAAAATTTATACCTGAATTTATTGGTTAGTAAATTTGTTTATGTTAGATTTTTATTTATACCCAAGTTTATTTGTAAGTAAATTTTGATTATGCTAGTTATTTTCATAAAATTCTCCCAAATTTATTTTTACGCATGTTTAATTATACCAAATTTATCTTTAATATACTTGCGTTTATTTTTTAGTCAAGAAATATTCTAAACCTCTCGAGTATTTTACAACATTAATTTTTATTCAAGAAAATATTTTTAACACGAAAATTGTGTGACATGAGCTTATTTTTATGTTACATATTTCAAAAAAATATGAGTAAAAATGAGATTTTCATAATATTATTGTAATTTTATAAATTTTATAATAAGGTGTTTTCAAAACCCCTTATGGCACAAACGATATAGAAAATTATGAATGTTCGGTACCGCAACTTAAAGTTTAAACGGATCAGAGTATACCCATACTATTTATAGAGTGGTCTTATATGATAGTGAATTTCTCATGAGTGCACACCTAAGTCGGATCAGAGTTTAATAGGAAAAATTTTACTCAATGATGATATACGTTGATTTAGTTTGACCGGCTAGTCAGTTA
Source organism: Malania oleifera (assembly GCF_029873635.1). Lineage (NCBI taxonomy): Eukaryota > Viridiplantae > Streptophyta > Magnoliopsida > Santalales > Ximeniaceae > Malania > Malania oleifera. The sequence continues at coordinate 15,061,967 of NC_080429.1, read as the reverse complement.
AGTTTAGTTTTTGGATCGTACAACCCAATCATGGGGGTAAACATGACTTATGATTAACAGACATAAGGGTGGTTTTTACAATACGTGTATATACATATTTAATTACGTATACAGAACTATTGATGAATTGAAGAAAAAATATATGTTTATGTGAACGGGGGCATTTTTGTGCCTAGATAATGATTTAATAAAGAAAAGTATATATATGTATATGTGTGTGTGTGTGTGTGTATATATATATAGACACACATAATTGAGTATTATAGTTATAATTTTAAAAGTTAAAGAGTTCAGTTTAACGGTCATAATATATGATTTTAAAATTTTACTACTATAGATGATTATAAAAGTTTTATATAGAAATTTTTAAATTTACATTTATTTTTAAAACAGTTTTGAAGTTATAGTATTAAATATTATTTTACGAATTAAAATATTATGAAAGTTCATTTTGGTCACACACTAATAATAATCATATTTACTTATTGAGCGTCATCTCACCCCAATCATTATTTTACATTTCAGATCATTTTAAAGAGTGTACCAGAAATCTGACGTAATAAGTGCATGAACGAGAATAAAAAAAATAGAGTAGAATAAAAATTTAATATAATATAATTTAGAATATGTTTGTATATTTTAGAATTTTAAAAATTTGTATTTTAATAGTTGAGACATATATTTTTAATAAAACTAATTAGTACTCTGATAATAAAAATAATTCAGATTTATTTGCATCCGCTTAAAAATTTATATGTGGGGAATTCACTCGGGTTCAAATCCTTATAAGACAAATGGATCATGCTAATATTATAAGATTGGAGTTGGACAAGTGAGTGTCATAACATATTTATTCTACTGTCTTAATTAGTCAAATTATAACCACAATCAGACCTCTGAAGATGACATTGGTGATGCCAATCAAAATATAGTTGTTTAGATTCCACTATATGCTCAGCTACTAAAAACCTTCTAAAGGGCCCTTGTTAAACCAGTGTCTTATCAATTGCAATCTTTAAGTGTGGCAAATCCTCGACATCATGGTTATAGTCTTGATGAAATTAATAACACCAGTTTGAATACTACTTGTTCTTTTTTTATTAGAAAAATTTTGCCTACAAAAGTCTAGGGTTAGCCCAAAATTGCAACAAGATTTTCCCTTCGGTTGTGTTTTGGGGGTAAGTTCTCAAGCCTTCTGCGAGGATTAAGTGAAATGTGTCTTTACTCTATCCTTCTTTATAATGTTTCAATGTTAAAAAACTTCACACATATCCAAAGAAACTCTTAGGGGTTTTTCTTGGTTTCCAAAATATTGGCAGAGATTTTGCAATATCTTTTGTTGCCAAAAATGGATTTATTAAAGGTGAAATAAATTGCTTGAAAGAACTAAGGAACTCATCAAGTTTACCTTTTTCTACTGTGACTTGAACCACACTTTGGACTATCACACACATGATTTGATTGTAACCACACTTTGGCTACTAATCTCATATCATAACAATTAGTGATAGAATCTAAACTCGTGATCTTAATTTCAATATTGCTTTTAGTACTAAGTGCCTTTAGCTACACTAAATCCTTTAAACCATGTTAACTCACCAGCAATATTTTGATTGTCATTTAACTCATACTATAGGCCTTTGCCACAAGGGTTGAGTATTCCCACACCTTGGCCAACAATATAACATGCTCTATATGGATAACATGCCTACGAGAATCCTAAGCAAGAGCAAGGTTTGGTAAATGATTGAAGGACTCGCCCAATCGTGAAAAATTGAGCAATGGTCATTCTTATCACATGGTTGAGCACATTTTCAACATATTTATTACATAAAAAATGGGACGCAATTGGAAGTAATTTCTAAAAAGAATGAAATTAAACTTATTGCTATTTTCTATACATTCTCTATTCAATTTTTTATTTCATTCCATTATGTAAACCAATGTGACGTTACATATGATGAGCATTATTGTAGCTAGAATGAGCGAAACACAATTTCTAGTTCTTGGTTTACAAGTACAGGTACCATCAATCTATTAATGCATATTTTTGTCCTAAGGGTCAAATGAGATTGAAATAGCATGAATGTTAAAGGTTGTAAAAGAAAAGTAAGGTGAGTGACTAGAGATGACATTTTGGTAGAATTATCTGGTGCTAATTCAATAATTGTGTTGCTAGGAAAATAGGGACAAGCTAAGAAAAAAGTGATTTACTTTAGTAAAGAGCCCTCCTCTTAAATAATATTATATTATTATAAGTTAGTGAAGCCAATCGTGGAAGTCGATAATGTGAGATAAAAAAAACCTCTTGCTTTTAGGCCAAATTATATTCACGCATCAAGAATATGACTTACCCACATTTTGATTGCCAGTAGAGTCACCCTTTTACCTTTCCATGGAGTCAAATCATTAGCATTAACTAAGCATAACTGATTTTAATAATTAAAAGTATGCTCGTGAGCAATTTTGAATTGCAAAATTACTTTTTGTTCAAATCTACAGTATACTTGGATAGATTTTAAATTTGAATTTGAATTTAATTTGAATAAAATATAATATAAATTAGATTCAAATTTATCAGAATCTTTTAAAATTTATCGTTATTACTATTATAACTTTTTAAGCGCTTAAAAAAAAATCAAAATCTTTATTTATTTTTTTATTTTGCAAACCTAAACTAAGGCTAATGTGTCGCCAACATGGGAGATGAATTTTTTGCACCGGCTTTACTTGCGGTCCGACTCAGCTTCTCACTAAAAAAACTTCAAAGTGAGATATCCTCAATGTCATCCCCCTCTTAATACCAACCAGAAATATAAAATGCTATATAATATCTCATTGCATTTGGTTCCACTCACAATCTCGCGATTCCCAAAAGCAGAAATTCCTCATGCCTACCAATTTGCTGACTGCCACCGTTGCCATGTTTTCCGCCGCCTCCCCCTTCTTTCCGTCCACGATCTTTTCATCTTCTTCACGATGATGATGATGATTATTATTATTACCAAATATTTTTTTAATAAAAAATCATCTTATTGTTGAAAATAAGAGAGGCAATATAACCTCCATCATAAAATTTTTGAATGCTTAAATTTAAGCTATTTTTTGAAATTTTAATTGTATGAATTATTATTACCCCTCTCAATGTTTATATCCCAACTAGACGCATGATTGAGCGGGCTTTGGCAGTTGAGTGAAACCCACAACCTAGTGTATATTTAGTTGCAGGTACAAATAAGGATGGTAAAACGGGTTAGCGGGTTGAGTTTAAGCGACTTGTAAACGGGTTTGGGTTTGAATTGATTCGTTTACTAACGGATAAGTAACATATAAACACAAACTCGTCCGTTCATAATTAGGTATCCATTAAAAACCTGTTTGAAAAATATAATTTATTTATTTTTAATTTTTTAAAATATTCTATATAAAGTGACAATTTTTTTTAAAAAAAATATCTTAACAAAAAACATAAAATATAGAAATTAGTACATCTCTTTAATTAATATATTTTTAAATATAATGTATGTGTGTATCAAATTAAATAAGTTACGTACCCAACTGAAACTTGCCTAACTTGTTTATTAAAGAGGTTAGGTTCAAGTTCACCCGTTTATAAACGGAATACCTTCTACTAAAGTCAAACTTGATTTAAACGGACGAGTCAAGGGGCACATCTCAACCTGTTTTCATAGACACAAACTTTCAAAATGTCTATCATTTTCCTGAAATATTTAATAATTCAAATTAAATAAACAAGGTTCAAGATGAAGAATTGGTTAGTTATTACTTTTAGTCCAGCTCCATAACTTTTGTTAAATTATTTGAGTCAAAAATAAACTTTATTCTTTATCTTTTCAAATTAAGAATTATGGTCTCTCCTTTACCTATTTATTATATTTTTGATAAAACCATTTTTATTTTCTAATTTGAGCATAAAAATACTAAACTGCTAGAATTATGTCGAGTTTGAATTTGTGTAAATTTAAGTAAAATATAATGTAAAATTATATTAAATTTCATTCAAATTTTAAAAATTTAAAATTTAAAATTTAAATGTAAACTTCCAAATACAATCTCAATTCCTAATAAAATCATCAAAAAATTGTTCTATTCGAGCTATGATACGGAGAAAACCAAAATTCGGATAGGAAAGAACAAAATGACCATATAAAATAAGAATAAAAGCTGGCCATCTGAATTATCCAAAAATAGAAGAAAATTCAAAAACATAAAACCCAATTCTCTCACCAAGGAAAAAAAGATTTCGCATACGTTATATCTCAGATAACTCCACCAAGAACACACCAAACCAGAAAAACAATAAAAAAACCATAAATTATTACCCAAACCATCTCTATGTTCACACAGAGAGCACAGAAAACAGCTCCAATAATTCCAGCGAGAGAAAATTTGATCGAAATATATTATACAGACTACGAAAAATTATTCAAAACATCATCTTCGTCATCTCCTTTATACAGAAGGAAAAGGGTATGGAAGAAAGAAAAAAAAGCTGAAAATCCAAAATTCAAAGAGTTTTTGACTTAATCCAATCTACATATAGGCATAAACATACATATATATATATATATATATATATGTATGTATATGTTATTATATAATACAACCCTGTCCCCGTATCAATCTGTGAAGCCTTTGATCTCTGTGAATATATATATTTATATATATAATCGATCGCGACTACCTCCTCAATAATTTCCTGTGCTTTGAGGGAGTTATTTTGATGACGAGCCCGGGGAAGACATCATCTGGGTCATGGATGTGTGGGTTCTGCTCCACTATGAAGGGGTCGCCGCACTTGTCGCTGATGGTGTGGAGAGTCTCCCCTTCTCCGACGACATAGATTTCGTCGCACGGCCGGTCGAGAAGTTGGGTGCCCTTCACGGGTTCACTCGCCGGAGAACTCTCTCTCAGGGAGCTCACCAGGATCAGGGCCACCAGCGCAATAGCACAGAACCACGAAGCTGCATCGGCCATCACCACTATTGATGTTTTCATGGAAGGCTTCGCCATGTGATAAAAAACAGAGGAAAAAAGAGATGGGTCTTGGATGAACGGAGGGTTTCTGGAGTCCTTAGCGTAGAGACGAAAACAGAGAGAAGCAGAAAGAAGGGTTTTGGGAGAAGAGAAGGGATTTGGGGTTTATATATGGAACGGGTGAGGTGGGGAAGCGGAGGACTCTGTTTCTTTGGCAGTATATATTGGGGGGAGGTTGGGTTCAACGGCACGGCGACGTGTGCTTGGGTATAAAGTATGAAAGTAGGATTGGGTCAGCTGCATCACTTCCCAACAAATTTAAATGACCCAAAAGGCCTTCCTCCGTTTAGATTAGTTTAACTACGATTTTGGAACCCTGGTCATTAATGTTTAGGTGCCATGTCATTATATGTGTTGCTTAATCAAGATGCTTTACTTAATTACACAAAGATTTAAAATGAATTTTCCCCATTTGAGATGATTCCCTTTTGAACCACCCACCTTCCCATTATTTTTTAGGAAAATAAAATCTAAAATGAAGAGAAAATACTTAAAAGTAATTTTTTTTGATTGAAAAAGTTTCACACACACATTTGCTTTTTTGGTTAATGAAATATAAGTTATTTATAATATGAAAGAACTTGTGCTATAAATTGATAATGTTATAAATATATTTATAACGTATTAGTACTTGTGCATTATTAAATGGTATAACTACCATTACATCTAGCTTCAATATAATGTACTAAAGTAGATGGACGTTAAATTAGGTGATGAGAAACTTTTTGAAAATAGTGTTGAAGTCTTTTAAAAATAATTCGGTCCATTAAAACCTTTAAAATGGTTAGTGCCGTTACATTAAGTTTTGTAGATAGCAAATGAATATTTTGAATGATATTTCACTATACAAAGGATATTGCACTGCTCAAAATAGGCCCAAAGCTCTTAAATCAAAATTTTTTTTCTTTTTAACAATTACTTTTTCCATAAATTTTGGAATGTCATTATTGAAAATATGATTCCCTACATTTTAACATATTTTAAATACTGGCTTCCAATTAAAATATTTTGACGAAAAATACAATTTGGTGATGATATAGTATTTGAGACCTAATTAACTTATACAAATTCATTTACAAAAATTGCACCAAAGATATTCGTTAATCGACTAAGCTAAGTCATGGACAACCTTAATTTGAATTGTCAAAATGCCTTCCTAATGGGAGACTAATTTCAAGAAAAAACTACCATTGTATATGAAATTATTCACTTTATTAAAACAAAGGAAGGAGGGATGAAAAGTTTTGGCACTCAAACTTATACAAGAAAAGTGTACAATAAGATTGAGGGACTTTTGATTGAAGATCTACTTAGAAGAATGCATTTTCCAAAGGAGTGGATTACGGAGAATGCATATGACTTGTCTTTTTCTTTGTTTTTCCATTCTTATTAATGAGGCACTAAATTTCACCTTAATAGGACCCAGTTGGATTCCTTATCACCCTACTTTTTTATAATTGCATGAAAGGGTTTTTTCACCCCTTTAACGTAGAGTTGCAAGGACTACCATTGATATATACCACTGTGATATCGCAATTCTATTTAAATGTGCGACATTCTCATCACTCTATATCGTAAGCATATGTCACAAATCTAATCTCAACTAAGTAGAATAGGAATCTTGTGACGACCTGTTTAATTTTTACATTATATTTTTTTCAAAATATAATAAAATAAATATCACCGATCTCAGCAGATCATGTTCCACCTGAACCTGTGAGTACCAAAGATGCATCAGAACACAAAACGAAAGCTTAAGTAGTAGGAAACATACAATCACAATATTATGAATACGGAAACATTCATCACATTACTATAAATACCGTTAGAGTCACTATATCCACTGTATTTCCATATATACATCCCAAAAATAAGATATAGGGACATTTTCCACAAAATTTAACTGTCCTTACAAAAACTTACCATTCAAAAAGGGCAGATAAACAACATTAGATCAGTGGAGCTTTTCTTGCTCTCCTATCTAGAGTTCCTGAAAAGTTTATAAAATTTTGGGGTCAGACACCTCTCAGTAAGGGAAATAAAATAATACTAGTGTGTGGTAACATGAGTATTCTGTATTCTGCATATACCATACATAACATATTCAGTAACTATTTTGTCAAATCTGAGAAAACATATATATCATTAAAACATGGTAGAACATACTGTATTTTCATAATCATATCTCATCTCATATAATAATAATAACAACAAAACATTCCTGGTAGGTTAGTTGGCTATTGTCATGTATTACCCCCACATGACTGGGTTGTGTGGCTCGAAGGCAGGACCTGAAAATGGTTGGCCGACTACTGCCAAGTCAAAAGTACAGTCTGTAAGTTCGATAGGTCTGCCTGACCTAGTCCGTACACTAGGGGCGCTCACACACTTCTTAAAAACCACATCAACCATCTAATCTTACACCACTTCGTACAACGACATTAATACAAATATCATGATCATGATGACCATGGACACATAGCAACGGTACCGTACAAGTGTTAGCCTAGACCAAGCCAACCAAGTTCTGATATCATATAACATATACTGAAACTGTGATACATGAATATCTCATATCATTAATTATAAAATCAATTATGTTATTTTGCATATATACGTATATCATGAAAATCATCAGCTCGTACGCCGGCATTACACATTTCATCATAGCTCGGCCCGTACGCCGGCAAATCATAGCACAGTCCCGTACGCTGGCAAATCACATTCATAGCTCGGCTCGTACACTAGCAAATCATAGCACAGTCTGTACGTTAGCAAATCACATCCATAGCTCGGCTCTTACGCCGGCAAATCATATCATAGTACAACCTGTACGCTGTCAAATTACAACCATAGCTAAGCCTGTACGCCAGCAAAGCATATCATAGTACAGCCCATACGCTGGCAAATCACATTCATAGCACGGCTCGTACGCCGGCAAACATATATAAAAATCTCGACCTGTACGCCAATTTTTCTAGTATAAAAATCCGTATCATAATCACATTTCCAGAAAACAATATTTCATAACATTTTATACTCATACCACACTAACAGATTTTTCACATATTCAACATACCATCATTTTAGTAGAATTTTTCCAAATATAAATCATATATAAATATATTTATTTTCCTAAAATCAAATGTTACATATATATGTATATGCATTTTCTAAAAAAAAAAAAAAAAAAAACTAACTTAGTTTATCCCCTTACCTGATTCTTGAAAAGCCCATAAGAAAATCTGCCCCGCACCCGCAAGGTTCTCAACTCAACACCCTGGAAATAATATTCCCCAAAACTAAAGTTCAATATTTCTAAACGTATAACACTTTTCTCAACTGTCAAAAATCCAAATATTGAGTAGAAAACCTTACCTTAGATTTGAGATGACGATCCGCTCCAGCAGACTTGCAGAAAACTATCCCAGGAGCGTTGTGGTGGTTTTGGATTGTCGATCCGGAGTAAATCTGACTCGAAATCGACGAAAGAGAGAGAGAGAGAGAGAGAGAGAGAGAGAGAGAGAGAGAGAGAGAGAGAGAGAGAGGAGAGAGATTTCTTAATTGGAAAGTAAAATCCGAATTTTTCTATATTTATAGAACTAGATTCATCGACGAGCTACGTCATTCGTCGACGAATCCTTCAATAATTTCGTCGACGAAATTTAGTCCTCGTCGCGAAGCGTTCATCAACGACATCGACTTCCTCCTTCTGTTACTGTCTCCATTTCCTTTCCTCTTTATTATTTAAATCTCATTATTATTCGGGTCGTTAGAAATCTAGCCTACTCCATTGTTCATCAATCCATGCCACATTTTAGCATCCCACAAATTCTAGTACCGTTCATAATGCCCTAAGCCAAACTCAATCACTACCTAAAAACTTTTAAACTAACCAAGTAACTCAAGGTACCATCTAAGTTATTTGATAGTAAGTTTATCCAAACTTTATAAAATAAAACAAAAAAACTACACAAATCTCCTCTTTATTATTGTTGTGAATTGGACTAAGATAACCAGTTTTTGTATCTAACCGTTTCAAACAATATTTTATAACATACCATACACGATAAAAGAAGTTTTAATTTCCTATCTCATATTATTGATATGATCACCGCAACAAAGAAGGGAATTTTATGTTTACTCTCCCTTTCTAGCATCAACTCGTCAACATTGAGATATTTCTTGCAAATTAAACCTTCCCTATCCGTGTATCTGTTTCCTTAATTATACACTTAATAAAAATGAGTTTCTCTTTGATATTAATGAATGTATGACCAACTAGTCTTACATTTTCCTTAATGTTAGAAGACATGTGACAAATTGACTCTACATTCATTAATATAAAAAAGAGACCCATTGTTAGTAAATATATAATTAAGGAAATAGATACACAGACACGTGGAGGGGGAGAACCCCTGTATAATTTCTCATGAAATTGCAATCCAATATGAAGTATTTATGTCTCGTATCATCAAAACAAAGATGAATACTAAGAGCATCATAAGTAAAGGAAGAAAGAAGGTTATCATGAACCGTAGAGGGCGTTGTAGACAATGCGGACAAGGGCGTGGATGAAAATTAAGAGATTGAAAGACGAAAATTAAGAGATTGAAAGACGAGGAAGAGGTAAAGGTGGGGGAAGGTTGTGACTTGTGAGGTGGTGCGGGTCTTGTGGGGAAGTGGCAAATTGCGTGAAGGAATTGGGATTCCGTAGGGACCTTCCTTCTCAGCAACTTTGAAAAAACGTACTGCTGCGTCTCCCCAACCCCACAACCCACCAACTAACCTAACCCCTCCCCCAACGTATCTTATATTGACATTATTAATTTAAAAAAAGGGTTATTATAATTTTCAATTTATTTTCTTTTCTATTTTATTTTTCAAAAAAGTCCTATTTTTTTTTTTATAAATTTTTAATTTTAAAAATAAAAACTTTATTTAATGAGCAATTTAATAGATCTAAACCCTATCCACAGTAGCTCGACCCTATAATAATTACTCTCGTTGATATATATGTTCCATTAATCAACCTTGAGTCTCCTTTTCTTAATACCATGATGACTGCCAAAACTGACAAATGATAAGATAGTTAAGATAAGATGATTATTAATTAAGCAAAGGTAAGATAGCTTTCGACTTGCATTTTTTCCCCTCAACTCATTATTTATAAAATATCTTTCTTCAATAAATCTAAAATTAATATGTATATGTAATTAGTATATATCCCATAAAAACTTTCCACAACATTTTATTATTCCTAATCTTGCACATTGTGTATCTACTTAAAAACTTTAAATTTAGGAACTGGGAAGGCACTTTATTATTTACTTATTAATCAAAAGATAAATTCAAGTTTTGAGAGTTTCGACTTTTTATTTAAGATAATATCTTGATATTTAAATGGAGAAACGTTTAAGGACAAACTTATTATCTCGATGAATTAATGAAACGCCCAAAGGACTTTAGATACAATTTTTTTTTTTTATAATTCGGGGACTCCAGTCATCATTACGCCACTTTGGATAGAGAAGGGAACAAAATAGCAGATGTCTTGACTCGATAAGATGCTATGGAGAGAAATAATTTGTTTACAAATAATAGTCAACTGCCTAGAGTTAGCAATGGTTTGTATAAATTAGAGAAGATGAGTACGGCTTATATGAGTTATGTTTTGCTAATTTCCTTTTGGTTTTAACTTATACTTTATGTTGTTTATCTTTTGTTTTGTTTTGTTGCGTGAAATTTGTTTTGTAGGTCCTGTTTTGTTTTGTTTTTTTTGGACTTGTAACCCGATTTTTGGCTGGATGTGAGTATTATTTTTTGAGAGGTTTTTAACGTGTTATCTTTCGTTATCTCTCATTGATTGTTTTGTAACCACGGTCTTCTTTCGCCAAAAGTGAAGGGTTATTAATAAATAGATGGAGGTGCCGCCCTTCTTATTAAAAAAAAAAAAAAAATTACGCCACTTTGGATGCTATGGTGTAGCACCAAATCCGAAGGGTGAAAGCCGCCCGCCTATTAACGTTTTCTTGATAATTTATCAGGATAAACTCTCAAGGGTCGAGAAATTAAATTCGAAATCTTGTGGTCACTAAAATCACAAGTCATGGCAAAACAAATATCTAAAAGATATATATGCGTGCACGCGCCTGTGCGTGCATGCAAGAGGCCTGTCCATTTTTATTTGGAACCTCCGGGACTGTGCCTGCCCCATTCCTGAAGCTTTGAGAAAAAGACCTGTGACTTGTGAGCCAACTGACCAAGTCTCTTACCACCTTCCCTTAATTTTGGGTTGCATTGAACGCTTCTTATCAGAGCTAAAAAACAGTCATTCTCAGCACTCGATCCAATACAGGCATGCTTGTTAGTATGCGCATGTCCCTGTCTTGCATTTCTATGCTCTTTCAAACTTTAATTGGAGAATGCATGGCCATTGAATCTGCGAAAGTTGGAGAAGGACCCAGTCCACAATTCCTTCTTGGTGGGTTTAAGCCAATCTTTAAAATTTGGGGATATGACAACTACCAAAATTCTATTCATGCATACCTACCGCTGATACACACATACAAAAAATACATACATATATATATTTGTATTTAAGAGCTCTGTTTAGTTGTGGAGATTAAACAATAGTTTTTATTTTTTATTTTTCGTTTGTTACTAAACATGTCCATAGCTTATATATGAGATGTTATCAAAGTTAGAACTCCAAAATTTGATTTGACTAAGCGGGTTTGGAACAAATGGTTACTGAAGAAAATTTCTGTTTGTATGTGGAAGACTGCTTTTGAGTGCCTGAGTGTTGATGAAAAGGTGACAAGGGTGGGGGTTTATTTGGTTTCGACATGTAATTGTTGTGAGATGAGGCAATCCGAAGATTTGGAGCACGTGTTAAATAAGGGAGACCTTACTTCTGAGGTTTGGAGGAAGGTTTCGGTGGAGGTAGGTGTTCCTTTCCTTAGGCAACAAAGTTGGAAAGAAAGAATCAAAATGTGGTTTAATAGGACTTCTAGGTTCTCTCAACTGGGTTTATTGATGTATTTGATTCCTTATTTAATAGTTTGAAGGCTGTGGAGAAGGAGATGTGTGGCTAAAATGAGAGGAAAATTAGAGAGTAGTACTGATGTATGGTTTTCCATTAAGTATTGGGTGAGGGTTTTGAGTAGGAACATGACAGAAATGGTTCAGTTAAAGGATGCTGATTTTCGGGTATTGCAGAATCTGAAAGTGCAAATTGTGAATAAAAGAATTAAAACTATGCAAAGTGTGAGATGGCTAAAACCGAGGCAAGGGAGGTTGAAACTAAATTTGGATGAGAGCAGCCTGGGGAACCTAGGGCTGGCGGGTGGTGGTGGCATCCTTAGAGACCATAGAGGTTCTTTTATATTTGGTTTTTCAAAATATTTTGGTTCTTGTTCAAATAATGAAACTGAATTGAGAGTTGTGTTGGAGGGAATAAAGATTTGCAAACATTTGGGTCATACCTGTATTGATATTGAATGTGATTCGAATATTGTAGTTAATTGGATTAGAGTCAGGAAGTGCTCATTGTGGTATTTGTGAGATTTTTGGGAGCAGCTTATTGGTTTATTGGAGGGAGTGAATTTTTTGATAAATCATTCGTATAGAGAAGGAAACAAAGTGGCAGATACCTTGGCTCGACAATGTGCTATGGGGAGGAATAGTTTGTTTACAAATAGTAGTAAACTCCCTAGAGTTAGCAATAGTTTGTATAAATTGGAGAAAATGGGTACGACTTATATGAGATATGTTTAACTGATTTTCTTTTGGTTTTTACTTATGCTTTTTGCTGTTTATCTTTTATTTTGTTTTGTTGTGTGAGGTTTGTTTTGTCGGTCCTGATTTGTTTCGTTTTATTTAGACTTGTAACCCGATTTTGGTTGGATGTTGGTGTTGTTCTTTGTGAGGTTTTTAACGTTTGTCTTTTATTATCTCCCATTGATTGTCTTGTAACCACGGTATTTCTCTGCCAAAAGTGAGGAGTTATCAATAAATAAATGGAGGTGCCGCCCTTCTTAAAAAAAAAAATGTCCATAGCTTATATGCGTATTCTGACTAAAAGTACATGTACATGCTGTAAATCTTGAAGGATTGTTTAGAATTGAACAAAAATTGAATCCCAAAACCTTCTGGGGTTCTCGATTAAGTCAACACAAGACAAAAGCGTGTGGAATGTGGAGAAAAATCCGCCCCAATTTTTTTTTCCATGCCCGGCATACATAAATTAATTCTTGAATGGAGTTGTTCAATTTAAGTAGGCATTTAATTAAAATATTTTTATTGTGAAATCACATCCTAAAGTAATGTGCCCCTCAAAAATGAAAAATAGAGAAAATCGGAAGAGAAGAAAAAAAAAAAATTTACATGTTTTGACTATGTGCTTATGTCTAGAAAATCTCTACATAATTTTCACTATCATCAAACGAAAACTGTTCTTAGGGTTTGAACCCTTGCCTACAATATGTATATATAACTATTAGGATTGGAGGAGTCTATGGGTGAGCTTGATACACATGGGTGAATACCAATTTGACCTAAAAACTTAAGCCTATTGGACCCAACCATGTATATAAGCACCCATGATTTACTTTAATTTTTCAATATAGGACAAGCTCACAAGTGAAATTTTCAACAATAACTCTATATGAAAATTTTAAAATATTTCATATAATAATATAATTTCATTACGTCCTAATTCAAACATATTACACTATACTGTAGGAGGGAGAAATCCCTCAATGAACCGCAGTTGAGTTTGGTTTAAGTAGACAATTAGGTTTTGCACATGGAGGATTTAAGGACCTTATGGCCCCATGTCCTTTGCGTGAGACCTTCGGACTTGTAAAAAGTTTCGAGTAAATAACCCTATTTAGTCAAAACCTCCCCAAGAATATATGGTGCAGGCAGGTTGACATTTATCCTTCCTTCTCCTTCTTCTTTTCTTTTTCTTTTTCTTTTTCTTTTTGGGAGCTCACAAATGTATATGCACCACATCTCCCATTAATCAATAATATGAAGCACTTGACCTTTCAAAAGTGGGGGTTGCCGTCTTTTATTAATGCCCTCTACTGCATAATAAACAATGTGCAAGAATGTAGGTATGTACATGCACTGCATTGACTTGAGAAAAGCATGAATGAGTATACATATGCATATACATATGTTGGCCTTTATGGGTGGGTGTCTCTCTCGTGCAGCATGGCATGACGATTGGCATTGACTCATTGAGGGAGATGACTCCATTGCCCACCCTCCCTCTTAATGCCCTTTCTTGTTAGGCGTACCCTTCAATTTAGTCCTGCAAAAAGGGCGGCCAGAAGAGTTATGTGGGTGAGAAAAAGGAAGCAAAAGGAAATAAATGTTCCTGCTAGTAGCTTTCTCGCTTCTTCCCATTTGCCCATGTATTTGATAATTACCTAAAACACTAGTCCCTATACCTAATGGGGTTGTTTGGAATAGTAGCATTCAAGGAAAACTTCTGGGATTTAGATATCATTTCATTTTAAAGCTGTTAATTTGATCTTTACCTTCATTATTCATAATCCCCCCACACAGCCTAACGTTGCCATACCAAAAATAAAAATAAAAAATAAAAAAAAGAGAAAAAAAATAATAAATTTATATGGTTCGATAGTGTGCTTACGTCCACCGAACCCCTATGCAATTTCCCCTAAATTATCAAATGAAAATTGTCTTATGATTTCAACCGTCGACTACAATATATACATATTAACCTATATAAAAATTTTAAAAATAATTTCACATGATAATGCTAGTATATTATGTCCATCGTAAGGCCTCTTGATTTAAGCATTTAGGAAGGTTTTACGCATGGAGGACACAGGTATCATACAAACTGCCTCCTTACCCTCCACTTTAATCCTCCTACTTTTAACAAACTTTAAATATATAATTCCTATGAATATATATATATATATATAAACACAGCTCATATAAGGTGGCACACATCTTATGAAGGCCTCACAAATTTCAATACTAATGAATTCTGACTACTTTATTTGAAATAGGAGTATAGGAGAGATCGAATCATTAGATTTAATAACTAATTTTTTAAAAAAATGAATGAATATTTTTAAAACTACCACATTAAACAATTATACAACAAAATCTTACGTAATCCAACTATAAAATCAATAAAAATATTTATAGCATTAGTGACTTTTTTCCCATAACATGTACAGGTCAAGGGTGACAGGCAGGTTAGAGTGAAAACCCTTAATTTTTAAACGTAGATGTTGAGTTGAAGTGGGCAGGGCAGAGCACAGCAGAGCAGAAAGAAGCCCTAGCTGGCCAAGCCTAGCCTCCATAACTTGGCTGTCGCCAAAATCCTAGAAAGCTCTTCTTATTTTTGAAGAACAGGGGACAGCAAGAATCAATATACTCGGCTAGCTGTACTCGTGAACTCCTCTGTATTAAATGCTTGTGTCAACTAATCTGGAATTATTTAAACTAAGAAGTGATTATAATTATTTGATTCACTTAACGGGACTCGATCACCGTGGTCATGAAGACAACGATAATTATTGTTTAGTAACAAAGACAATGTTTCCAGCAGTGTTATTTATTGATATATTATTTCATTTATTCAGCTATGTGATTGTTATTAATGTTATCAGTTCATGCTAGATTCTGATCTTAGCTAAAATTGGTCAAACTAATATTGCTTGGAGGCTTATCTGAGATTTCTCTTCCAAAATTCACCCAATTCCAATCAGTTGAATTCAAATAAGGCAGATAAGATTGAGTCCAAAGAAAGATGTGGGCCCTCTTTCAAGATTGTGCAAAAAATTTTAAAAAATAATTTGCGGAAAATAAATTTTTTTAAAGAAAGGGGTAGGTAATGTATGAGTCTTAGCCCGATTAATCTATTCCAAATAACAAATAATTAGAGATACGATTCAAACATAACAAATATTATATATTTACATGCACGAAGGTGTTATATAGAAAATTGAGATGAAAAATGGATTATTTATATGAAGTCGAACCACCAATAAACCATTAAAAAATTCGTAAAAAATTTTCTTCGACTGAGAATGATGGCTTGGATCAATCCAAGTCATCATCCACTGTCATGGGAAGAATTTCCAATGTTACTAGTAAAAACACATGCCAAACATTTTTCTTATATGAAATGATGTAATGTAAGAATTTTTTTTTTTTTTTTAGAAATAGCCAATGAGACGTCAGGCACTGTCTTAGATTTTTCTCATTTTGAGATTTAGACACATTTTGAACCATATGCATTGCTTCTATGTTTTCTCTGTCTAAATGTCTAGTTAAACTGACATGAAATGGTTGGCCACCTTTGCTTTATTTCTTTCATTTTAAAACAGAATTAATGCTAGGATTCTTAGTTTTAATTTTTTACATGGTAAGAGAGAGAGAGAGAGAGAGAGAAGCGAGCAAAGGTAATTGGACATTGGATACATGACATTTTGTATGTATGTAAATAAAATATAATATACCGATTAGGTCTCGGATATAACACTTTTGTATAAAATATAATATAAAATTATATTAATTTTTTATAAAAAAATGTACACAAAATTAAATTTAAATACTAAAATTTATACTTATAAATACTATATTAATTTTTTTTTGTGAGAAATTTTAAAATTTGAATTTCGTGTTATATATTGTATTTAAACTTTTTCAAATTTACATAAATTTAAATTTAAAATTCAAAATTTATATTGCTAAATACAGGTAAATATATAAAAAATTTTAAAAATAAAATTAGAATCTCAAAATTATAAATATTTTATGAGGATCAAAGATACTAATCTTCTCTTAGATTTTAAAATTTTCCTAAATCTTTTTTGAAATTTTGAAAATCTTACAAACTTCCATGCATATTAAGTTTTGAAACTCTTATAACTCTTGAAAATTTATTTTATTTTTCTTAAATATAAAATGAAATATTTGTCTTTTTGACAATTTTTGTGAGGTTTGTAAAATTTATAAATTTTCAAATAATTACAAAAATGATATCTTATTTTTCAATTTTTAAAATTTTCAAAGTTCCTAAGAGTTTGAAAGATTAGAGATTGTTCGTGAGGTGAAAGTATATAAAATAGCCTAGAGGTCCGTAAAATTTGTAAATTTTTAAAATGAATTTTTATGATTTTTAAAATCTAAAAAAATTATATATATATATATTTTAATTAAATTTCAAAAGAGGTTAACCTCTTTTATTCTTAAAGAGAATAACCTGCAAATGATGGTTATTATAAATATTGTATTAAGATAAAAGATACTGATATTCTCTTCAGCAATATAATTTTTATGTATTACGTGTATTTAGCAATATAAATTTTGAAATTTGAATTTAAATTTGTATAAATTTGAAAAAGCTTCAATACAATTTTAAATAACACAAAATTCAAAATTTAAAATTTCTCACAAAAAAATTTAATATTGTTTTTACAAGTATACATTTTAATATTTAAATTTAATTTTGTGTATATATATATTTTTAAAAATAATATAATTTATATTTTATATATATATATATATATATATACACACACAAAAGTGTCATGTCTCTCATGTCCAATCATTTTTATTTGCTTCTCTCTCTCTCTCTCTCTCTCTCTCTCTCTCCATGCAAAACCTGGCGAGTTTTAGGAAATGGGAAATAAAGTTCACAATGAATATTTATTAAATATTTTAATATAAAATAAAATCAAAAAAAGGAAAAAGCTCTAATTTCTTGTTTTCCTTGGGATATTAATTTCGTCATTATTTAAACAACCCAAAGGGGGGTTTTTTTTTTTTTTTCTAATTAAAAGAGGGCGGTACCTCCATTTATTTATTAATAAACCTCCACTTTTGGCGGAGGAATACGGTGGTTACAAGTTAAAACCAATCAACCAAATTAGGACAGACAAAATTAAACAAAACTAACAAAGAAGATAAACACATAAAAATAATCAAAAACAAAATGAGATACACCAAACGAAAACTCTAGAGATGAACTAACGACGAATGGAAACAAGATCCCACCTATCCATCCGAAGGATACCTTTCAGATAACGTGGTAGAAGATGTTGTTTTTCGTAAATTACATTGTTTCCCATTTCTTATTCTTTAGGAAGAAAATCAACCGCACTATTGCCTTCCCTATACTGATGCATCACCATGACATTCACTACTTCTAACTCTACCACGAGCTCCTCTCAAAATTCCCAAAGATACCACAAAATATATCTACCTTTCCGAAACTAATCAACTACAATTCGCGAGTCACTTTCAATAATCACATTAACATAATGCAAACATTTACACAAACGAATTCCTTTCCTGATTACTTTTAATTCCGAATTATTATTCGTACCATTGCCAAAATAACTTGAAAAAGCCGCTTTTACCATGTTATGACAATCCCAAATAATTCCTCCACCTCCTGAAGTACCCTGATTGTCTCTACAACTTCCATCACAATTAAGTTTTATCTACCCTACTGGAGGTTAACCCATGAAATAATTTTTTCAGGCCTATCGCAAACTTCCTGATGCTTAATTTGAAACTTATTCAAAATCTTAATATCCGACTTCTTCAATTTTTGAAAAGAAATGGTGCTCTCAGCAATAAAACTAACCCAGAATCGAACACTTCTCCACATCTAGAAAGGGTTGAAACAGAGTAAGGTTTAATTAATGGAAAATGAAATTGCCACACCAAACATGCACCAAGTCACCTCTAGTCACCAAGTGACACTTCTCTTCAGCTTAGTAATTTTGTGGTGCTAAAAACGGATCAAAACCCAATGGGTGATCTATGACCCATCTATTTAAATCGAGTTTAGGGTTAGTAAATGATAACCTATTTATAAACGGATCAATCCGAACCCAACCCGTTTAATAAACGAATTAGTCGGTTTTGGGTTGGGTACCCACTGGGTGAGCCATTTAATTTTATATATATATATATATATATATATATATATATTAGATTATATTAAAAAATATTAATTAAAGAGACATACTATTTTCTACATTTTATATTTATTTTCAAGATATTAATAAATAAAATAAAAGAGTTCTGCTTTAAAAAAAAAATGTCACTTTATATGAAATATTTTAAAAAATTTAAAATAAATAAATTACATTTTTAAACGGGTTCTTAACGGGTACTTGGACTCAAACTTGTTTAATCTTGACTTGTTTACGACCCATGCTAAACCCGACCTACTAACCTATTTTGCCACCCCTATGATGGGCCTTGTTGACTACTTACCTCACATTATTTTGTCGAACCTTATCATGTAGGTTTGTGACATTACAAACTTATGTCGTATAACACAATTGTACATTCATTCATGCTTTTGCATGACAAGAAAAAAAAAAAAAAAAAACACACATTTTATTTTTTAAAAATGGAACTTATATATTTTTTAAAAGATATAGAAGGTTGTCTTTGTTTTTTTTTTTTTCTTTTTTTTTTACTTGATAATAAATTAGAGAATTTGTAATTTGTTGGCCTAATATGACTTACTAATTTTATTTTGATAATAACAAATCAAAGGTAATTTAACATGTGTTTGGTGAAAGTGATGATACTTTAGGAATCAAGTTTTTAATCATGAAACTCATTACAAGACTACAAAAGGGAATAAAAGCTTAAAGGACATGAAAGCATAAATTTTAAAGATGACATGATGAAAGTTTAGAGAATTGAAAAAGCTTAGAGAATTGAAGCTCAAAAGTAAGATGAAATAAGCGAATGACAACCATGACGATTTCAAGCTCAGAATATGTTTAAAGTTTTAAAAGAGTCTCTATGTAAATATTTCATTCAAATGATGATATGATTGGATTTGAAGTTTTTCAAGAAACTCATTGACTTAGAGAACATATTTTGAAAAACTCTAGAAAATCTTTTTTAAAAGTCTTAAATTATTTTGAGGAAAACAAAAGAGCAAAAAGAATTGGAAACAAAATGAAAATTCAATTTTTTGGTCTGCCTAGGCGCCTGGCAATGTTGATCCATGCGACTGACAAATAAACAGAATGATTTTAAGAGAACTCAAGAGGACCTAGGCAATGACTTGTAATTACCTAGTCGACTAATTCTGTTGACCTTTTGAGTCAGATCCCTATTTTGATGCTGACAAAGCGTCTGTATCTCATGTGTACATTTAGTGTGTGAACAAGTCTATATTTTAACATACACATGAGGTAAAAGAAAAATGGAAGTCATAAAGGACCTCAAGATCATACATCTTGGCGTATTTCATAAAGCTTGAAGAGCAAGATAGAAGAAGAAGACATCTACTTTCAATTGTATTGCATTTTGTTTTAATTTGGTCTGTAATAATTGCATGACATGCATGGTGTGGATGTAAGCTCAACATGACCGTAGATTGATCATAGAGAACCAAATGACCGTAGGGTACCTTTCGGTCGACCAACGCCGAATTTTTAGGATTAGCTCTCAATGACCATAGATTGACTTTTGGTCCCTAAACACCACATGAAAAAGTCCCTTATAACTTAGAAATTACACTTATGTGAACCGGGGTGACTTCAAATGAAAATTAGGACTTAAATGCACATTTTAAGTGTACTCGGTCGACCGAACCAGAACCTACAAAGAAGCTTCAGTCGACCGAACCTTTCAGATTCAACTTGTTGACTATTTGGTCAACCATTTTAAATGAACTTGAACTATATGGTTGACCGAACTGACACGTGGATGATTCTCAACGCTCTGGTCGACCGAACCCTTAGTTAAAATTTGACCTAGTCGACTGAACATCAGAACATAGTCAACTGAACCTACCCTGGTTGACCGAACATCGGGGGGTTCAAAATCGCCTTAATACAGTAGATTCAAACCTCAGTTAAAAAATGCCACGGTCGACTGAACTTAGTGATTTGGTCGACCGAACCTCAAATATGGTCGATAGAAACTTTCGGATTGCCCAATTTTTATCACGTATTAAACAGGATTAATTTTTATTAAACATAATTAAACAATTCTCAAAATTCCCATTATGTCCCCAACAGTCATATTTTTCCCAATAAATATATGCCCCCTCATTACTCATAATTAATAACTGATTAGCCCAAAAACTCTCTCAAATTTTATACTCAACATATACTCTTTTTATTATTTCTTTTGTAAAATCTTTCAAGAGAGCTTTGCTTTAGACATCCTTGGGCATTTGTTTTACAAATTTAAATCATTTTTTACTTTCATCCTGCATGTATTTTTTATATCTTATCTTGAGAGTATTATTTTAGTTTCTTCCACATATTTCATTTGATAAATATTCTAGGGAGTTAATATTAGTTGCTTGTGAATCTTGCACATCTATTCCAAGATTCAAAGGTTCATTAGCTTATGCTTGCGAAAATATTTTTGAGTCATAAACTCTAAATTCTCCAATACTTTATTTAGAGAAATATTTTTGAAAAAATTTCTTATTTAGGCATAAAATCTTTGAACACTTATCATACACATATTTATTCAAAGATTATATTTGTGAAAATCACATACTCATATTGAACTTATTTCTGTGCTCATTGTGTACACATTTGCTTAATATAGAAGCATTCTGGTTGTACGACAAAAATATTTGATTATCTGTTGTATTCTCGATATATGGTCGGAAGAGGTAGACTAGCCCTGTGAATAGTCCCGGACTGGTTCAGAGCCGGTTACGAGAATTATGTGCCCCATCATGGTAAGGTATTGTATTAGGTGTCGTTCCACCCGTTAAGCAAGACATAGTGGAATCCTTTTACTTGTTAGCTTGAGGCGGGGATGTAGATAATATTGGCGAAACCCCAATAACATTTCTTGTGTCTACTTTTAAATTCATGCACTTTAATTTCCTACACATGTATGCTTAGAGTTAAGTTAATTAATTATGAACGTGTGCATGATTTAAATATTGTGAATAATTGGAAAATATTTAGACAGACTCTAGGTTGTGGTATACTGCTGTTGGATTGGATAAACTTAGGAATAAATTTTTAAATACCTAATTCACCCCTTCTTGGGAATACACTAATTCCAACACTCCTTCTAACCTTTGAAATTCTTAGTATTTTAATGATCCACGCGACTGACTCCTCATACCCAGTTGACTGACTTTTCGAGAATTCAAATTTTAGAAGTAACGGAAAGTTTCCAAATTTGAGTTTTTGAATTCTAAACGTGATGAAAACTTGGGAAACACTCAAAATCACTTGGGGAACACGAAATATTCTTTTCTAACATCTATAAATACCTCCTAAGGTTAAGAATTCAAAACACCACGCAATACACAACAATCAAAGCTCTCTTACTCTCAAAACTCTCAAAGCTCTCTTGCTCTCAAACTCTCTAAAGTTCCTTGCTGAGTTTTTCTGTGAAACTCTCATGAATTTCTGAGCATATTCTGAATTCTTTCAATCAAAAAAGAAAACTCACAATGATATACTTCTAAAACTTCAAATTCTTTCTATTATTATTTTGAATTGAAGTATATAGTCGTACTTTTTTGTTGTACTAATAAGCTCTTGTTGAGAGTGTCTTTGCACACCAAATTTGTTTTGATTTTTGTAGACGGTTTAGGTTTTGAATCGTTGTTGGACCAAGCGTGGGGTATCGTTTGGAGATGCGAACTCTAACCTATTGAAAGAGAAATTGTAAGGTTGCTCCTGCCTGTAAAGGAGTGTGTCAGATTACTCTTACTCATAAAGGAGTGGTATAGTAAAATCCTTAGGTGTGTTGCCTAAGGTGAGGACATAGGTGGGTATAGCCGAACCTCGTAAAACTCGTGGTGTCACTCTCTTCCCTACTCACCTTTAATTTTTTGCTTATATAAATTGTGTGGTTGGATTTTAATTTTCTGCTCATATAAACTACGTGGATTGAATATTAAATAAACTGAAAATTAATTTGACTTTAGGATTGCGAAAACCAAAAAAGGAGTACGTTGATTGATCAATACTTATTGCGGAAATTATAAGGGAGTACATTGATTGATTAATACTCAAAACTCATTACTTGAAAGTTTATTTAAATTTTGAGTTTTGAAAGAGTGTTGGCAATTTCAATTGTGCTTCATATTGAGAAATCTAATTTATTAATACAGGGATTTTTATCAGTTTCATACTTAAACTCTACTTTGAGTTAC
Organism: Malania oleifera; assembly: GCF_029873635.1. Taxonomy (NCBI): domain Eukaryota; kingdom Viridiplantae; phylum Streptophyta; class Magnoliopsida; order Santalales; family Ximeniaceae; genus Malania; species Malania oleifera. Next base: position 15,038,731 of record NC_080429.1, on the reverse strand, counting down.
TCAATTGCTAAATCTTGGAAGCATTGCTAGAATCATTCCTTATTGTGAATCTTGTTTTTGGTTATCTTGGTTGGATTAAATTAAATTGCTGAAAGAGATATTCAAATTGGTATATTAATTTATAAAAGTTTTAACTAAATTAATTTTCTGCTGAACTTATAATTGTAAATCAACTTTGTATGTGTGATTGCTGAACAAAAAAAGAATTAATTAAATAAGGTAATTTTTTTTAAAAAAAATCCCAATTTACCCCCCTTGGGAATACATCTCACTTTTCATAATCATTTCATAAAAGTCTTTTTAATGTAGCGCCTTTGAACTCAAAACTTAAAATGAATTTGAGTTTTATGAAGTTGGACAACATTCAATATGAGTAAAATTTTTCATAAAACTATATTTAATTTACTTAAAGTCACCCACTTTTTGATAATAGTATTATAGTTTCAAATGCAATCTTAAAAGAACAAGCTCGCATGTTAAGGGTCCTCGGACCTACTTAATAATGGGGCCACAAAACATTTTTCTCTTTTTTAATGACTCGGAACTTTTACGTGGACAAGTTCCTTGGACTCATCGGAATGACACCACCCGATGGAAGAAAACATTATCAAACCACTAATTGACGCATTTTTAATAATTTACTAAGCAGACCACAAGTAGGAAATCAAATCTAAGACTTCATAATCACTAAATTTCGCCTTTATCACTTAAGCAAACCCGAGTTGGGAAGACTCAACTCCAACCATGCTAAGGCACCAATCACACAATCCCATCAACTTAGAAACTTACGGCTATATTAAATAAATTGTAAAAATCTCTCAAATCTTTTTGTTATCATTTTAGTGCTAAAAAAGAGAAAAATCATATTTGATGAGTGAATTGCTTCTTTCGACGACAAATGCTATTCATCAAAACTCCATGAAGACCAAAAGTTAATATGACTAGAGGATGGAATCAGAAAGCAAAAGACCTATGTTCTCTCTTCTTATGACGTCAGTTAGTGCAATATCTGCTAATGCGTAATGTTTTTGATTTCTTTCTCTTGGGATGATCCTTCTTGTTCTTGGTTGACTATTATTCAAATGATTAAAATAATAGTGCATTCTTGAAAATAGTAACATTACCCTTATATTCTGGGTTGACAATCAGTGCTACAAATCAACTAGAAGGAAATAGACTTGTGCATAGCTCACCCATTTGTGTTGAAACATATAAAAAATATAGAACTTATTTATTCTGCTTTGTCATGGCTTTGTCATTAACTAGACCTGAGTATTTAAGCGCATGATTATTTGCTCTAGACAGAAAGAAAATGCATACAATAATTTTGTCATGCACTTTTCATTTTCATTTGATAGAATTATTGAATATAAGGTTAAAGATGAGTATACATTTTTTTTTTTTTTTTCAAAAACCTTAAAGAGATAGTGTTAATATTAAGAAGTTTGAGAAAGTTACATAAATTTTAAAAATATATTATTTTCTTATTGATGTTTATTTATAAAAAAAAAAAAATTCTTTAATTTTATCTTGGCTCATCACTTTTGTTGGTGGATAGAGCGAAAGACCCTAACGTTTATTTCGATTTGTTAAAATGATTCAAACCTCTCTTACCATGTCAAAATATAGCAAACCTCCCTTGAGATTTAATTTTTAGAATACTTTTTAGTTCTTTCATTAGTGCAATATAAAGTTGCCAAAGAAAATTTAAATTATGTCATAAAGTAATTTTTTAAATTAATTCTTCCTTCTATGGCCTTCACATATTTATAATTTTTTTTTTTCTTTTGTGCCTTTGACACAGCTATAATTGAAGGGGTGGTCTCTAATAAGGCTTCCTTGAATCCTACTAAGCATTTGGTAGTTGTAGTTAATTTGTGCATTGACCAAATTAATCAAAAATTTTAGTTACACCATTTTCATTAACCAAATTGAGGATCGAACGGGTTACCAATTTAAGTGTAGTCTGTTAATTTCATAAGTTAAAAAGGCTTTTTTGGTATTTTAGTTATTTTTTATTTTTTATTTATACTTCTATACAGTGAAACATATTACAAAGACGCTTTTGTTTATGATGCTAGTTTTCTACTTTTATTGTTGATTTTTTGCTGTTTGTGAAAAAAAATTGAAAATCAGATTTTATGATTTCAATTTTTTTTTAACAACATATTGCTAGAAATTTTAATATGTAAAAAATAGGTCTTTTGAATTAAATCATTCATTTTATACACTTTTAAACTAAAATTAAAATAAAAATGATCATATAAATTTAAATATAATAATAATAAAAATAAAAAAAATATATAAATTTTTTAAAAATAAAAAATAAAGAAATTACAAAATATTTTTACTAATTTTCAATTGTCATGTCTAATAAAATTTTTATTGTAAAGTAAAATTGAAAGTATAACAACTAAGTGATATAATTATAATAATTTTTTATTTTTATTTTATATATTTTTTTAATGTGCATTATTTGTAATTTTATTATTTTAATCATATTTTTTATAATATTATTTGGTTTAACACTACAAAAAATGCTTTTTTTTTTTTTTTAGTATCGAAAGTATTAGTGACTAACCAAAAATCATTACTAATAATGCATTTATAGTGAAAAAAAATCGTCATTAATAGATAAGCTAATAGTGACAAAAACTATCTCTCACTAATAAATGATCATTAGAGGCTAATAATTATTCGTCACTAATAAGTTTGTCACTAAATGAATGTTTTCACGCACTAACCATGACGTCAATATATTAATAACATTTTTTTTCAGTTAATAATGACGAAAATAATTCATCGCTATTACATTTTTAGTGACGCATTTTGGGTGTCACTATAAATACTTAGTGACGGTTTGCTTCCATTACTAATAATTTGACGCATTTTACATTAACAAAAATTTAGCAAATATTTTTAGTGATGGTTTCAAACCATCACACCGTCACTAATAGTTTCAACTATTTATCTAGTGAATGAACTTTGTTTAGACTCTTTAGTGACAATTTTAGAAGTATCACTACTAGTGGTCATAATATAAGAAATGAAAAAACATTTATTAGGGATGAATCCAAAATTCGTCACTAATTTATTCTATAATTATTATTTTGTTGGATCTGAGATATGCGATAATGATGATGATGACAACGACGACGATGGAGACTATTTTACTTTTTTGTATTTTTATTATGCGGGCAGACCATGTATATGATGTATGTTTTAATTATGTACACTCAAATATTGATCGAACATTTATTCTGCATATGTATATATTTTTCATTTTCTTAATAGTTATAGTAATGGACCAAGAATTATGATGTTTGATGAGTATGTATTTACGAAGTTTTTATAGGAATGTGTGATTTTTTTTAACAAAAATTAATTGTCTAATATGAATTCGTCACTAAAGGTTAGACTTAGTGACGGATCTAAATCCGTCACTAATACACTTTCTTTTAATGACAAATCTCAATCTGTCACTAAAAATCCAAGTAATAATGATGGATCCAACTTCCTCACTAAAAGCTTAGTAGTGACGAACTTCTGACTTCAAGATAGTGTGAGTTTTAGTAACATACATAATTCTTTTAGTGATGATTAGCTTCCGTCACTAATATTTGCATAGCAACTACAGTTTTTAAAATCATCACCAATGGCCAATTGACACGACTACTATAGTCACCAATTTGGAATCATCACTACTAAGCAATCACTAATAAGTAATAGTGACAGTTTGACGGTATTAGTGATGATTTCAGTCTATCACTAAAAGTCATTTTTTTTTTGGTAAGAGTAAAGATGAAAATGAAAATTTTTTAGTTAAATTTTAATTTTGTTTTAATATTATAAATAATAACCAAACTTACGGATTATTGATTTCTAATTTTTAATTTCTATTTCTGATATTTAATTTTCATTTCTGGCCTTTATTTCTATAATTTTTTACAATGATACCAAGTGAACCCTAAATAAGACTATGCAAGACAATTCAATCCTGAAAAAACCATGCCCAACATCTCATCTGGGATACATATGTATATATCTATGAATGTGTATCAATTAGATTAAATTAATCAAATTCAATCAAGACATGACCAAACTGATAATTGAATATCACAAATTTTTTAAAACAAAAAAAGGCAAATCATGCAAATTTCATGCCTTAATTGAATTGTCAATTGGGTCAATTAATTAATTAAAACCAAATAATGCTCAGCCCTTATCCTATCATTCTCCCTTCTCTCAATATATTTTACCATTATAGGGGCATATAAATTTTCTCTTGAGCCAAAAATGTTTCCCTGAAAAAGGAAAATTGTGAAGCCACAAATACATTTCGTAGTCACAGATACCATATTAGCCACAAGAACAATTTTCAAAAGTTTAGCTATGATAGTTCACAATCTCTTACCTTTACCTTTCAATATGAATACAAGCCTCTTCCCCATTCACAAGCACCCTTTGCAGCACATTTATTGACCAAAAAAAGGTTATATATATATATATATTCAAATCAATCACCAAATAATTCTTGGAAAACTCTTTCCCTTCCAGAAGAAATCAAATCAATTTAACATAAAGTGACGCTCGTAATTTCCTAAAATTACAAAAATAATTCTCACAGATTAACTATATAGCAAAAGTCAAATCATCGTGTTGTCACACTTGTCTAAGCATTTGAAGCATCCAAAATTAAAGACAAAAGCTTGGTCATATTTATAGAAACAAGATGCAACAAGGCAAACCTAAATGGATCATATGGTTTATCCACAATCTGTTCATAAAAATTACAATAAATCAGTTGTAAATAGCTGGCCTTTTTTTTTTTTTTTCTTTATCTGCAAATTACATAGCATGTCAATAAGTTGTTCACAACTAGAAAACCGATGCAAAGAAAAAAGAAAAATAACAAATGAAAGGCTCACAAAATATATATATGTATATATATTGTATGTATATATATGTGTGTGTGTGTGTGTGTGTGTCGTTAAAGAAAAATATGCAGCGCGAATGCATGACATATTCAAATTGATCCCTTGTTCTCATTCTCCACAATTGCAAGGTAATGAACTCATAATCATCCTAGCCATCCAAACTATCATTGCCTGAATGTGAGCTGAGATGAAATTAGGAACCCATAAATCCCTAATGTTCCAGCTTTGCTACACTCCCCCAAACTTTTCCAATTAAAAATATGGCTCCCCTCACTAGTTTCTTTGATTCTAAATCTTGCCAGGCTATTTTTATGAATTTCAACTCTAATATCCCACGAAGGCATATACTTAGATAGGTCTGCTAGTCAATATTTCTGCGAGAATCATGTAGAAGTCATATTCAGGCTCTTTGTAGCTCAAGTACGTGTATACTCCTGTTGGAATATGTTGATTTTGTACGTCACTTCATTAGGTAATGCGATAGCATGTATGTGCCAAGGGCCATCACTTTAGAATTCACATTTCTATCCCTTCTTAGATCAAACCCTAGCAAAATCCCTTACTGCTTCCCTAAATTCAATGACATTCTTGAAAGACAGGAAACAGCTCTAGCACCTCCTTCCCACTATCATTAGGTGCATTAAGCTGTAAGAACACCAAATAATATTAACAACTATAACAACAACAACAACAATAAATTTATCTGAATTGAACTGTTGTATTATTGTACTAATAGCACTGCTATGATTTTCAAACAACTGGTTGTAAGTCATGTCAGGAGTCAGGCAGAGCCCGCCAAAACACTCAAATGACCATTTTTTTCACTCCCCCTATTTTGAACAAAACAAAGTGCACATGAAGCCTTAATCTAGCAAGAGCAATTTTCCCAGTTAAACCCCTGCAATTTCTTCCTCATTATTCTCCAATATTTCTCCTTGTTGAGGCTTATCCTCCAATCAACCATTATGAAACAAACCTCCTTCCTCTTAGCATCAACAAAGTTGCTCGACAATGGAGCAGCATCTTCCTCTTTTTGGTTTTTTTTTCCTTAAATAAGTAATGCTTGTTTTTTCCCCCTTTGCTGCATGTACCATGAAATCATTGTTCATAATCAATAAACCAAGCTTTAAGTCCCACTAAGTAGGTAAGGATTCATATCATAAGGATGTGACAAGTTTTGCGTTACTAATTGTTCATGCTTTTTCTTTTTTAATTTTTTTTTTCCTTCCCTTTGATACAGTTGTTTAAGTGACCAAAATTTGACATTAAAATGAGGATTTTTCTTTTCTCCCTTCGTACCATGCTTTGTTGCTTTTTTCATGGTTCATTGTATCAATGAATTTATATATCTATTTTATTAATGAATGATATAATGAAAACTAAACAATTTAATAAATACATGAAAGATTTGTGGACTAGGGACGCCCTTCACCTTTTTTAGCAAGTTCCATATGTCCAATGTTTATTAATTATTAAATGGTTACACATACACACACACACACATGAATTCCTTTTTTTTAAAAGTATACATAGGTTTATTTACATAATTGTATTATCATTTGGCTTCGATAGTTTAACTGTTATACAATATCAATATTTTTAATGATCCTTGCTAAATATTAAAAACATAATTTGTATGTCTAATGATGATAGATCATTAATGAAAGAAACAACAAAGCATGTTAGCAGAGGAGAGAAAACATAAGTTAAAGTTGTTTAATTGGGATTTCAATGAGGAAAGAAAAAAAAAAAAAAAAGCAAAGCTGGTCAACAGCATTAATGAGAATTATTGCTTTTATAAATATGTGAAAAGTAAGAAGGTTTTTACTAAATGGTCAAAACCTTGCTCTTTTGATGGCAAATGCATGTCTGTAAACATATCTTGAGTAAAATAAGATTAAAAAAAATCCTCTTAACTCCATGGCAAAAATAGTTGTAAAGGTATGATTAGTTGTGTTGTTTTAGCGATGAGTGATATGTGGGTTGTTTCTTAGTCATGCTTCAACAGAAACAAAATTGTTACTAGTTATTTTGGTCATTTAGCATTATGTGCTATTGTCCTGTTAGCATGCATGAGTTAGGAGTATAATGGTCATTGTTATATGCTTGACATATATTATAAATGGAGGGAGACCTATCTATCATTTTGATTAGATATTTCAACTTACCCAATACTTCAATATGGTATTGGAGAAAGATCCAACATCAACCTTTAAGTGCATAGCTGCACAAACCGAACCCTAAATATAATCATCCTATACAAACATGCAAGTATAGGAGGATCAACCACACAATTAGAGATCAGAAATCAGAAACGTTGGAAAACAAAGCAGTTGCAGGAAAAATTCCTATATGGCACTGCCGTTCAAGAATCTTAAAAATCCCTTAAGATTTTGCAAAATCAACCCCATGACTCGCCACAAAACCTTCCAACCTATGGGACTGAAATTTCACTGCTTCCAAACCCACGGGCCAGCATGTGAGAAGTTCTTCCAGCCTGTCTCTGCTCCAATTTCCTCCAAAATGTATTAAATCCTTCCATACACCATATATATCAAATTGTTGGTCATGTATCTTGCTCAAAGATCTAACCTTTTTCAATCAATCACTCATGGAACTTTGTTTATGGTTATTTGGTACCATTAGGGTCATCGGTTAATCAAAATTCAACAAAAATGGAAATCGAACCGAGTAAATTTAACCGAACTGAATTGACCGAATTTATTCGATTAATTCGATTTTAACTGAATTATGCTCACCTCTAGCCTAAACCAATGCCTAGGCTAACCATTAACAATCGTTGATATATTACTAGAGCAAAGGCACCTAGCTATCTGATTCCTCCCTGCTTCCCTAGGGGCCTTCTTACGCATCACATTATCTAGAAAGCCCCATTTCACCATATCATTGACCTATTCAAAATCCAATTTAAAAACCAAACCATTTTTACCCCTTATATCTTCAATCCGCATCATTTCGCCACCATAAGTACAAAAATATTTGTCCATTTTAACAAAAATAGACTAGGCCATCATTCCCTTGTTTCTTAGACAAGACCATAGTTAAAACCTTGTAAATAATGGTTGCCAAACTAATTGGCTTGAAGTCCTTCATCCTCCTCGACCTCTCCTTCTAAGGAATAATGGCAATAAAGGTTGAGTTCCCACTATTTCCCCCATCCCATCAGATGAAACTCCCCAAAAACCTTGCGATATCATTTTGCAAGACCTTCCAACTATCCTAAAGAAGGACCATCATAAAACTAGTAGGAACTAATGCTTTATCTTTATCCATATCAAACACATTCTTAACTCCCTCTAATTCAAAAGACAGCTCTAACCAACAAGCAATATCCTCGACTTCAATCAACACCTCCATCATCAACCTACTATTGCAATCATCAATATACAAAAATTGATAAAAATGTGTTGTCTCATTCCCAATTTGTTGATCCCTCACTACCTCCCCAAAATCAAACTTCAGCACCCTAGTATGACTTCTTCTCCTCCTCCTCCTCCCATCAGCTAACCTGTGAAACAAACCAAAATTACAATCCCCTACCTTCACCCATTGGATTTGCTTTTTGATCTTCCATTAGCCACAATGTGAAACAGACCAAAATTACAATCTCCTTCCTTCACCTTCACCTCCACCTCATTGCAAAGATGAATCCTCTTAGTTCTATTCTCCTTCCCTAACACAACCTGGACTCCTCCCATGTATCTAACTCAAAAATATCCGAATTTTTTTTTTTTTTGCTCTCTAATATTCTCAAACACCTCTTTGTTCCTTGACTTTAGCTTATCTTTTACAACAACTTCAATTTTCTCATCACTTTAAAACCTTCCTGCCTCTGAACATGAAATTCCCTCCATAAATCTCTAACGCAATCTTGTAAATAAAGACGTGGCAACCACATCTCAAACTGAAAAGGAATATGACCCCCATTGAATATTGGAACCAATTGCACTAGGCAATGATTAGAGATCGTCCTAACTCTTAACTAGCACTTCTCACACAATCTTTGAAATAGTCTTCTCAAGCATTGGCAAATAGAAGTCTATCAACGCAACATAAGACCTATATGTCCCCAAAAGCTTCCCAAGTGAAAATATCATTATTCAAGAGCATATCCATAAGGCCACAATCCCAAATACAAAAAGTAAGTAAATAAATAAATTTCCTTATATTACTGGTCACCCTCAAACCCTAAACTTATCCCTAGAATTTCTATTAACATCAAATTCATCCACAACCCAAAGAGGACTACAAAGAAAAAAAAAAAGACTCAAAATACAATATCTAAACATAGCAACCCTAGTATCCCAAGCTACATACCAACACAACTACCTTTCACAAAGCTTTTTCTCAATTTGCAAGGTTAGCATCCGACATAAGTCTATCCATGCATGAGAGTCAACCCCTCAACAATCATATGAAAGTTGGATGTCCTCATTTGACTGCAACATACATCCCAATAATACTGTTTGACTGTCTAAATAAAAGGTGCAAGGGTCATCCCATACTTATTTCTTAAGTATCTTATGTCAAATGTTACTGCATCGAGAAACAGATCAAAACATCCAAGTCTCTAAATATATTCTTGTATTCATCCATATCCAAAACCACAAAAGAACATGGAAAGGTGTGATATGATAGAATTCAACCCATGGTTTTTGTATCATAGATTTATAGCCAGATTTGTTTGTGTGGTTAGACAAAGAGACTTATTTTGATAGACCTCAATTTTTGGCTCAAGGGCAATATAACCCACGTAAATACATTTGCCATTGGAAGTTTGGAACCACTTATAAACTCTAATATTATCCTCCTTGTTTTTCGTATGTTTAAAATATCAAGAAAGCTCATTAAGTGAGTCGAAATTATTCTAACTCAAGTGGAGAAACCTTTATCTCACTAAATTCCCTTGGTTATCACTAACATTTATGCTTTTCCCCACTCCTAATTCATCGCTAAACTCTTTCCCACTCAAATTTCCCTTGTCTAACGCATCACCAATGTCTCTACTTAAACCAATATATTACTTTTCATTCCTATAAACATGTTTAACTAGTAATGTTATAAAATACAAAAAATATTCATCCACGTCATTAGATAAAAGAAACGTAATAAAATCAGAAAAAGAGAAGGATGGAGGAATGAAAATCTCAATTCAATAACTTTAACAAAATTTATGTTGGGAATTTGAATTTCATTCAAAAACTCACATGGATCTGCAAATGATTGACAGGCAGTAAAATATCATATTATTTCACTATTAACGTCAACACTTGATAAGATCAATAAATAAATAAATTCGTCAATTTAACGAAACATCATGAATGCAAGAGGGAAAAACAATTCTCATTCCAGGGAACTATTCTGGTCGATAAAACATTCAAACAACATATGTCTATAATATAAAAGAAAACAAAGGAAAAAGAAAAACAATGAAATCACCCTGTGTGATTCAGGTAGTAGTGCGGGCTGTGGAGTGTCTCTCACGAGGTCAGGTGTTCAAACCCTCTCAGGTTCTTTTTTGTCCCTGAATTCCTGAAATTCACCTCCCTTTGAAGTTGTGGGGTAGGTTGGTACAGAATTAGTCAAGTGAACCATAAAACGGACATATGAAAATCCGGTGCGTAATCCAAATAAGTAAAGGGGGATGCGTAAACCAAAAAAAAAAGTAAAGGGGGAAAACCAGCCCTAACCTGCTCAATAAGATCGAAAATGGTAAAGATACAGCTATCGAAGGGAGGACGTTCCTTTCGTCTCTAATGGCGAGCGGAGGAGAAGCTTTCAACGAAAGAAAAAACTACAGCCATCGGAGGATGGAGGTTTCTTTCGTCTCTAATGGCGATTGAAGGAGGAGCTTCAATGAGGAAAACCGCAGGAGCTGAAACTGGGAAGTGGGAACTATGGTGTCGTTTTAAAGATGACAACGGAATTAATTTTAAGAAAAGAGAAACGAAACGTTCGCGGGTGACGCGGCGAACCCCCCTGTCACTCGGCACGCGACGCACGAAGAATAGCTCTTTAAATATAAAGTGGTACAAAATTACACAGCTGCGTCACTGCTTCGGATATCATGAAACGCGCGAGACCCAGATCGCGTCTCTTCAGCAGCTCCTCGGCGACCCAACCGTCGGAGCGAGTACCCAATAGTCCAGTCTCCCTTCCCGCCAGTAAAGAGCTCCACGCCCACCTCATCAGAACCAAAGTGCACACAGACCCAGCTTCGATGGCAGACGTTATCCGCTCATATGCACTCTCTCCCGCCAATATCCGCAAAGCCCATCTCGCTTTCGATCAGATTGAACGACCCACATTGTTGGTTTGGAACCATATTATACGGGGATCGTCACAGGGTGACCAACCCATTGAAGCAATTCACATGTATGATAATATGCATCGGCAAGGATTATCCGTTAATAGCCTGACGTTTATATTTGTTTTCAAGGCTTGTGCACGAGTTTCGGATGTTGTACCTGGCCAGCAGGTTCATAATCATGTCTTCAAACTTGGGTTTGAGTCCTTTCTTTACGTGGCTAATGCTTTAATTCATATGTATGCGCATTGTAGTCATTTGGGTTTTGGACAGAAGGTGTTCGATGAAATGTTTGTGAAGGATTTGGTTTCATGGAACTCTCTGATTTGCGGGTACAGTCAGAGTAATAGGTTTAGGGACGTTCTGGGTATTTTTGACGCGATGCAGGTGGCAAATGTGAAGGCTGATGCAGTTACAATGGTGAAAGTTGTTTTAGCTTGTAGCCATTTGGGAAATAAGGAATATGCCAATTCTATGGTCAAGTATATCGAGGAGAACGGCATTGAAGTGGATGTTTACCTGGGAAATACTTTGATTGATATGTATGGACGGCGTGGATTGTCAGAATTAGCACAGGGGGTTTTTGATCAAATGCGGGAAAGAAACATTGTTTCTTGGAATACCATGATCATGGCGCATGCAAAAGCAGGGAATTTGGTTGAAGCACGAAAGCTTTTTAATGATATGTCTAAAAGAGATGTGATATCTTGGACTTCTATGATTACAGGTTACTGTCAAGCAAACCAATTTTCTGATGCGGTTAGGCTTTTTCAAGAAATGATGGCTGCTAAGGTGAAACCTGATGCAATTACAGTAGCCAGTGTGCTATCTGCTTGTGCCCATCTTGGTATGCTTGATTTGGGAGAGGCAGTTCACGACTATATTTGCAAGCATGATATAAAAGCAGATATTTATGTGGGGAATGCTCTGATAGATATGTACTGCAAATGTGGGTTGGTTGAGAAGGCACTGGAGGTGTTTCAAGTGATGAAAGTGAAGGACTCTGTATCTTGGACTTCAGTTATTTCAGGGCTAGCTGTGAATGGTTTTGCAAATGCTGCAGTTGAGCTCTTCTCGCAAATGTTGAGGGAAGGTGTACAGCCAACACATGGAACCTTTGTTGGGATTTTATTGGCTTGTGCTCATGCTGGCTTGGTGGATGATGGCTTGGGCTATTTTGAAAGTATGGAAAAAGTTTATGGATTAGTTCCAGAAATGAAACATTATGGGTGTGTTGTCGATCTTTTGAGCCGCTGTGGTTTTCTAGACAAGGCATATGAGTTTATAAAGAAACTGCCAGTAGTTCCAGATGTTGTAGTGTGGAGGATGCTGTTGAGTGCATGTAAGCTTCATGGAAATGTGGCCCTAGCTGAGATTGTCACAAATGAGCTTCTTCAATTGGATCCGTCAAACAGTGGGAATTATGTTCTCTTGTCGAATGCCTATGCAGGTGCAGATAGATGGAATGATGCTATAAAAACGCGTCGAATGATGGAAGAGAGTGATGTACAGAAGCCATCTGGTTGTAGCTCTATTAAGGTTAATTTATAACACCAAATAACTCTTGAGAACTACATATTTTGCAAGCTCAAAAGAAAAATGGTTTGAGCACAATATCCAGAAAGAAACAGAGGGATATTCCTGGATCTGTACATCTTTGTAGAGAAAGTTTGCTTTCCTCTGAGGAAATAACTGAATAGTCAGAAAATGAGCAAACATGAGCAATAGACTCGAATAGACACCAAAACCTCACTGTTGTATTTAACCAAGCTGTGTTCTCTGCAGTGTGGAGCTATTAGTTGCCTTACAGTTCTACTATGTTGAAGTTCCTTTTCAGTAAGGGAACAGATTGAATAATGATGGTTATGGAAGATTAATCATAATGCAAACAGCTTGATGGCTATGGAAAGACTGGTTATGATGAAGTGGTGAAACAGATTTCATGAAGATTTGCAGTGGCAGGTGATATGTTGCTTCTTATATGCCTAAGAAACCATGGTGACTAGCGGCGATGGAGCCAGCATTGTAATATAATCTCATGTATCTCAGTATCATACATGAGCGAATCCTGAGGTGAGTCCTTTATGGGCAGGCCAAGGCAGCTTTATATCTTTTGAAGCAAAACTTGATGGTCACCTTAGCCCCCCAAGCAGGGCCCCTTCCTCTTTTCTTTTCTCTCATTTCAAAAGCAGAGGAAACAAAAAGATTGATTGTTCCAGCTTCTCTTTGGAGCCAATACATAGGTTTATTCATGATGTGTTCACAGAAATTTTAATGAGTTGTATAGGGTGATATGCTTTCCCTTGATAAGTTAAACTGGAGAAAGAAAGCACCATAGCAGCAGAAGACAAGTGATTGCACTGTTTTTAGAGAGCATTCAAAGAAAGCCTTTGGCCAGCCTCAGGTCAGAGTGAAATAGAAAATTGCAATACTTGCAGACATAAGCTTCTTATTTCTGGAGTTTAAACTGGTTACATTGTTCTTGACATTTTGCTGCAGGTTATTATGTTGCGTCCCTGTTTGAAAGTCTTAATGTCTTTTTGGAGCAGATATGCAACTTAAATCATAATTTTCAGGATCTACTGGCCCTCCTTAGCGGCTCCAACTGTTGTGGCTCCAGAGATCCATAGATTGGCAACAGTGTATCCAGAAGTAGAAATAGGTTGTATATTATGGATGCTATACGTCCATTTTTGTACTGGAATGCCTTAGAAGGGCTATCCTGTGCCATTTCTTTTGTTCCCTATGAATGTACTTCCTTCTCTGAACTTTGAATAAACCTCAATTTAGTGCAGCTCTTCTGATCCTTGCCTCAGTTCAATTCATATAACTCATGTGATAGTATACATTTTAAAGAGACCTTCCAATAAGTACATTTTTGAGGGGAAAAGGTACAAAAATGAAAATGAAATTTGTGATAGCTCAGCCTCACTAGCAAGAACATACAGGGCAAATGAATAATAGAAGTTACTTCTAATCAATTGATACTGTTGAGAAAGCTACAAATGAGGTAGCTAGAATCTTTGCATGATTAATGCTGCTTCAAACTCTTGCTTATCCTACTAGATTCATACAATTCACCCTCCCTTAAATTAATAGACAGGTTAAAGTCTAAGCAACATGCTTCAAACTACACAGCTCACATCCTCTGGTGAAGCATCTTGTGATTGTGCTACATATTAAACATGACTTTAATGGCATTGCTGCCATGAGCACTGGTTTCAAATGCCTTTTCTACCCCCTCTTGAGTGAATCCGAACCTGTGGGTTATGAGCGGCTTAACATCAATCTTACCCGTCCTCAGAAACTCAATGCAGATAGGCCATGTGTTTCGATACCGGAATATGCCAATTACATCAACCTCTCTGTCAACCAAAAGAATTCACAATCAAGAGTCTGAATCAAAATTGTAACAGTGAAAAGCAGAAGATGTATCCTTGTTTTGTTAGAAAATGTAATATGAAGAGGAGGTATCAATATCATTGAAATGGGGGTCTCAATGCAATAGGCTTGACAATTTGTATAGTCTTGACAGTTCATTATTTTCTGAATATATGCATAACTTGTGAAGGATATGGCATGCATAGCCAGTCCATTTTCCAATAAAATGATACTGCACCTGGTGACTCCCTCTGAGGGAGTGGCAGAACTTCATTTTACTCTGTTTATAATTGGAGATCATTTTGTCTGCAGCATAATAATAGATCAATTCTACCATGCTTTTCTAATTATAGTTTATTGCCTCTTTCATACTTGCCAAGCCACTTTCTAGTAACCAGGGTGGGTGTACCAATTGTAATCATCTCCATTTAATTTAAATTCTTCAGTGATATAGCTTGCCAAAGCCATCTTAAATTTTCCTTTGCTAGAAACAGAGTTGTGAGAGATGTAACCATTGTTATGATAGTTTTTTGTTCCCTGGTGGATTGTATTACTATGACCAATTTTAAGACCTTGGATCACACATGTAAATATTATTTTCCCTGAAATTTCAAATTAATTTGCTTGTTGCCATTTGAATGAAGAAAGAAAATAGGACAAACAAGATCCTTCTAATTTGTTGTTTGTTTAACTTTTTTTTTTTTTTATCAGGCAAACTAGAGAGCGAAACTGCAAGTCAAATACCTTGCTGCAGTTGGAGTAAGAGGAACAGTCATCTGACTCTGGCCCAATCCTACCAGGCACACTTTGCCGCCTGCACGAGTGGCATTCAAAGCAGTCGACATGGTTTTGTTAAAGCCAACACAATCGAAGCTCACATCAATCTCAGAGCCTATGGCATTTTGTATTCGTGCTACTTCTTCACCAATATCCTGCAAAATCATCTCCATGTTAAACCCAACATTATTTCATTGAACCAAACCATTTCAAGCTGAAATGATTTCCCAGAACATAATACCACAAATCTTAACATTGTGATTGCAGGTGCGAGATAAATTTATGACATGAAACAAGCTTTCATTAATCCTGGATATGTATGCTTAGCTGAGGAGATGCTTTTTTAACAGGAAAACTGAAAACCTCTATATTGGTTGAAACTTGTATGGCTTCATCCACACTGAGGTCCTTTGCAACAGATAAACGGCAATCATCAACATCAACAATGACAATTCTGGGAGCTCCAAAAGCACGAGCAGCCAACATGGTAACAAGGCCGATAGGTCCAGCTCCTACAATCAGTACATTTGTCTGTGGACCAATGTTTGCACGGCGACAAGCATGGACACCAACACTTAGGGGTTCACACATTGCTCCTTCCTCCAAGCTCACGTTATCAGGTAGTTTAAAGCATAGACTTGCGGGATGCACCACCTGGTACAAGGAAGATCATGTTTGCTCAACTCTCCAAATACTTACTAGGCATATTAACCCATATTTTATTTTGAACACATGAACACAAACCTGTGTTTCCTAAAAGATTTAGATTCCTAAAAGATTTAGATGATGGGCTTATCTTTGTTTTTTTAAAAAAATATAAGAAAATATGGCTGCTCAGTGAAGCATGGTTGTTCTATGTTACTGCCTTTGTATTAGATGCAGCTGTGAATTCTAGTTTGAATCACTGCAATGTTCAGCTACCTTATTAGCAAGAGAACCATTAGTTGGAGGTGATCCAAAAAACTTCATTTCAAGGCATAGATTGTAGCGACCCTCTTTGCAGAGATCACACTTCTGGCAACTTATTCCTGGCTCCAATGCAACCCGATCGCCCGCTACAAGAGACTTAACTTCACTGCCAACTTCTTCTATGATCCCAGCACATTCATGCCCGATTACCATCGGCTTTTTGACAATGAAATTGGCACATCTCATTGTCTAAGAACATAGAGAGAGACCCAGGGCAATAAGAATTAAGAAGTTAAAAAGAAAAACATATCATGCTCTAGGAATGTCATGACATTTTTAATGCAGTCAGAAGTAAACAAAGGTATGACTGTATGAGCATGAGAGTTACAAAGCGTTTCACCTTGAAATGATGAACATCACTTCCACAAATACCAACAGCCTTCAACTGGACTTTAACATCATGAGGGCCTAAAATCACAGACAGTTCAAAGGATGCAAATGAGTTGTCTTCCTTTTTCCTTATGTGTATGAGCAAATGAGTAGTCATCCATGGTTTAAACCACTGAACAAATTAAGTTGGTCCTCCGAATGGTGGATGATGTGGATCCATTATTCCTTCTATTTGAAGGATCATTATTTTATTATTATGCTTTTCTCACACTATATCCTGCAAATATTTAAGCGGGTAATTCAATTTAAACTAGCCTAAATTATGTATACTAGCTTGAGCTCAAGTTGGAGGATCTATTCTGGATCGACATAAGACATACGACTTGGGGTCTTTCCCCTACGCAGACCTGGTGAGAAGCACACACCAACCATCCCCCACACCTTATAAAAATATATTTTTGAAGGAGCAAACAGAGCACAATTGAGAAACACAAAACAGGTCTGACTTGCAGAGAGTTTCGTAGGGCAAATTAGATGCAGGTTACATTTGTCCAATGTTTAAGTCCTTTGACGAACATTATTACTTTTAATTTTCAAATTATAATTTTCAATTAAATTTTGTTCTGCCTAAACAGAGGAAGATGATTCAGGAAAGGAGACTCGAGCAGTTTTTTAAAACTCTGCCCTTTAATTCTTGGCTTAGGGAGCTGCATTAGGGATGTTTTCAACGGAGAAATTTTAGCATATTTTGATCACTTTTCTATTTTCAAGGAAAAAAAAAAGCCAATAAGTGGAAATATTTCAATGCCAAGGCAAAACAAGCCACCGGTTCAGAATTCAACAGCAAAAGCAAGGGAATTAAAGCATTAATTAATTACCAAGAGGAGGGAGATTGTAAGGTTGGATTCTAAGTGTTTTGATACCAAGAAGCCAAGCAGCCATGTTCTCTGCTTCTTCCCCCTGCTTGCCTTCTCCACCATCTTGTGGCATCCCTCCTTTCCCTCTCTCTCTCTCTCTCTCTCTCTCTCTCTCTCTCTCTCTGTGAAGCTGGGTTTGATCTTCAATGGAGTTCGCACTGACTTGAGGAGCACAAGAATGTCCTTGACACTTTGTTTCTACGTACAACTGTTCTCTTAGCTTTGTCCACCAATCAAATTCTCGGTGGAATGGTGAATAGGACCTTCCAAACAGTGATTGGCATTTGGCATCCGGTTAATTTTTGTCCGGTTTGATACGATGCCCAATAAGACCTCACCATATGGCATAAAAAATATAGAATCTCACCTATGGCTGAATGGAGCCCAAGCTGTAAGATAGATTGGAATAAACACACTGAAAGCCGCCCACAGAAAAGCCAGTCACCACTGTGTAAGAAAAAGACTCATCACATTGTGTATGATCTTTAGATTAAGATGACTCATCGGTATGCTTATCCTTACGCTTGATTTTTTTTTTTTTTTTTTCTTTTTTGAGGGCTATCCCGACACTTGTCTTTCCGGTATTCCCACTTTCTTCCCATATATTTCTTGAATAAAACGAACCTTAAAATAGACTAAACCTCCACTGTCCCAGACTCAACTGTACGAAGCTTTAGAATCAATTTTCAGTGTGTGAGAGAGAGAGAGAGCAAATGGGTAAGGGAGGGATGTCTCGAGGGAGTGGTGGGGAAGGCAATGATGGAGGAGAAGAGAACATGGCTGCTTGGCTAATTGGTGTCAACATCCTCAAAATTCAACCTTTCAAGCTTCCTCCTCTTGGTACTGAATCTGCTGATCATTTTTTTTTTATATCATTTATTTCTCGATATTCATGTAAATTCGATCAAATGATTTAATGGGTTTCTACCTTTTCGGAATATATTGATTAAATTTTCGTTAATATCACTGATTCATTGATTACACTTACGTTCATAATGTTCGAATAACTAATATTTGCATATTTTGTTAGGACCCCGTGATGTTAGAGTCAGAATGAAAGCTGTTGGTATCTGTGGAAGCGATGTTCATTACCTCAAGGTGGAACTCCCTAAGACTAATCAGCTAGTGTATTGTTCACTGTTAATGTAAAAATTGCTATCGGATATATCATGTGATTTTCCATTAAAATTCAGGAATGGCAATCGATTTCAAATGAAGTAAATGTTTTTTTGGGGGGGTAAGTGAAATATTTTATTGAGAACTAAAATAATTTTTGCTTGTTATCTTATTTTTCAGGTAATTTTCCACCATAAATGGGTTTGCTTTGTATATTTTCATTCCCATCTTGCTGTTCTGATTCCCTATAATAATTACTGTTTTTTTTTTTTTTTTCAATTCCAGCACTTGAGATGTGCAGATTTTATTGTGAAAGAACCAATGGTGATTGGGCATGAGTGTGCTGGGATTATAGAAGATGTTGGGAGCGAGGTGAAATCTCTGTTGCCGGGTGATCGTGTGGCATTGGAGCCTGGGATCAGCTGCTGGAGATGCAACCTCTGTAAAGAAGGCCGGTACAATTTATGCCCTGAGATGAAGTTTTTCGCAACTCCGCCTGTTCACGGTTCTCTTGCCAATCAGGTTAACCAAAATTTTCAGTTATCAATTAGGAAGTTCATTGGACATCATTTATAATTGAGTTGAATCTATTTGTTTGATTTAGTTTTTGTGTCCTTGAGCAACTGAAATTACTTAATATGCAGCCATTGTCAGCACATCATTAGTTCTATTTGATGGCTGTAAGATATTCATTTTGACCTCTTTGAGAACATGTTCTTAAGCATAAAACCTTGATATAGAAATCTTGGTTACCATGTGGACTATCTTTGTTATATTATTGGAGGCATCTGCCTTGAGGCTTCAGGTGTCAGCTGTGACAAAAAAAAAGTCAACTTGAAAACTTTGAGAAAATTTTCCTGATAGCTGCATACTCTAGTGTACATCACACATTTTATAGGAGCTAATTTCAAGGACAACCCCATGACTGCTTGACTATTTCACATGCATTCTAATACACCTGTGTCAATGAATAAGTTTCAACAAATGTTTTACCTGTCGTCCTCTGGATATTGATTCCAGCATTGGATTCTTATGTGTGATGAAACTACAGTTCAGAACTTTGTTGGGAGATCTAGAAACAACAATCACACACAAGAAAAAAAATTGAACACCAAGATTTAACGTGGTTCGGCCCAAATTGACCCACGTCCACGAAGCACACCAATCTCACTATAACTGGGAAAAAAAATACAAGGAGGAGGAGCCACTGCTCAACTCAACTCTCTCTCTCTCTCAACAACAATTCCACTCTGCCTCACACTTCTTCCACACTCTGTTCTTGCCACACAGATCACACACACACACATCTCCTATATATAGTCATGGATGGGGGTGGAATTCAAAGGGTAGTTGGCTTAATTTCAACCATTATGGGCAGGGTTGGTGGAGGTGGCTACTGGTCTCCATTTACTACAGCTCAATATTTCAACGGAAGCGCTGGGGTTGGTGTTGCCGACGTCTCCACCTACTGCAACTCAAAAATTTCCCACTTAGAGATGAGGACACTATCTCAACCAGTGTATAGGTAAATGATGTGCTCACATCTGTCTTCAAGCATGAAGACTAACTGAAGTTGAGCACAACTTTAGCTTCTCTGTAGTCACCACCTTCGTCAATATGTCTGCTGGATTCCTGCTACCTTGAATTTTTTCAAGTGCTAGCACTCCGTCCTCTAATAGAGATCTGACGAAGTGATAACGAAGTCTAATGTGTTTGGTTTTGGAAGGAAATGCAAAGTTCTTTGCTAGATGTATTGTACTCTGACTATCGCTGTGCAAAACTTTCCTCTTCTGCTTTATTCCAAGCTCTGTCAAAAAATCTTGAAGCTAAATCATCTCTTTGCTGGTTTCTGTCACTGTTATGTACTCAGCTTCTGTAGTGGATAGGGTAACAATCTTTTGTATCTGTAACATCTAACTAACAGCTGTTGTGCCAATAGTTAACACATATCCGGTGGTGCTTCTACGGTGATCAACTTCACCAGAAAAATCGGCATCTACATAACCTTTAATTTTCATGTCTCATTTTCCGAAACATAAGCACTTATTAGTAGTGCCACTTAGGTACCTCAAGATCTACTTCACTGTTTCCCAGCGAGTCTTCCCTAGATTTGACATGAACCTGTTGACAACTTCCACTGCTTGGCCAATGTTTGGTCTGGTGCAAACCATGGCGTACATGAGACTTCCAATGGTTGAGGCGTAAGGTACCTTAGCCATGAAGTCTTTCTCTTCATCTGTCTGGAGAGCCTGATCCTTGGAAAGGCGGAAGTGTCCGGCCAATGGTGTATTTACCACTTTGGCGCTGCTCATGTTGAATCTATGTAAAACACGGAAAATATACTCCGACTAAGATAACCGCTTTAGAGATCTGCATTCCAAGTATCTGTTTTGTTGAACCCAAGTCTTTCATGTCAAACTCCTTTGACAATTGCTGCTTCAATTTTCTGATCTCTTCTATATCTGGTCTTGCGATTAGCATGTCATCGACATATAACAACAAAATGATATAGGTAGACTAGTACCTCTTGAAGTAGCAACAGTGGTCGGCGTTGCACTTTTGAAAATCTTTCCTATGCATAAAGTCGTCAAATTTTCGATACGATTGCTTGGGAGCTTGTTTGAGACTCTACAAGCTCTTCTTCAACTTGAATACAAGATCCTCTTTACGTTTCACTGAGAATCCTTCTAGATGGTACATGTAAATCTCCTCATCTAGTTCACCTTGAAAAAATGCCGTATTTACATCCAATTGCTCGAGATGTAGGCCTGCTGAGGCAACAATGCTAAAGACTGATCTGATGGTTGTTAGCTTCACAACTGGTGCAAAGATGTCGGTGTAGTTGATTCCTTCTTTCTGCTCGAAACTTTTAATAATTAACCGGGTTTTGTACGTCTTGGTACCATCATACTCCTCTTTGATCATGTACACCCATTTGTTGTGAATAGTTTTCTTACCTTTGGGCAACTTAGTTAGTTTCTACGTTTTGTTGAAGGTGAGGGACTTCATCTCGTCCTTCATCGCAAACTTCCATTTGCTCGAATCTCCCACCTGACATGCTTCATCATAGCATTCGGGCTCTCCTCCATATCTGTAAGAAGTAAATAATCCATATACCTTTTATTTGGTACATGGGGCAGAAAAGATCTCCTAAGCTCCAGAGCTGTGTGACGATCTGTTCCACAGGTTCCTTCGCCTGAGGAATCTCGGCATTTTGCTGTTGCGTCCCGACACCTTCTAGGACATCATCCATGTCTACATAGGTTGTTTAATTCTGAAATGGTTTTGTGGATTTTATTGTATGTTTGTCCTTGTACATCACCTTTTCATTGAAGATCATGTCTCTGCTTCTGATCACCTTCTTGTTTTCGTCGTCCAAATGTGATACCTACACTTATCTTTACCGTAATCGACGAAAGGTACATTTCCGAGACTTTGGATCAAGTTTGTTTTTGACATGATCACTGATATGTACATATGCAATACAACAAAAAACTTTCAAATGTGAAAGTCTCACATCTTTTTCACTCCATACTTCTTCTGATAGACAGTAGTCCAATGGTATTGATGGACTCTTGTTAATCAAGTATTTTACTGTGCTGACTCTTTTTGCTCAGAACTGCTTTGGTAAACTTGACTGTATATCATGGCTCGAAATCACGGTTGCGGGTAACGTCGTGAAATGGTCGCGGGTGTCGCGGGAGACGCGGGTGTTACGTAACGGGAAGCGGGCGTAAAGGTCGTGAATTTTTTTCACGCATGCACAACCATGCCAAAATTAAAAAATAAGCATGAAATCCATTAATACATGATTTTTAATGAATTTTGAAGGCTTTCATTCAATCTACAAATGCTTTTTAATAGGCATTATGATTTTTATATTAATTTTAGTGCGTTGTTTACAAAAAAAAAAACATATTTTTTAATAGTTTACATTACTTTAATGAGTAACAAGATGTAGAAATGTAAGAATCAATCAATTAAAGTCATAAAGTTACTAAAAATGAATCAATACTCATTAGACTTAATACTTAATATACACATTACACATACATGAATTTAAAAAGTGATTAATATCAAATATCAATAAATAGTTGAAAATACATGAATACAATATTACAAATTTATAACATAACACATGTCACCACCAAAAAGAATGACGTGGAGGGTCTTCATAATTTGCATCTGTATCTTGAGATTGGGATGGGAAATTATCTCCCCATCCTTGTGGAAATACATAGTTGAATGAACCCAAGTTTGCGTCATTTTGTTGTTGCTCTTGAAAATGTACTGGTGATGAAAATTCTCCTGAATAATGTCTATAAGTTGGGGCAGGGGCTGGCTCTGGGTAGTGTGTAGAAGAAGACTCACTAGATTCTGAGATTCCTGATCCACTGGGATAAAAATCTGAGTCCC
This sequence comes from Malania oleifera, assembly GCF_029873635.1. Taxonomy (NCBI): domain Eukaryota; kingdom Viridiplantae; phylum Streptophyta; class Magnoliopsida; order Santalales; family Ximeniaceae; genus Malania; species Malania oleifera. Next base: position 15,015,560 of record NC_080429.1, on the reverse strand, counting down.
GAGATACATAATGTGGATATGTTGGATGAGATCCATATGATTGTGATGATGAACCATCTAAACCAAAGTCGCCAAAACTACGAACCACACCATATGAATCTTCAGTAGAATCACTAGGGTCACCACAAGCACTCCTTCTCCAGGGTTGTGAAGATTGGTTCCTTGGAGGAATACCCAAGTCATAATTTTCAGGTATGTCATGTAGTCCATAAGGATCAGAAGGATATATATCCCTTGCAAATGATGTCCCTGTATCATATCCATAATTATATTATACACCGCCGCCTCCGCCACCACCACTGCCACCCCCCCCAACCCCAACTCTAGCACCACTATTACCATCATCATCACTTGGTGGGCTCAAATCAAGATTGTCATCACTTTGTGTACGTTCAGGGCTTGAACTTGAATCATCATGCGCGTTTATTGGTCGTTGATCACCTCCTTCTGTAGTATCACCAACTTCTTCATTTAACCAATTTGAATTGTCCTGACCGTCGAGTAGTGGTGTTTCTCTCTCCTCTAACCATTGACTTAAAAGATCATCTTCTTCGAAAATGTAGTCCAAATTGATAGGATTGAAATCCTTTTCAATTTCTCGTTGGCTTCTTCTCATTGTATGTCTTAACTTAAACCTCATGTTGTAATGTACGAAAACAAGTTTTTGTAGTCTCATGCACTTTAATCTATTTCTTGTTTTCGTATGGATGAGGCTAAAGGTGCGCCAATTACGCTCACAATTCAAAGCTGATGTGGTCCGGCTAAGAATTCTAAGCACACAAGCCATAATGAATCCACCATTCAGCTGCATGAATAATTAAAAAGAGTTTTATGTTAGTATAGCGTATATTTCAAAAGTCAAATTTGAACACAAAGAGAGAAAATAGAGTCATTCTCCATTATTTAGCTATATAGCCATATTTACCAGGATTTGTTTGTTTCACTGCCCTTTGTGCCAACAGGGTTCCAAAAGTCTCCTGCCTATCTCGATATAGCAACAACTAAAAAAGGATGATTGTGAAATATAATTAATTAATTAGATGTATTAATAATTATTCTTGAAAATATTACAGAATATTAGAACAATTCATTATTCAATTTAATGGAATCAATACTTACTTGATTAATAGCCCGAATTTGAGTATCTATATCGGGTACCAACTTGGTTATCACTTTTTTAACTCCATCCATGACTTCTCTAGTAACTTCAGGAGAGGGTGGGGCACCATAAAGAAATTGTGGGTTCAAAAAATACCCTACAATTAAATTTAGAAACATATTAATCAATAGTTTTCTAATGCAACTATGCATAATTTAAAAGTTAAAATAATAAGAAATTGTATTTGTTACACTTACCAGCAGTGTGCAAATCTTGGTGCAACTGAAAACTCCACCGGTTGTCAATAATTTTTCAATAATCTTTGTAAAACCGGCAATCTTTTTGAATGGCCAACTTCGCCCTATCAATTGCCTCGTATATGAAGCCCATGGTTGGTTTTTCATCACCATCAACTAATTTAAGAACTTTCACCAAGGGTTCTTGCACTTTAATTATATCAGAGGCCTTTTTCCAAAACTCTTTGTCTAAGATAATTTTCTTTGAATCATATGCTGAGCCTGATTTTGCCATTCCAAACTTTGAGTTTTTCCAAACATTGGATGTAAACATTTCCCTTAGAGCTTTTTTATGCCTGACAATAGTCTTCAAAGCAATGAAATTTGTGGCAAATCGAGTGATGGCAAGGCGAAGTAACTCTTTATCATTTGTGAATTTCTTCATGAAATTCACTGTCCATGTGTAGTTGTAAATAAATGAGGTTATTGTTCTTGCATCTTCTAAGACCTTCTTCATGTTACTTTTCTTACCAATATCTTCAAGAATAAGGTCTATGCAATGAGCTGCACATGCTATCCAATAGAAATTGGGTCTCTTCTACATTAATAATTTTTCTCCTGCCTTCATTGCAGCTTCATTATCAGTCACTACTTAGACAAAATTCTCCTCTCCAATTTCTTCAATCACCTCGTCCATTAATCTGAAATGAAATTATAGATTCAATAATTACTACTATTTAATTAAAAACATGCAAGTCCATAATACTATTTGCATATACAATTAAAATTAAAAAATTACCTGAAATAATATTCAGTTGTTCTGCTTGGCACATCAGAGGCATCAACTGATTTATGAAACACTGTGCCTCTATCGCAATAAACTAAAAAGTTTATAATGTGTTTTCTAGTTGGTCCTGACCAACCATCACACATAAGTGTTACATCTCTCTCCTTCCAAATTCCAGCAAAAGAAGCTATATAATTTTTCATTTCTTGATACTCTTGCTCCAAATAAATTTCAGATATCTCGTAGGGTGATGGACCCTTCACCCCATTTCCAACCTCTGCAGCAATATCAAGCATAGGCTGCATAAATGGAGAGTCAGCTACATTCGCTGGAATCCGATTATAAATTAGGAATTTTCCAACTGCTTTTCCTAATTTACTTCTTAAACCTTTCAGTAACTTTGTGTTGATTTTTGATTGTTTCGCACTCTTACTTCTTTCTAAAATAGGATCCATTGCCTTTAGTCTAGCTTCAGGGGCATCAGGATTGATCCATTGTCGTTCACTACCTCCAGCTTCTCGACCACTATATGATCGAGCTCTTGCTTTATTGAAACCACTGGTAGCATCACTGCCAGAGCCACCTCCCTCTTCATAAATATTACCCTTTCCAGTTGTTCTTGCTCGAAATCTTTGTCTCTCTTCCCATTGTTGTTGTGATCGTATGCTTTCTTGTCGAGCAAATCTCATACTTTCTTCTTCCAAGTCTTCTTCATCGCTCAAATTCTCAAAATCTCCTCTAATTTGGGCTTCTGCTTCTTCTTACCTTTTTTGTTTATCTCTTTTCTTCTCAGCATACTGTTGTAGATATTTCATCATTTGTTCTCTTACTTGTGTGGTCACATTTGAGCATCCAGCTACTTGACCCTTTTTATGTGCCAAGTGTTGTTTCAAGCGTGTAATGTCCCCTTTGATTATCTTCCCACATAACTTACACACAATAGCATGTCTATTACCGTCCACCGCAGTACCAAAATGCCATCTAATATCCTCACTAGGTAAGTTTTCATTTCCTCTATCACGTGACATATTGATAGACTTAATTTGATGATCTCTACACAAAACATTAAGAAAATACAAAGTTACAACCTTTCTACAATGACAGGAATAATATAATTAGTAATTTAGTAAATATTAAATAATAAGTACTAAATAGACCTAATTTTAAATACTTATTATGTAAAAATAAAGTATAGTATTTGATTAAAAATAATAAGTAATGTTTATTATTTTTATATTTAAATAAACAAAATTTTAAAATATTAGATATTTTATTACAAAAAAAATATATTCCTTTATCTTTAAAAAGATATTTTAATTATTTTTTATAGCTTGATTTTATTTTCATTTATAACTATAAGAAATTAACATTGTAATTTTAAAGGTAAAAAAGACTTTTGCTCTACTTTCATATACATCACAGCATCACAAATAGAGATCCATACATTACAAATTGACTATTTAATTTTTTAAGCATTTTCTCAGTATATGGATTAAAATTAAAATTTTCTACAAATTCCAGTAGTAATTAGTAAAAATCAGATTTATTAATGTATTAACTATTTAGGTTAATTTTTTTTTTTATTAAGTTATCAATTTTTACTTTATTTGATAACTAAAAACAAAAAATAGATGTAAACATTTATTTTACCTAATTTTAAATTTAAGGTCAAAATGATATTTTTAAAACTTAAAAAATATTAATAAACAGGGTCACCCTACTCAAGAAATGGCAAGTAGATACACATGTAACATAAAATGGGTGACAGATGTTATTTAATTTTTTTTTCTTTTATAATATGAATATTATTAAATATTTTTTCAATAGATGGGAGTGAATATGATATCTTCTTTATCAAAATGACCACTTTGTCCTGCTAACATAAATAGTATGTTAGCCAATTGGTGCCATGAATTAATTTTATTTCTATAAGTTTCGCAAATCCTAAGACTAAATATTATAATAATTGTGCAAAGTATTCCTTGGAATTCTTTAAGAATGGTGAAAAATAGAGCTCAATTAAGCCTAGATAATATAAAATGCCATCACATGGATGTCTTGTGTACATACATTATTTTAATGCTTTGTTTACGATGGTGAATGCAGTAGTGGATATTCAAATATTATTATAAAAAAGGCTTCAATTATTATTGATAAATATTAATTATTTACTAACCTTAAAAAATATTAATTATATACTATTAATAATTGCTTGCTATATCATGGAATTAATTTTCATAATTATCTTTCAAAAAATATAATACAATTAAAATATTTATAAATTAAGAAAATTTTATTTTACATAATTATTAATGATTTCTAATTTTTTACTTTATTAAATAACTTTTTTTTTTTAATTCAATTTAACAAACCTATTTTACAACAAAATATAATTTAAAAAAAAAAAAAACATACTGATAAGTGTTGTGGGTGTTGAGTGTTGAGTGTCTTATACGTTGGGAGTCGAGTCAGACTGAGAGAGGGGAGGGATTTGAGGGAACTCGGAGGAGCCTTGAAGGAGCGAAGGCTGCGAAGCACAAAGCAGCAATGACTCCAAGCTCCGAAGCTGAAATCGAGATGCTGGCTTGTGGCGACTGGCGGAGGAAGGTGCCGACGGGCTATCGGCGACTCGCAGGGGCGGCGGAGCTGCTGCAGACCCGTCGCTGGTGACTCGCCAAGTTGCTGCAACTGCAAGTCTGCAATTCCTGAGTCCTGGAAGGCTGCGAAGTGCGAATATGAGTAGTTCTGCTCGGTGTGCTCACTCTCAGGCTTCGAAGCCTTCGTATTGCTTCGGCCAACAAATTTTCAAGGTCAGTTTTTAATTTTCCATTTTACCCTTTGAATGGCAAATGGGTGTGGGGACTGGGGAGAGGGGGAAAGCAGCGCTGCTGCCTGTTGCCTGCAGCAGAAAGCCTTCAACGAATCTACGACCTGTCGGCCATGTAACGGTCTGTTACGACGTGTAACGTTGGGGTATCGGCCGTTACGTGCCGTTACGTCTTCGTAACGGCCGTTACGGCCGTGAATTTTTTCCGAACCGCATTATCGGCCCGTATTGGTTTCGGGGCCTCCGATTTCCGTTACATATCGGTCGTTACACTACGTAACGGCCGTTATTTAAAACCATGGTGTATATGCATGCTTCTGACTCTTTTAGTCAATGATCGGTTCATCCGCTCGGCTACGCAATTGTTCTAGGGCGTACTTGGCATAGTTCTTGCCATCTTGATACCATGCCCATAGCAAAATTTCTTGAACCTAGTGTCTTCATACTCACCACCATTGTCAGTTCTTAGCTTCTTGATTTTTAAACCAGTTTCATTTTCAAGCATTTCTTTCCAAATCTTAAAGGCATCAAAGACATCTGATTTATGTTTCAGAAAGTAAACTCATACCTTCCGAAAATGATCGTCAATAAATGTGACGAAATAATTCCTTCCGCCTATGGATGAGATGGTCATCGGTTCCCATACATCTGAGTGGACTAGTTCTAGTCTCTCATTCTTTGGGGTACGGGTGTATGTCTGGAAACTAACCCTCTTTTGTTTCCCGAGTATGCAATTCTCGCACATGTCAATCTCTACTGACTGTAGACCACTTAATTTTCCCTTGGAGTGCATTACACTGAGTCCCTTCTCGCTCATGTGACCGAGTCGTTGGTGCCAAATGTTGCTATCGTCATTTCCCATGGCAACTGAAATAGACATGCAGACATTGGAGGTTAGATAAAGTGTTCCAGTTTTCTTACCATGTGCAATCGTTAGTGCACCCTTTGAAATCTTCCATTCATCGCCAATGAATGTAGTGATGTATCCCTCATCTGCCAATTGTCTGACTGAGATTAAGTTCTTTCTCAGGTTTGGAATATATTTGTTGAAATTGGTGTGATCATAAGAGGAGGGTGAATTGGAGATTTAAAAATTTCTCCCCTAGGTTCAACTAATCCAACAACAGCACAACCTAGGGTCTTTCTAAAATAGACTCAATTCCCCCAAGCAAATATGTATAAAAATATTTAAAGCAATTAAAATATTCACAGCAGTTTAAGTACAAGCATACATGTGCGGAATTGAAAATGCGTAAATTAAACAGAGAGTCGACACAAAATATGTTATCGGTGTTCGGTCAATACAGCCTACGTCCCTGCCTTGGCTCACAAGCACAAGAATTCCATTACAGCTCACTTAACAGGTGGAGCAACACCTAATACAATCAGGTCAAATTAAAGCAAGACTGACCTCAACCTTTACAACCAATCCTTCCAAGCTAGATTAACGCCCCCTCAGGCCATACCTGGAATACAACCAATTCAAAATACAAAGTTTGTACACAATAAATGCTTCTCCAACAAGTAGATTTGTACTAGTATAATCAACACACTACAATATGATAGGATATGATAAGGTCAATGTAGTTTAAATGTCCACTCTAAAAAATAATGTAAGTATAGCAGTCAGAGTGTAAGAGTGTATGTTTAGGGATCTTTGATTCAAAATAACATTATCAATCACAATGCTCAATATCAAAGATCTGAAATACCCAAGTAAAAATCTCGTAAATATTTTTCAAGGATAAGCTCATGAGATATTTAGAAAATTAGCTTGTCAAAAAATATTTTCTTCACAACAAAGGAAAAGCTCTTGAGTATTGCAATGATTATGAAAAACTCACAAGCTTATGAAAGTTTCCCCATGAAATAGATTTATGGATTAAATCAGGGGGGAAAACTTTTGGCTTACTTTCAATAAAATCACAAAATCAATCAACACAAATGGGAGTGTAAGCTTGTAATGGCAGTGTAGATTATCTAAAAAATACTCTCTCACCAAAGTAGCTTTTGCAAAGGAATGAGAATGGGTGGAGTATGTAAGCTTGAATGTGAAAATAGGGCTTAAGAAATTTCAGAGGATATTTTGCTAATGATATTTGCTAATCAGGTACTAATCCAAACAAATGAGGGGGTATATATAGACACCCGAAAAAATGTAACTGTTTGGGACCTATACCTTATTTTTGAGAAAGTTTACATAGGGTTAATAAAAATTAATCACGTTTTAAACTCGATAAAATTTGAGCAACTCGAGAGGTTCGGTTTGGTCGACCGGATAGCTTAGTTCGGTAGACCAAGGGATTTTTGAACTGTGGTGTTGGTCAATCATACTTGAGGCAATGTTTGAACCTCCGAGGTTCGGTCAACCGGGCTAAGTTCTGTTGACCGAAGTTGAATGTTCTGTCGATCAGGGCCATTTTACAACTGGGAGTTCGGTTGACCAGGGCGTTGGGATTTCCCACGTGCCAATTCGGTCGACCAGTGCGTTGACGCTCATTTTAAGGACGGTCGATCAATTGGTCAAATCATTGACTCTGTGGAGGTTCGGTCGACTGAAGTGCTCTGTGTGTTAGGATTCGGTCGACCGAACACACCAACTTTGTGCAATTCAGTCATATTCTTCTTATGAAGTCACCCCTATTCACATAATAATTAATTCTAAGATTATGGGAGACTTTTCATGCAACATTTTGGGTCCTATGGTCAGTCTAACGTCTTGAGAGTTCATTCCAAAAGTTCGGCGTCGGTCGAACGAGGGTGCCCTACGGTCATTTGGTTCCCTATAGTCAATCTAAGGTCTTTGAACTTATTTGTCCTATCATACATGCAATGCATTAATTATTACAGACCATTAATATTTAAATATTACAGACCCGAATAAAATGAAATATAAAGTACAACAAAAACTTTGGGTCTTCATTTTCTTTCAACTGTGCACCATATGATACTCCCAATTGATCCTGCACACAAATCCCCCTTTTTGATGATGACAAATACTTTATGCAAAAGTGGGTACAGCCAAGAAAGACTCCCCCTGAAAGTATGCATAAGAGAAATGTAAAGATTTTAAAGGTTCAAATATTTTCTTCCCAAGTACCCAATTTTGCCTCTCTTCTCCCCCTTTTGGCAGCAGCAAATAGGACTACTGTGAATATAAGACACGAAAGCAAGGCATTGAGTATGAAATTTATATGCAAGATATAATGGGGAAATTTTTTTGGAAATTTCGGCAATATACCGTTTGAAAATAGAGCATTTTCCCAAAAATACCTTTATAGAAATGACCTGATTGAGTTTTAAATTAACAATTTATTCACAACTACCAACTTAAACAACTCAGCATGATCAAGATAGAAAACATAAATGTAACTATCAACATCCAAGAGATATAATAGTTATGCAGCACAACACAAACAAACTCACAAAGTATAAAGCAAAGATAGATTTAATCTTTTCAGAGTCGTAGATTTTTAGAACAAGTAGCTCCCCCTTTCAATTTGAAAGCAAGCTTGGATGCAAACAATTTCTTATACCAATTAAGGATGATAAGTGCAAAATTATATAAGCAAATAGTCTTAAATTCTTAAATGCTTTTAATGGATATAAGATTAAGCCATTTTTATTCATCTAGCAAGTTTATTCCTGTAGAACTCATGTGCATAAGAAGACCACAATGTAAGACATGCAAAGTTCATAAATCCCAAGAATAATCCATATCATCTCATATTTCAAACAAAACAGGATATGATGCTCATGGTTTTTACAAGAGCCTTAGGCCAAAAACAAATGATGATCCGATGCACATGAATTCACAAGAATGTTACATAAAAGCACTTTTTCCTAATGATGGAGCTCAGCTCCCCTGTATATCCTCAAGCACGCATAGGTGTATTTCAATTCAGCATGTGATAGTCAATCAAGGCAATTTTCAAAGATTATGAAAAAATTATGCAGTAGGGTTTCACAATAGAATGACAACTCGAATGAGTGTGTGTGAGATGAAGTATTTTCCCTATGCCATGCAGTTTCCCTTAGTTCATGGATGATCATCTAATAATGTGATATTAAATTAACACAAGATGATAGATCATTTTGGTCCTGAATGAAGTTTAGAATTTTAAAGTAGAGACCAAAAGAGTTGATCCATTAGCATGCAATTCATAAGACACTGCATCAGTCATGCAGTTGGCGTTCCATATAAGCATGCATGCACTTATCCATCTTATGCCTTTTCTTATTTTTCAAATTCTTTAGCTAAGCGATCTAGATTTTTAATGACATATGCTTGACTTTGGATGAATAGGCTTAGAAGACAAAAAAAAAAGAAAAAAAGAAAAAAAGAAATTACAATCAATACCTCTTTAGGGTCATAAGCCTAGGATGCCTCTTTTCTTACGAATTTCAATATGTGATAGAGGCCCAAGTTCAAATGGCTTTTAGATATAACTGCTCGTGCACAGGTTTCTTTTGGAATATGAATTTTATTTAAATTTGAAACCTAGTGCAATTAATTTAGCCATTCAACTTCATTTAAGATATAAAGCTCTAAAGGATTTTTCTTGAGTTTTGAGAGCTTGTGAAAGAAGTATAGGATAAATACTCTTAAAGATTAAATTTCTATTTTGTTCAAAGGAGTATTCCGCTGAAGTAGGACATTTTTCAAAATAATTTCGTGCTAGTGATCATGTCCAGGCTTGAGCAAAGAGTATCAAGGAGAATATGAATACTTTTGAACAATGCTCTTAGGAGAGTGGCAAATACCCTTTGGATATGATCATGATTTCTATCAGGATACGAGCCGATGGATGCATGGAACTTTACCAGATGTGATTGTGATTTGGCAAGAAGTTCCTATGGAGGAGATGGTGAACCAAGATTAGAGGACTTTTATATTTAAGATCAAAGAGAACATTTTGATTAATCTGTGAAACTAGAATCCCTTTAGTGGTTGCCTCTAATTTTGATTATGAGGAATGTCTTGTTAATTAGCACTAGTAGATATGAAATTTATTATCATTGGTGCTTATACCTAGAGTGATGACCAAATTTTGATTAATGAAATTAGGGTTAAAGATATATAGAATATGATGGATCCCTAAAGCTCATATCTGTGTAATGGACAACAGTTGCTTAACTTAAGATGTTTTATCTTTAAGCATGTGTTAAACATTTAGAATTGATTACGTGGTAGATATGCTTGGTCCATTTGGAAGTGGAGTTTACTTTAGCTAGCTATAGCCAATATATTTTTATGTTTTACCGCATCATTATGATATATATGAATTAAATTCAGATTGGATAAAACACTTAAATTTTCGTCTTGGCTTACTTCTCTATGGTTCTTAGTATAATAATAGTAGTGAGTGCATATACTAAGATTTGACATTTGAAGTCCAAACCTTTTCCCAAGTCTATAGTCATCACTACCCCCTATAGCTAATCCTAAATGATAAAGAAGAATTGTGTGATCATGTAATTCCTGTTTGAGTAAATTTTTCCTTGAATTTCAAGGGGTTTTCTTTCTTAACAACCCATATCATTTTTCTGTTTTTGATTCTCGATGGGTTAGGAGTCGGTGATTCTTTGACTTTCCATACTCGTTTGGGTTTCACACATTTTCTTTTAGACTGGCAATCAAATTTTATGTGCCCCTTCTTTTTACACAAGATACAAGTGGTGTGAGTGTATGGTTAATTATTGCCTTGCCGACTATGTCGCAAGGTTGATTATGCCAAGGTACACCTTATCGAAATTACCTGGTGTATACTCCTCTAGATAATCTCTGCTGCAAGTGGTATGAAATGAGGCTCTGGAATCTAAGACTCAAGACTCCTGCTTACTTTCCAAAGAGTATATCAGTGCATCTCCTTCTCCTAAAAAAGAGGCGAGATTTGCTTCTGTCTTCGCCTCATGTTCTTTCCTTGGACCTTTGCACTGGTTTCTGTAATGTCCAGTCTTTCCACAGTTCCAACATTCAATTTTCTTTGTGCCCTGGGAACCTCTGGGATTTCTGGATCCAAACCGCCTAGTCCTAGATTTTCCGTGATTGTTTGATCGTCCATGCCCGCTTACTTTCCCTCGGCTTTCCACGTTCAAGGCTGAGCTTGAAGTGAAGGCATTGTTTGACTGCATCCTCATCTCTTCCGTCAAAATCATGTTGATGACCTCGTTATACTTCAACTTCGATTTCCCTACGGAGCTACTGATCGCAGTAACAATACCTTTCCAACTCTTAGACAACTAACTAAGAATCAGTAAGATACGGATTTCACTATCAAATGTAATTCCAATTGAGGCGAGTTGATCCGACAGCTTGTTGAAATTATTTAGCTGTCTACTAAAACTTTCACCTGTGGACATGTTCATGGTACTTAACCTTTTCATTAAGTGTACCTTATTGGTGGTTGATGGTAGCTCTATATGTTGGAGAGCGCATCCGTAAGAGACTTAGTGGTTGTCATGTGCTTGATATTGAAGGCAACATACTTTGCTAGCGTTATCCTGATAGCTTCGAGAGCTTTTTGGTTAAGGAACTCCCACTCACCCTCCTTCAGAGATTCTAGTTTTCCCTTCAATGGTAAGTGCAACTTCTTACCAAACAAGTAGTCCTCAATTTGCATCTTCTAGAAACCAAAATTGGTGCCATCAAACATCTCGATATTTGAGCTCTTTCCAATCAACATCTCGATTCGCCTATCTAGAGATGGAATCAGCTCAAATGGACAGTATGGTTGGATCTGGAACATTTGAAAGCTTAGAAATTGTTCAAGTTGTTCAAGAAATGGACCTGAAATGGCTCTGAAAATTTGATCAAACTTTTGGGTCATACTCCGTTAAACTTAACGGAATATTCTCCTCTTTAATGGAATATGCCTGATGTCGTTACTGACACCATGGTTTTAAATAAAGGTCGCAACCGTTACGTAACGCCGTTACGTAATGGTTTTTTTGGTTATGAATACCGTTACACATCGCGAAATTGGTGGGAAGAAAAATCACGGTTGTAACAGCAGTTATGAACCACAACCGTTACGTAAAGGCCGCTACCACCATTATGTAACTGCTACTGGACTGTTACACCACAAAATTTATTTTATTTTTTATTTTTTCTTCTCACTTTTTCCCTCTTTTATAAATCATTATCAATATACCATGTGGCAAGAGGGGGAAAAGATCATAATAAAGATGACAATGATACAAAATTTACTAATTCTTTAAATATTCACAAGAGATGCATTATTCATTAATTAACAATTTAAAAATATTAACTTGTTAGGAAAATATTTCTATTTTGATGATATTAGTAATGTGATATTTATGTTCTATATTTTTCAACTTCAATCTTCTTTCTTTTCTAGCTAGTTTACATTTGCATTATTCGTATTTCCTATGTGTCTGATAGATTAATGGAATGTATAATGTATACATAACAATTTATCACAAATAAGAACAAGGAGAATATAAATACGCACACACGTAATTTTTCTATCAATGATGGTTTAAAACAAATGTAAACTTGTTGCCCTTACCAAATAACTTAGTCGAACTAAAGGATCCAAAATACACTGAAACTCTTCGTAAGAAGGGCTAAAAGCTTAAAACTTGCAAGTACGCTAATATGCACAAGGTTGTGCGTGCTTCAAAAAAATTCACGGCCATTACACCCGCTTCCCGTTATGTAACATCCGCTACTCTTGCTTCCCGTTACACCCTTTACCGTTACGTTACTCTACCCACTACCACGATTTCAAACCATGATTGACGCCGTTTACTGACGTGGCAATATGGGGCCACATGCTGATGTGGCAGCTGACGTGGTACATGTGGGTCCTAGTGCTGATGTGGCAGTGGGTCCCGGTGCTGGCATGGCAGTGGGTCCCGACTGCTGACCTACGGTTGACGTGGCAGTGGGTTTTGGCTGACTGGACAACATGTGGCGTGACGTGGCACTGCGGAGTGCTGACTCAGACACTGACGTCAACCTTCAGCTCTCACCATGAGCTCGTCGGTGCGTGAAGCTACACGCATCTGGAGGCGCATGGAAAAGATGGCGTACTGCCGGTGGCGCGTGCGGGCTCGTCTGACCTCCGTTCGAGCTCTGATTTGCACTGTTGGCTTTGTCTCGATGAGAGGAACACATTGGTGGGCTCAAAACTCAGTTTTGAGTTATTGAGCAAAGGCTGCAATGTGGTGATTTTGCTCTGATCTAGCTCTAATACCAATTGTTGGGGGATCTAGGAACAACAATCACGCACAAGAAAAATGTTGAACACCAAGATTTAACATGGTTCGACCCAAATTGACCTATGTCCACAGAGCACACCAATCTCACTATAACTGGGAGAAAAAATACAAGGAGGAGGAGCCACTGCTCAACTCAACTCTCTCTCTCTCAACAACAATTCCTGTCTGCCTCACACTTCTTCCACACTCTGTTCTTGCCATACAGACTACACGCACACACACATACATCTCCTATATATAGTCATGGATGGAGGTTGGAATTCAAAGGGTAGTTGGCTTAATTTCAACCATGGTGGGCAGGGTTGGTAGAGGTGGCTGCTGGTCTCCATTTACTGCAGCTCAATATTTCAACTGAAGCGGCTGGGGTTGGTGCTGCCGACGTCTCCACCTACTGCAACTCAACAAACTTTGGCCCCAGATTCTTTCTTCTATAAAGGAATGATGTGTGTGAATGAAATAGAAATTGCAATAAGACTTAGGTCCTTTCTTTTGGAGGTGCAATGGAGGGCCTCAGTCTAGGCAACCTGGTGTAAGAGCTCAAGGCCAAGCAACTCCAATGGTTGAGTTTTTAGTTAACTTGTAAGATGCACATCTCACAGACTCATAAACTAGGTTTGCACCTCACATGCACTTATGCTTTTGTGACCCTCCAGTGTTACTGTTTGATCAAATATGATTGTACCATTATTATGTGTTATTTCTAAATTTTAGCACATTATACTGTGAAGACTCTCTGAACTGTGAAATCTTATGATTGCTACAAACTAATTGAACTCCTTGTGTACTACCATTTATGCCGGCTTTCGTCTTCAAGAATGTCAATGCATGTCTTATTGCCAGCCAACATTTGAAAATGAGAGGCAATGTTAAAAATTCAATGTTTCCTGGAACAGGTCGTGCATCCTGCTGATTTATGTTTTAAACTGCCTGAGAATGTGAGCGTGGAGGAAGGAGCAATGTGTGAACCTCTGAGTGTGGGTGTTCATGCTTGCCGTCGTGCGAACATTGGTCCAGCGACAAATGTGCTGATTATGGGAGCTGGACCCATTGGACTTGTAGCGATGCTAGCAGCTCGTGCTTTTGGAGCCCGAAGAATTGTGATTGTGGATGTGGATGAAAGCCGTTTATCTGTTGCAAAGGATATTGGAGCGGATCAAGTCATTAAAGTCTCAACAAATATTCAGGTTTCTACCAGCCTATATGAAAAATGTATCATTCCAACAGAGTACCATTCCATTGGAGCCTTAATCCCTCCCCTCCTTTGCAGTGCTAGCTAATATACTCAAAGAAAATAAATAACGAACAATACTTGGAATTTTTTTTTGTCTCACCTTGTGCATTTCCATTGTACTATTCTGCATGGCTTTTACTTCTTCTAACGGAACGAGAGAGGTGGAGACCACTAGGATGGGCAGCTCCCCCCCCCCCCCCCCCCAAAAAAAACACCCCCAACTCAAATCAACACCACCAAACCCCTAAATTCTGGAAACATCATGTTATAATGATATGTGTTTTGCTTACTCTATCAAGATGTGTTTAGTTTTTATTCTAGTGGTTTTGCTTGTGCTCTATTGCTATTTTAAACACACAGCATTCTACAGGATGTGGCTGAAGAAGTAGTTCTGATCCATAAAGTTATGGGGGGCAGAGTGGATGTGACTTTTGATTGTGCTGGGTTTGAAAAAACAGTTTCAACAGCTCTTAGTGCAACTAGTGCTGGTGGCAAGGTGTGCCTTGTGGGAATGGGCCATAATGAAATGTCTGTCCCTCTTACTCCTGCTGCTGCAAGGTACTTAATTTTCATTTCTTTGTTTTCACTAATTACTCATATTTTCATTCATTATTATTACCCAGAAGGAATGAGGAATGCTTCTTAGAATTTTTTTAATCTATTTGTGAAATTTACATCTTATTGATGATTATCTGTTGTCTGCCTTGCTTAAAAACCAAGCCAGTGATGTGTCAGATAAATACCCAGAATCTTTTACCTATTTGAGAAACTTACAACTTATTAGTGGTTATTGATTCGCAGCCATGCCCAATACCAGAAGAATTACCAGTCATACTTGAACTATTACCCAGCCATGAAACTAGGTCCTCCTTTTTGCTATAAATAAATAAATAAAAATTTAAGGTCTCAAATGGTTATCTATGCTAAAATTCTTATTTGTTTTCCATTCCAGTCCAAAGATTGTGTCTGTGAGTGTGGATTTTAGGCCCCGGATTTGGAATTATATGGATTTCAACCAAATGCAATACAAGATTATATTGAGTTTCATCCAAACGTACACAAATCCAAACCCATGCCTGAAATCCATGTTCCCAAGATCAATAAAATAATTTTTTAAGCGAATTTTCAATGTGCAGCTCACATTTCCTGCTTAAAATTTTCCAGTCATCTCAAAATATTCCACCAGCATGAGTGCTAGGATAAACCAAACAAAATAGTTGGGCCTAAAAATTCAATGTCAAGAAAGAAGGGTATACAAGTTTAGAGACATCCCTTTAGAATAATAATTTATTCTGAAACACTGTTAGTTGACTCAAATCTAAGTCTCTGGTTACAATGGCCTAAAACTGTGTTTTTTTCATGCTAAACCGGGGGGCATGCCCTCCATATATTTATCAAAAACCTATAGAACATCTCATACTAAGTTATCATGTTCTTACACAAGTCTGTTTCATACTTCTTGACAAGTCTGTGTGTCACGGTGAGTTTGCCACAAACATTGCACACTACACATAGCATTAGAAGGAAACTACACATGTGAACTACAGATTCAAGTATGCAACGCAGGCACATGTATGTATGCATATGTACATAGTGGCAATGGCACCAAACATATCTCAAGCACGCCTGTGAACAAATCCAACATCATCTTCAAGACTTTAAGCAAGTTCCTTTTCAACCTTACCTCCCAAAAGAGTAGATCCTCTGAAAATGATAATTTAGGAATATGAGAAACGCAACTACGCTTGTAGATCCCTTTGAAAGTTCAACCAGTTTTTTATGGTTTTGAAGAAAATTATACTTTTAGGAAATAAAACTTTTGTGTCAGGATGCTAACTAGAATTTGGTAAAAATTTGTCATAGAAGTTGAGATTTGGAAGAAACAAACATGTGAAACTCATCACGAGAACTTGAATTATTTTATAAAAGCATTGGATGCCTTCAATTATTTCTTGATTTTTTTGCATTACTCCTGATATTTCATCTGTTACTATCAGGGAGGTTGATGTCGTCGGGATATTTCGATACAAGAACACATGGCCACTATGCCTTGAGTTTCTGAGGAGTGGTAAGATAGATGTGAAGCCTCTTATCACTCACAGGTTTGGATTCTCGCAGAAGGAGGTAGAAGAAGGCTTTGAAACTAGTGCTCGCGGTGGCAATGCCATTAAGGTCATGTTTAATCTGTAGATGCTGCTATTTCTTTCATGAAGCTTCTGCTATGTGGATATTAAACTTATAAGAAGAAGAAGAAGAACTTAAAATTACATCATTTAACTTCTTGCAACCGTCAATCCTCGTATTATTGTTGCTAATAAAGCTCAGATGCCAATGCCTTTAGATATTTTCTTGCTTTTAAACACTTGCATCTTTCTATGTATATTTAAGTGCAAAGAGGTTCACTTATAATGAGTTTTGATTTATCATTAAGTAATACGATCATCCTCCAACGTCATGGACCAGCAACTAGGAAAGCAGTTGCCTAATTTTTTATTTTTATTTTTTTTCACTCTGTTTTACTTTAGGCTTTCTAAATTATGTTTTTCTATCTAGCACAAATTTCAACACAGTTGGGCCTAGTTGGCTTGAATTCCTTAATTTGTGCTGAATCTTAACAACGTGCATGGAATATAAAGTCACATTTGACCTTGAGATTGATTGTACATTTTTCTGCAAAAAACATAAAAATGTAACTCTGCGTTGTTACATTGCCGATGGAGTATGGAAGTATGGTATTCGCATTTTGGGTACATAGCAGCAAGTAATCTATTTCTCATTGTGTACTTTTTTCCTCTCTTTCAAAAGCAGAATCCAAAAATTTTGACATAAGCATTTCTATTGTAAGTTCCAACTAGTGGGATGTGCCGAACCTCAACCGATGCTAGGTAATAGATAAAAGTTACATAGTCATGACACTCTGCACATAAATTTTGAACCCGAAAATAGAATAGTAAGAAATTGGCTGATAAAATTTTGATTTTTATTAAACTAAAGAATGGATATGAAAATTCTGTTTGTGTATTTCTTACCCAATAAAAACAAAATGTTTTAAATCAATCTCCTTGAAAGCTTCTATAAGAGTTAACTAGGATAGTTTGATCATGATTGAATTTTTTTTTGTACAACCAAGCAATAATTTGGTAGTTGTTAGAAAGGGATGGTAATTATTGGGAATGGCTGGGTTGATCATCACCAAAAAAGTAAGTTTTGATCGATGACAAAGCAACTTCATAGGTTAAATTTGTAATGGAATTGAACAGATTTAATTTTTGTCAATGAGACAACAGTTGATCATATGTTAAATGCACAGGGAAATTACGGGCTGTTTATTTTTCACAACCTTGAGAGTTTTCTTCTTAATTGAGTTGATGCCAAACGATGCGATTAGTCTCCGTACGATCCTTTTGCAATGGAGAGAGGGTGCTCTCATGGTCTTAAATTTCCATGAAACTGTCGAAATTTTCAATTTCCATCACTTTCGAAATCGAAATGGCAGTCGATTTCTGTCTTGGATAATTTCCGTCGAAATCTCAACGAATCATCCAAAATTTATCGAAACCTCGAAATTTTAGCGAAATTTGTCGAAATTTATCGAAACCTCGAGAGTGAAGTGAAATTTCTCTTTTAATTTGTTTTATTGAAACAAAAGGTTATCACAAGTGCTTTTGAAATTATATGAAAAAATAAACTCATAGTAATATTTTATTTATTTGTTCATGTCTAAATTATCAATATTTGTATAATAAATAATATTTAAATGATTTATGAATTTTATTTGCATTAACTAAATATGTTTGATGTACATTATCTTACAAACATGTTTGATACACATACTATTTTACGACTTTTCCACCTCATACAAAACATAGATGTATTTAATTTGTAATATATTAGTCTTAAAACTTATATTTTTATGTTTGTTAACCATTTCTAAAGTTTCACAAAGAATTCCACGCTTTATTGCTAGTTTCCGTTATTTTTTCAATTCGAAATTGAAATCGACACCAAAATCGAAATTTCCGTCGAAATTTCCATACTTTTGGAGCTTCAAAATTTGAGTTGAAATCGAAATTTAAGACCTTGGGTGCTCTATTCAAGAGAGGCCTATGACTTTTAGGTTCAAATCTTGAACCTTCTCTTATTACAATTTAAAATTTTTGCCAAAGCTACTTTAAAGTTAAAGCTCCAACTTAAGATCTAGCTTGAACTTTCTCATTCTTATATATAATTTAAAAAAAAATATTTGAAGAAAAATGATTGTTCACGTAGAATTTAAAATTCACCAATTACATGATAATCTCATTAAAAGTGATACACCCATAATTAGTATACCCAAAATTGACAGATATGCCCATAGGGGCAAATAGTGGTAAGGTCAACATTTGGCAGCATTTGATGTATTGCATAACCGCCTATCCATAACCCCCAATGCGATTACAAGAGCTGCTATTGATGTCTTGCATAATTGCCTAAAGTCACCCATAATCCCCTTAAGCATAATGACATGCTTATAAATGCCAAGCTGAAGAGGAGTTTGCATTCAACACTATAAAAAGGGGATCTCAGGAGGAGATAAGCATCTCATTCTCACTCACTCTTCAGTTACTGTTGCAATCTAAACCTCTCATTCCCTAACTTAGGCATCAAAGTGATCCCCCAGAGTACACTTCGGGTCCTCCAAGCCATTCTTGTTTGATTCTTATCAGGTGGTTGTAGTTAAAGGATGGAATAGCAAAAGCAATTCAATTATTGGCAGCAACAATTGGCACCGTCTGTGGGAACTCTTGGGAGGTTTTTTTTTTATCCTTGACCATGATCACATTACATAACTCCAAGTCAGAACCCACTAGAGGAAACCAATCACCCCAGTTAGTTCATTCCACTCCAATAAACAACTCAAGTGTGCCATTAAGTGACTTTCTAGCCTTTCAGAAAAGGGTAGAAGACATGTTTACTATGATCTTGCATTAAAAAAGGGTCACGGGAAGCATGGTCTAGAGGCTAATCGAATAGAAGTAGTGTCTGATGGGAAGGCATTTGCCTCACAAGAACTTGTTGTGAAGGCCTCAGATCCAATAAAGAAGGTAGAAGAAGCAAATGGTGTGGGCATCGATGAACAGCGGTCTCGCGAGTTAGATGAAAAAATTGACCAATTAGAAAAGCTGGTGAAGGAAGTATGCAACTACCCCTCCGTGGGGGAATCATGAACTAAATCTTCGGACCCTCCTCTTACCAAAGAGGTAATGGAGATCCCTTTGCCAGGTAATTTCAAAATTCCAAGTGTTGAAGGGTATGATGGCTTGATCGATCCTTTGGACCACCTAGACACCATTAGGGTGTTGATGCAATTGCAAGGCGCGCCCGATGCAATCATGTGATAAGCATCTACAGCCACCTTAAAGGTGAATGCTAGGGGTGTGGTATCGAACCCTAAAGCCTGGCTCTATTGGATCCTTTTTTTTGAAATTGAGCATTAGTTTGTTAGGCATTTTGTTAGTAGCCAAAAATTGGCAAAAACCTTTGCTCATCTTATGAGTCTTGTCCATAGGGAAAAGGAGACACTTAAGGAGTTTAGGCACCGTTTCTTCAACACCACTTTAGAGATTTGAAACCTGGATCACGAGGTAGCGATAATAGCTTTAGCAACATCTCTTCAACCGAGGGACTTCTTAAAATCTCTAAGGGAAAAATCTCCAATCAATAGAGGGGAACTGGTCACACGAGCCTAGAAATACATCAATCTATAAGAAGTTATGGTCACAAGAAAGAGTGATATGAAAAGGAAGAGTTTGAAGGACATGGATGAAAGTGGCTAAGGAGGGGAAGGAAGTAACTTATAAACTCACAGCATGCGAACGCCAGTGGTGTGAACCCTAATGGCGCAAATCCCAATTATGTGAATCCTAACGGGGTGAATCCAAATAGCACAGGTCAATATGCCTATACCTATAATGGCCCATCTAATGAGCATAGGTCATGAGGCCCTGAAGACTTGCCCACTTGATAAGCACTGCTTATAAGGCAATAAAGGAGTGAGCACAACTCGCCCATAATGGCCAATTTGATTAGAAACACTCATAAGGTGACAAAGAAGTGAGCACGACTCACCTATAATGGCCCATCTGATGAGCACAACTCATAAAGCATAGAGGAGTGGGCATGGCTCACCCATAATGGCCCATCTGATGAGCACAATTCATGAGGCCTTGAAAACTTGCCCACTTGATTAGCATGGCTCACCTGTATTGGCCTATCTGATGAGAAGAGCTTATGAAGCCCCATAGACCTACACACTTGATGAGCACCTCTTATGAGACATATAGGAGTCAGCATGGCTCACTTGAATGGTCTGTTTGATGTGCACAGCTCATGAGGTCATGGGGACTTGCCTATTTGATGAGCCCAACTTATGAGTCAACAAAGCGGGGGCGATCAGCTGCATACTAGCTAGCTCGGATTGAGCCGAGTAATAAAGAGGTCAGCCCCGATTGAGACGAATAGTGAACATACTAGCTCGTATTGAGCTGATAACGATAGATAGTGGCTCAGAGGGAGCCATTCACGGTAGATATCAGCTCGGATGGAGTCGGTTATTCAAATCAATAATTGTAGGCACCAGCTCAAATTGAGCCGATTACTGTATAGTCCAACTTGGATTGAGCTGATTGTCATAAACTCCCACTCAGATTGGTAGTTGATCGAGGGACTTATTAAAATCTATAGGGAAAACCCCCCAATTAATATAGGGGAACTAGTCACATAAGCCCAGACATACATCAATCTAGAAGAATTCATGACCACAAGAAGGAGTAATCTGAAAAAGAAAAGATTTGAGGGACCTCGATGAAGTGGCTAAGGAAGGGAAGGAAGTAACTTATAAACTCACAGCACGTGAACCCCAGTGGCACGAACTTAATGGCGCGAATCCCAATTATGTGAATCCCAATGGTGTAAATCCAAAAAACGAGAGTCAATATGCCTAGACCTATAATAGCCCATCTGATGAGCACAACTCATAAAGCCCTCAAGAATTGACCACTTGATGAACACTACTCATGAGGCAACAAAGGAATGAGCATGACTCACCCATAATGGCCCATTTGATGAGCACAACTTATGAGGCGACAATGGAGTAAGCACAACTTATCTATAATGGCCCATTTAATGAGCACAGCTGATCATAAGGCACAAAAGAGTGGGCATGGCTCACCCATAATGGCCCATATGATGAGCATAGTTCATGAGGCCCTAAAAACTTGCCCACTTAATGAGCATGACTCATGAGGCATATAAGAGTGAGCACGGCTCACCTGTATTGGCCTATCTGATGAGTAGAGCTCATGAGGCCCCGTAGACCTGCCCGCTTTATGAGAACATCTTATGAGACAAAGAGGAGTGAGCATAACTCACCTGAATGGATCATTTGATGTGCACAACTCATGAGGCCACGCAGACCTACCTCTTTGATGAGCCCAACTCATGAGTCAACAAAAAGGGGGGGGGGGGGGGCGATTAGCAACATACTAGCCAGCTCAGATTAAGCCGAGTAATAAAGGGATTGGATTTTATTGAGCCAAATGGTGAACATACTGGTTCGAATTGAGCTGAGAACGATAGATAGTAGCTTGGAGGGAGCCAATCATGGTAGATATCAACTTAGACGGAGTCAGTTATTCAAACCAATAACCGTAGGCACCAACTTGGATTGAGCCGATTATCGTATAGTCCAACTTGGATTGAGCCAATTTTTGTAAATTTTGGCTTGGATTGAGTCAAATGGTGAACAAATCAGCTCAAATTAGTAGGTTACGGTAAATTTTAGTTTGGATGGAGCTGGTTACAATAGGAAATCAGCTCGGTGTACCGAAAATGGCATGCTAGCTCAAATCAGGTTGAAGAATGAAGAAGTTGGCTCAGGTTGAGATGAATGGTGTGAATGCTGGCTCGAATTGCGTTGGATGGCATAGCATCTGACTCGGTTAAAGTTTAATAATTAGACCACCTAATAGTTCCAAACTAGCATGCCTTAGGCACGAAGCCTTATAGTCAGCTCTTTAAGTCACTCGAGGACCAGCAAATTACTACTCTTGAATAAGAGAAATTTATTTTAAATATTCGAGAGTATTATAGAGGGCAACTGATACACTCAAAATTGACAAATATGCCCATAGGGGTGAATAGTTGTAAGGCTAACATTTCACGATATTTGATGTCTTGTATAACTCCTTCAGGTTATCCATAATCCTCGATGCGATTACAAGAGCTACTATCGATGTCTTGCATAACCGCCTTGAGTTACCTTTAACGCCCCCTACGCATAATGGCACACTCATAAATGTCAAGCTAAAGGGGAGTTTGCCTTCACCACTATAAAAAAGGGGATCTCAAGAGTAAGTAAGCATCTCATTCTCACTGACTCTTCACTTACTGCTGCAATCTGAACCTCCCATTCCATAACTTAGGCATTTGAGTGAACTCCCTGAGTACACCCCAAGTCCTCCAAGCCATTCTTGTTTGATTCTTATTAGGTGATCGCATTCGAAGGATAGAATAACATAAGCAGTTCAATTCTTGGTAGCAACAAAAAGGAATAACATTAATTCCATGCTTTCTACTAGGTTGTTATCATCAAAACAAGACAATTAAACTCACGTAACCTCCAAGGCTAAGATTCTCTTCCTTTTTTATGATGGCAAATAATTGGTATTCTTTATAGGGTAAATTTAATGATCCCCCCTCAAATTATGCATATTCTATAACGGGACTAAAATATGCTTCTCCTTACTATATGCATATCTACAATTTGCTCTCCCTTACTTTATGCATATAAGTCATAAAAATATTTAACTATATTTTTCATATTAGAGCTTTAAACATGCATATTATAAAATTGAGTTCATATGCATTCTACCCCCACATACATTTCTCCCTCATATATGTAACACCAACAAAACTTTTCCCCCTTTGATCATCATCAAAAAAGGAGGGCCAAAAAAAATAAAAATAAAAATAAAAAATTTCCCCTTTTGTTTCCATGGTGGTGAGGTGAGTATGTGCCAAACTCAAATTCATGTATGGGATAGATTATGTTGTGCTTTAGAAGTTTATACTATATATCCAAACAAAGTATATATCTTCTGTGGGCCTAACATGACTTTCAAATCTTATTTTGATGATAACAAATCAAGGTAATTTAACATGTTGTGGTTTAAGTGATGATGTTTTAGGAAATCAAGTATATAAAGTTCAAAAGTTAAAGTATTATGAGTTCAAAATCACAAGTGTTATTAAAAGCTCATATTCTAACAACAAATGATCAAAAGGAAGCTTAAAAGGTCAAAGACAGACAAATCCTATGAAAGCTTAAAGAATATTGAAGCTTAAGACAAGATTGACTCAAAGCAAAGATATACATCAAGACTTCAAGTGTAGAAAGTTTTGAAGTCTTGAGGAAGTCTTGTATAAGTACTTCAACTAAATATCAAAATGAACGCTTTGAAGCTCATTATGGTTAATCATGGACTTAGAGACCATATTTTGAAAACCCCAAAAAATACTTTCAAAAATATCAAAACAAGTTGGCAAGAGTTTTTGGAAACAAGTGCTAAAAATAATGTTTTAACTGCCTAAGCGACTGACCCTTGTCTGGTTGGGCAAATGACATTTATGCTGAATTAAATTTGGGAAGATAGTATAGGCCTTGGCGACTGACCCCTGTGAGTCCAGGCGCCTAACCCTATTTGACTTTGATATTACACTGAATTTCAAAAGCCCATGCAACTGACCCCGATGAGCTCAGGCACCTGACGTTTGTAAAGACTATTTTTAAACAACGTTTAAATATTTTCAAATTATGTTGCTTGTGCCCCAAACTTTGTCAGAACTTGGGAAACACTCCAAGTAAGTTGAGCAACACGAAAATATGACTTTCTAAGTTTATAATTACATGATTTCACAAATCAAACCGATACTATAACGACTTGCTTATATACTCATATAATATAAGAAAAATAAATAAAACAGTCAACCTGAACCCGTGGGTAACGGGGACACTTGTCATTTACAGCGGAAACCTAAGCAGCAGTAACTATAAATCACATTTTCAAAACCATAATATACATAACATACTAGAGTTAATTATAATCCATCTCGTTCTGTATTTATATACAATCTCCAAAATACTCAAAAACACCAAAAAGTATTTCCTAGAATCCTATAATGAAAGCCATTGATCCTAGTACAACACTTACCCTCCTAGCGAGGTTACTCAATAAACTCAGTAGCGGCCACAACCCGTCGGTCCTTCTGGGTTTCCTGAAATTCATTTAATGTTCGGGGGTGAGACACTTCTCAATAAGAGAAAATAAACTAAATACAACTATGTGGCAACATGAATACTTGATGATAATATAAATATATAATACAATCATCATATCAGAAAAAATTCATCATTTAATAATTGCCAAAAACATTTACTTTCATATTTCTAGTAAATCATACTAATCATAACTGTCTGGTATAGCTAATAATACTGAAAACATACTCAGGATGAATAGTTAGCTGATGTCATGTATTACCCCCAATGACGAGTTGTGCAGCTCGTAGGCGGGACCTGATAATGGCTGACCAACCATTGCCAAGTCATAATACTTTTCACGTAAAGCAATATTCATGCTACACATTTGCTGTATAAAACCATACTTCATATTCTAAAATCATAATTTCTTGCATCTCATACATATATATACATTTCAACATAATAGTAGTATTTTCCCAAATGTACATTTCCTTCATAATATATTGATATAATACATACTTTCCTGAAAATTAATTTACAGATGAATAATAATAATTTGCATGGAAAAATAACTATTTTAATTTATTCCCTTACTTGGCTACTGAGAAAAGTCCCTATAAACTCTAATCTCACATCCGTATGATTTCCTATTTAACACCCTGAAATCAACAACTCGCAGAACTAAATTTCAGTATTTTCATGTGAATATCATTTTTTATAACTATGGTAGGACCAAATTTGGCATAAAAAGCCTTACCTAAAAACAAAGACGAATTTCAACCTTGCCCCACCAACGATCCGCTCCAGCAGATTTGGAGAGAACTTCCCCAGGAGCGTCGTGGTGACCTCAGATCATCAATCCAGTGAGCAACAGAGTCAGAATCGAAGAGAGAGGAGAGAGAAACCAAAGGGGGAGAGAGAGTGTGTGAGGGTTTCTTATTTTCTGCGTAAATCTGAGTTTTTTGCACTATTTATAGGGTCGAATTCGTCGATGAGACACGTCACCTCGTTGATGAGTCCTGTAGAAAGTTCATTAACGAACCTGCACCTTTGTCAATGAATTTCAGACTTCCCAAAAAACCCTCTCTCGGTAACCTCTCGTCGAAGAAACTTGTCTTCGTCGAGGAGGCCCTCTTGTACCCTCGTCGACGAATCCCCTATGTTTGTCGATGAGGACTTGATGAATTCCCTCGGTTAATACTCCCAAAGTGCAATGTCGTCGAAGTCTGTTGCCTCCTTCTGTTTCTATTTCCATTTCCCTTTCTCTTATTATTTAAATATCATTATTCTTCGGGTTATTACAAATACCAAGAATTCATAATAGCAATCAAGCATACAACTTTCTTACTCTTCCAAAAGCTTTCTTGCTCATATACTTGTTGGAGTTTTTTTGAGATTTGTTGAGCTATTTTTCACCAATCTTTGAGCATAAACTCTGAGTTTGATCAATCCAAAGAAAGATCCCGATGATATAATCTCTAAGCTTCAATTCTATTCTTTATTGATATTTAAATTGAAGTATTCTTAATTGTACTTTAACTTGTACTAATCTGCTCTATTTGAGAGTGATTCTTGTACGCAAGAAGTGTTTCTTGTTTTCTTGTTTCCTGACGATTTAGGGTTGTTGAATTATTGTACTAAGCGTGGGGTATCTCTTGGAGAGGAGGGGTCCAACCTATTGAAGGAGTATTGTAAAGGCTTACTCCATCCGTAAAGAGTGGTATAGTAGAATCCTTAGGTGTGTTGCTTAAGGCAAGGACGTAGGCAAGTATAGCCGAACCTCGAAAAAACTCGGTCTCACTATCTTCCCTTACTCTTTAATTTTTTGCTCATATAAATTGCATGGATGTTTTTTTTTTTTTTTTTTGCATATATATTTTTGCATATATTTATTTTGCCAATATTTCAAAAAGAAATAAACCAATCATTGATATATACAATTTAAGCATCATATCGGTTTCAACATTTGAACTCATCAACATTGGCTTGAGTCTTCCAAAAAAAAATTCCCAACAAAGTAATCAAACAATTTAAATGCATAATCTAGGATTTTTAAACTTTTAACACATCAAATACTTTTACCTAGGTGGGTTAAGTCTACCTAAAACCTATTTTCAAATCCTAGGTTCTAAGGAAACAACAATTCAAAGATCACGTGTTTTCTTTGGGTACCCATTCTTCCTTGGGTGCCAATGGGTTAATTTTCTTTAGTACCCATTCCAACTTCTTTTGTTTGCCTCTATTTCCTTTATAAGGGCAAAAATATCTTATGTCACTCTTTCTTTTACAATATTAACAAATTTTGTTTTCATGTGAGGGTCTTGACTTATTTGCATTATTTTTGCTCGTTAAGGCATGTCCATGTGAATTACAAGAGGATTTTAAAATCCTTTTAGAAAGATTATTTCTTCTAACTCCCAAGATTTTATTTTCTTTTCCTCTTGTGCTTTTGCCATGATTTTCATTTTTCTTTTTCAAGCAAGTGTTTTCTTTCAAGACATTTGCAATTTAATTTTTCAAAATTCCTACTTCCCCTTAAAGAATTTCATGGTCTTTTTGAGCTTTTTCCATAAGCTCATCATTTTCTCTTTTTAAGGAGCAATTTTCTTCTTTCGAGATAGAACAAAGACAAGGTTCTTTGCTTTTGGATTTTGACAATTTTCCTTCCAAAATTTCTATCTTTTCTTTCAAAGTTTCATGCTTTCTTTGAGAATCTAAAACAAACTCTTCATTTTTCCTTTTAAGGATTCATTTTCTTCTTTTAAAGAGGATTTTCGTTACTTAGACATAGCAAGATTTTTTTCAACATTTTTGTTCCTTTTTTTAACTAAAATTAATTCATCAAAAAATTTAACATAAATTTCTACTACTTCATCATATGAAGGAATATATTCATCATCATCATCATCATCCGAACTTGTTCCTTCTTCTTCATTACCTAAGAAGCAATGTGCTTCTCTTAGAGTGTAAAGACCTGAACCCATAAAATAAGAAAAGGGTAAAAAGAGAATTTTGGTAGGCTTCGTTGACGATGTCTAGGTTCTCGTTGACAAAGGCCCTCTTGTGCTTCATCACCAAATTTTAGAGTCTCGTCGACGAAGAGATCTCGACCGGTAGGAAAAATATCAAACTAGGGTTCGTTGATGAAGGAAGAGGCTCGTCGACAAAGAGCCTTCAGTGGCTCGTCGACGAAGGCACCAATTCATCGACGATTTTGACCAGGTCAAGGGGTCTATAAACATCATTTTTCATTACTTAGGGGTTAAGAAACCCAAAACTCTCTCTCTCTCTCTCTCTCTCTCTCTCTCTCTCTCTCTCTCTCTCTTTCTCTCTCTCCAATCCTTCGCCGTTCTTTGCCCGTTTCGACGATTGGAGGTTACTACGAGGATCAGGGAGCTAAGATCTTTAATACTAGTGGAGTAGATTCTTGAGTTTGTGAAAAAGGTCAAGGGTCGGTTTTCGAGTGTTCAGTCTATTTCAGGAAATAGGCAAGGAGATTTGTTTACATCAGTATTTTTAGAAAACTAAACCGCTAGAAAGTTAGCTTATGTTTATATGTACGCTATGACTACTTGTTTGCAAACTTTCACCGGCTAAAAATGTTGGTTTTATGATTTTTACGGTTTTGGTAAAAGCTAGGGTATTGGCATAGGATCTCCAAACTTTCTAACACATCTTTATTTGGATTAAACTTAACGTAGAAGACACTTGGAACCCTTGTTTTCCATTTAAATGATATTTTAGAGTCTTATACTATAGATAACATATTTTGATCAAATGAGTGTGACATATGATATGAAATGGAGTGTGATGAACTAACTAGTACGTATGTGAATTATGGGAACTGTAGTTCCGAATTATTATAAAAAAATGTAGAAAAATAGGTTCCAGTTAGATACCAAGTTCTATATGTGAAAAAAGGTTAAACCAAGAGTGTGTGTGTCGGTTTATACCACAGCATGAATGAATGAGTTTGTGAAAATATTGAAATTTTACATTTGATTTATGAATTGGAAACAAGTTAATTTGTCTTATTGTAAATTGTATATATGATATTGGGATTGCACCTTGTTACTATGAGAGCCTTAAAAAGCTCAATGTTATATGGAAGCCTTAGAAGCTTAGGCACGGTACCGTTGCTATATTCAGGTACAGTGCAACCACACACATGTGTTTTCAGTATGGGTATTGAGATAGTTGATTGGCATGAAGGGCCATTGGTGAATTAATGGACCAGGCGGAGGAGGTTCAGTTGGACTATAATATGTATAATGCCTAAGAGTGCCTGCGCAAAGTGCTTTATCATCACACAACTCGCGCCATGGGGTAGTGTTGGCATTTTGATGATTGTTTCTAAGCTGGACGGTGTTCTAAATATGCATATACAAACTAAAATGGGGAAAGTCACATGTTTGAGTATCGGGTGGAGGGATTGTAAAGTGTATAGAGATTGTAAGAATAGATTATGTTTTAAGTACGTATGAATGTATGTAAGGATACAGTTAGAACTCTGGTATGTTCATTAGATTCTGTATGAATGTTTATGTTTTCCACTGTGCATGAGAATACATATTAGTATGAAACAACCATACGCCCCTTTCAGGGTGGGTTGTATATGTATGTTTATTAGAGACAGATGTGTTATACAGGTGTAGTAGCACTCCGGGGTTGTATAAAGGGTTGGGGCATTACAGTTGGTATAAGAGCCATAGCCAGTAGGAAGTGTAATGTGAATCACACTACCTGGTTTTGGAAATATTTAGAGCTTAGGTTGCTAGGTTCTGTAGACTAGGCTTTACTAGAGTATAGGATTAGAATAAGATCTTTGAGTTTAGCTTTGTATACTTGGAGACAGAAATCCATGGACAAACTTTAGTGTTTTCTGGATCAATCGAGGGTTTAGAAAATCACGACAATCTATTGATGGTTTTGTTTCCTTGTGGAGGGGCGAAACTTGAGTTAGAATAAGAATGTTGAATTATCAGGGTACGTCAGCAGTAGGAATGTTGATTTAGGGAAATGAGTTTACAGTATTGTGGTATTAACTGATAAGTAGGTTATTAAGCTTCTAATCGATTTTCACAATTGCTTCTTCAGGATGGAGTCCAGGGATAATACTACCAACATAGGAGGCAGTAGTAGTGAGGGTGCTAGCCATGAGGCTGGCAGTGACTCTACAATGTTACTATGAGATTTTGCACAATAGCTTATGGTTGAGGTGGTGCGAACAAATAGGGGGCAAGATCGTCCCATGGTTGAGTTGGGCTGTTTTATAGATCAGTTCACCCAACTAAAGCCTCCTATTTTCATAGGAAGTGCAGATCTATTTCGAGTTGAGAATTGGATTCAAGAGATCGAGCAAAATCCTAGATGTTTTGAATTGCACTGAGAAACAAAAAGTAGCCTTTGCAAGATTCAAGTTGACAGGTGAGGCACAGAGATGGTGGGAATCAGTAAAGATGCTGGAGGAGCATCGACCTATTCTAGTAGTGATGACATAGGTTCGTTTTAGAGAAATATTCTTCGAACGGCACTTCCCAGCCATGGTTAGAAATGCAAAGATAGAGGAATTTATGAGTTTGACATTGGGGCAGCTGATAAATCAGCAGTATGCCATCAGATTCCAGGAGCTCTTCCAATTTGCTCCATTTATGATACTAGATAAGGCAATGAAGGCCTAGAAATTTCAGAGAGGTCTGAAGAAGGACATCTGGAAACAGAAAGAGACCCTTCAGTTGTAGGACTTTGCTGCCCTAGTTGACAAAGCCACCGTAGCAGAGGAGAGTCTGCTAGAGGATTGTTGGTGGAATACAGAGGCTTGCTTTTGGTGTGGTAAGCTGGGACATCAGATGAGAGATTGTCACTTGCCTAGGAACAGTGGAACCCCCCAATAGCCATACAGATCGAATATGCAAGCGCAACGTGGTGGTCATCAAGGGGGTAAAGCCTAGGCAAGAGTGTATTTCCTAACTCCTGGCGACGCAGAGAATGCTGGAGATGTAGTCACATGTATCATTTACATGCTTTCCAATAAATCTATTATATTACTTGATTCAGAGGCAACGCATTCCTTTATCTCCAGGGGAATCGTTAAACTGTGTGGATTAGAGGTTCAACAGTTAGATTATGAACTGGTAGTGGCTATGCCATCAAGGTCAGTAGTCGTATGTAGTAAAGTAATCTATGACTTTCCAGTAGAAATTTAGGAAAGGGAATTACCTGTCAGTTTTATCGTATTTGACATGCATGGCTTCGATATCATCCTTGGGATGGACTGGTTATCTACCAGTTATGCCAGTATTGATTGCCACATGAGAGAGGTGGTGTTTAGAATTCCAAGGGAACATGAATTCAAGTTCTTAGGATCGTGTGTGCATTTTGCACCACGGATCCTTTTAGCTATGCAGGTTTGGAGGTTACTTTTGGAGGGATGCCAAGGATACCTAGTGTTTGTGAAAGACATGCAGGAAGAAGAACATGAACTGGAGGAGATTCCTATAGTGTGCGAGTTCCCAGATGTTTTTCTAGAGGATTTTCGAGGATTACCTCTAGATCGTGAGGTGGAGTTTGTTATAGAGTTGGTTCCAAGTACGGTTCTAATATAAAAAGCTCCATATCGTATGGCTCCAGCAGAATTGAGAGAGTTAAAGGAGTAGCTTCAGGAGCTACTAGATAAAGGGTACATTCAATTAAGTGTTTTGCCCTAGGGAGCATTGGTGCTATTTGTAAAGAAGGAGGACAGGTCGATGAGAATATGCATCAACTATAGAGAGCTTAACAAGGTGACAATAAAGAACAAACATGTTACCTAGGATTGATGATCTATTTGACCAACTACAGGGCACACATATCTTTTCTAAGATCGATCCACGTTATGGGAATCACTAGTTGAAGGTGAAAGTGGAGGACGTATTGAAGAAAGCTTTTCAAACCCAGTATGACCATTACAAATTTATGGTTATGTCCTTCGGTCAGAAAAATGCACCTGCAACATTTATGGATCTGATGAACAGAGTTTTTCATGAATACTTAGGCCAGTTCGTCATGGTATTCATAGATGACATCCCAGTGCATTCCAAGAGTACTGTAGAACATGAAGTTCATTTGAGACTGGTACTACAGATGCTATGAGAGAAGAAGTTATTTGCTAAACTGAAGAAATATGAGTTCTGGCTGGAACAAATTGCATTTCTAGGGCATGTAGTGTCCAAAGAAGGGGTATAAGTGGATTCGAGTAAAATAGAAGTGGTAATGGACTAGGTGAGACCGAAGAATGTTTAGGAGGTCAGAAGTTTTTTGGGTCTTTCAGGATACTATCGACGGTTTGTAGAAGGGTTCTCCAGTTTATCAGGTTCATTGATGCGACTCATGAGGAAGAATGTGAAGTATGATTGGATGGATGAGTGCAAGTTGAGTTTCTAGGATCTAAAATAGCGGTTGGTTTCTGCTCCAGTTCTGACCATTCCATCTGGGGATGGTAGATTTGTTATCTTTAGTGACACCTCTAAAAAAGGTCTCGGGTGTGTTCTAATGCAGCAAGGAAGGGTGATTGCTTACGCTTCTCATCAACTTAGAAAGTATGAGAAGAACTATTCGACACATGATATGAAATTGGCAGCGGTAGTGTATGCATTGAAGATCTGGAGGCACTACCTGTATGGTGAAAGGTGCTAGATTTTCACTGATCATAAAAGTCTTAAGTATATTTTCACCCAGAAAGAGCTGAATATGAGGCAGCATAGATGACTTGAGTTGATAAAGGATTACAACCATACCATTAGCTATCACCCAGGAAAAGAAAATGTGGTAGCTGATACTCTGAGTCAGAAGTTCGTCGATGCGTCAGTCTCAGTTGTGGGAGTTCAGCATCAGATTTGTATGGACCTGGAAAGGTTGGGCTTGGAAATAGTGGGAGAAAATCACAAGAATTTTCTTGCTACCTTGGTGGTACAGCCGACCTTACAGGAGAGGACTCGAACAACTCAGATGATAGACGAAGAGCTGGTAGAGGTTGTGAAAGGGGTACATAGTGGTTTAAAGTTGGATTTCAATATCTCTGATGATGGGATATTGAGATTCCACATCAAGGTTTGTGTATCGAATGATGCCGAGATTAAACGGGTCATTATGGAGGAGGCACATCGTTCGCTCTACACCGTACATCCAGGAAGTACAAAGATGTACAAAAATATGAGGGAATCTTTCTAGTGGTCGAACATGAAAACAAAGATTGCTTGTTTTGTAGAGTAGTGTCTGACATGTTAGCAGGTCAAGGGAGAGGACGAGAGGCCAACAGGACCCCTTCAGCCACTTGACATTCCCAAGTGGAAATGAGAGCATATCTCGATTGATTTCGTATTGAGATTACTTACGGCAGTGTATAGGCAGAATGCTATATGGGTTGTAGTAGATCGAATGAAAAAGACTGCACATTTTATTCCAATCAGAGTTAGTTATTCTCTGAATAGGCTAGCAGAGCTATATGTTTAGGAGATTGTACGACTCCATGGTATCCCAGTTTCTATGGTTTCAGATCGAGACCCACTTTTTACTTCTCAATTCTAGAAGAGTCTACATGATGCCTTGGGATCGTAGCTTACATTCAGTACATCATTTCACCCGCAAACGAATGGACAATCTGAGAGGACTATTAAGACGTTAAAGGATATGCTGCGGGCATGTGTACTAGATTTTGGGGACAGTTGGATACGGTATCTATCGCTTGTGGAATTTGCATATAATAACAGCTACCAGGCCATTATAAAGATGACACCATATGAGGCATTGTATGGTTGTTGGTGTCGTCTTTGTTGTACCGGGATCAAGTAGGCGAGCGGAAAATATTAGGATCAGAAATGATTCAAAAGGAGAAAAGTTATGTAGATACTCGCCGACGAGAGCTAGAGTTCAAGGCAGGAGATATGGTATTCCTAAAGATCACTCCGATGAAAGGAGTAATGAGGTTTGGGAAGAAGGGGAAACTAAGCCCTCGATACATTGGGCCATTCGAGATCTTGGAAAGGGTAGGTCTGGTTGCTTATTGAGTGGCATTACCCCCAACACTATCAAGAGTTCACGACGTGTTTCACGTGTTAGTGCTGAGGAAGTACGTACCAGAACTTTCGCATGTGTTGAGCTACAAACCTCTAGAGATCAGTGATGCATTAGCATATGAAGATGATCCAGTATAGATATTAGATTAGAAGGTACAATAGTTACGAACTAAGGAGATACTGTTGGTGAAGGTACTATGGCATAATCACATAGTGGAGGAAGTTTCATGGGAATTAGAGTCAGATATATGTCAGAAGTACCCTCAATTATTCAGAGATAGTTAGAGTTAGACAGGTAAGTAGAATAGCATGTAAGTAAGAATGTATGTATGTATGGTAAAATAGGTGGTTCAAATTGTTTTAGATATGGTCTTCGAGAGAGTTTTGTTTGTGTATTGTAATCTCTAGAAGCATCATGTTGTAACCATGGTATTCCTCCACCATATATGAGGGTATGTAATAAACTTGGACTGAAGTCGCTATGTGGGTGTCTGCCGACTCTTCTATAAAACTGAGTCATAAGGTGAGGCTATGCTTAGAAACAGTCAACAAATTTCGAGAACAAAATTTTTGTAAAGAGGGGAGATTGTAGAGACTCGAACTCGTAAAATAAGAAAAGGGTAAAAAGGGAATTTTTGAAGGCTTCGTTGATGATGTCTAGGTTCTCGTCGACGGAGACCCTCCTGTGCTTCGTCGCCAAATTTCAGAGCTTCGTAGATGAAGAGATCTTGACCAATAGGAAAAATATCGTACTTGGGTTCGTCGACAAAGGAAGAGGTTCATCGACGAAGAGCCTTCTGTGGCTCGTCGACGAAGGCACCAATTCGTCGATGAATATGACTGGGTCAAGGGGTCTATAAATATCATTTTTCATTACTTAGGGGTTAAGAAACCCAAAACTCTCTCTCTCTTTCTCTCTCTACAATCAATGAGCTCTCTCTCTCTCTCTCTCTCTCTCTCTCTCTCTCTCTCTCTCCAATCCTTCGCCGTTTGTCGCCCATTTTGATGATCGGAGGTTACAACGAGGATAAGGGAGCTAAGATCTTTAATACTAGTGGAACTGATTCTTGAGTTTGTGAAAAAGGTCAAGGGTCAGTTTTCAAGCGTTCGGTATATTTCGAGAAATAGGTAAGGGGATTTGTTTACATCAGTATTTTTAGAAAACTAAATGGCTAGAAAGTTAGCCTATGTTTATATGTACGCTATGACTACTTGTTTGCAAAATTTCACCGGCTAAAAATGCCTATTTTATGATTTTTACGGTTTTGGTAAAAAGTAGGGTATTGGCACAGGATCTCCAAACTTTCCAACACTTCTTTATTTGCATTAAAATTAATGTAGAAGACGCTTGGAACCCTTGTTTTCAATTAATTTATTTTCGAGTCTTATACTATAGATAACATATTTTGATCAAATGAGTGTGACATGTGATATGAAATGGAGTGTGATGAACTGACTAGAACGTATGTGAATTATGGGAACTGCAGTTCCAAATTGTTATTAGAAAATGCAAAAAAACAGGTGCCGATTAGATGCCGAGCTCTATATGTGAAAAAGGGTTAAACCGAGAGTGTGTATGCTAGTTTATACCACAGTATGAATGAATGAGTTTGTGAAAATACTGAAATTGTACAAGTGATTTATGAATTGGAAACAAGTTAATTTTTCTTATTGTAAATTGTATATATGATATTGGGACCGCAACTTGTTACTATGAGAGCCTTAAAAAGTTCAATGTTATATAAAAGCCTTAAAAAGCTTAAGCGGGGTACTGTTGCTATATTCAGGTATAGTGCAATCACACACATGTGTTTAGTGTGGGTATTGAGATAATTGACTAGCACAAAGGGCCACTGGTGAATTAATTAGGTGGAGGAGGTTCAGTTGGACTATAATATGTATAATACCTGACAGTGCTTGCGCAAGGTAGGGCTTGTTTAGTGCTTTATCATCACAGAACCCGTGCCAAGAGGTAGTGTTGGCATTTTGATGATTGTTTCTAAGTTGGATGGTGTTCTAAATATGCATATACATGATTTAAAAACTAAAATGGGAAAAGTCACAAGTTTGAGTATTGGGTGGAGGGATTGTACAGTGTATGGGCCTGTATCTTACCCTAACCTCGGGAACTCTTGCTTGTTATGATGCTAAACTATCTATTGTTGGAATTATATGTATATATCTCCTATATAACAGGATTGAGAATGCTTTATGTATGTAACTACTTTCTACTGATTTAAACACATGTTGTCACACATTGATGTAATATTTTCCACCTTACTGAGAAATGTTTCACCCCAACACACAACCTTTGTTTCAGGCCCTGCAAGACATCGGTCTTAGTTGTTATAGGGACTTGGAGCGTCATCTTGTTTGTAGTTTACGTAAGTGTTTTGTATATGTAATAGACTTAGTTCAGAATATCTTTTTTGGGATTGTAAGAACAAATTATGTTTTAGGTACGTATTAATGTATGTAAGGATAGAGTTAGAACTCTGGTATGTCTATTAGATTCTGTATGAATGTTTATGTTTTCCGCCGTGCATGAGAATACAGATCACTATAAAACAATTGTACGCCCTTTTCAAGGCAGGTTATATATGTATGTTTATCAGAGACAGGTGTGTTATACAGGTGTAGTTGCACTCCGGGGCTGTATAAAGGGCTGGGGCGTTACATATAGTGTCTTGGTGAACGACTCTAGATGAAACTAAGGTGAGGTCAATTTTTTTCTTGGGCTTTTCATAGGTGCTTAAAAGAAAATCCCATATTTCTTTTGCGATTTTACATTCGCAAACACGACTATATTCAACCTTATTTAAAACACAAAAAATGAAATGCTTTGCCTTAAAATTTAATTCAACTAAGCTCTTTTCCATGCTTGACATATTTTCAAATTCTTTCGGTTCCTCTTCTTCATTTTTTAAGATGTAATCTACTTTGGAGATGATCTTCCATAGTCTCAAGTTGTATAATTGAATGAAGACAACCATTTGATTTTTCCACGAGAGGTAGTTGGTGTCGTCGAACAACGGTGGTTGATAAATAGATTGTCCATGTGAAGAGGTGCTCACTGAACTCCATTGATCTTTTACGCTTTGGATTTTACTTTAAAAAATGCAAGCGCCTCGCTCTAATACCACTTGTTAGTTATCCCAGCCGGGAGTATATAGAGTCAGAGGGGGAGTGAAAGGACTCTTTTTGCGTAATCAAGATTTTCTCTACAAAACAAATGTCTTGGCAAGATGCAAGCAATTATATCACAATATATGAAATTTCAATCATGCACAAGTCAAATAGTAAAGAGTATAGGGAGAGAAAATTAACACTAGTATTTTTACGTGGTTCAGCACCAAGCCTACGTCCACACCTTAGCACCAAACTAAGGATTCCATAATCCACTAAAATACTAACTTACCGGCGGAGCAAGCCTTAAAACTTGGGAAAAAAAATCCCTACACTAGGGAACAGATCCCTACACTCAGGAACAAATTCCTACCGCTCACAAAAAGCCTTCACCAAAGGGTTCACAAAGAACCTTCACAATGGTTCACAAAGAACCTTACAAGAAGAAGATGATTACAACGAAAATGCTGCTTGATTGAGCAAATATCAAATACAAAGCAAACCTCACACTTAATCTCTCTAGGAAAGAATCATACAAGATAAGTGAGTAAGAGAGATGAGCATTTGTGAATATGAACTAAATGCAAAGTGTTAGATTTTGGATTCAAAGATGTTTTCCACTAAATGCTTGTAATAATAATCAAAATCATGTTTAAACAAGTCTAAGAACTTGTATTTATAGGCAAAACATGGGCTACTAGTTTTTTTTATAGCTGTTGGGGGGTTTTATTAAAAAAAAAATTAAAACTAGCTATTTTTCACCCGTTGGTGTTTAATCACCGTCCAAAACCGTCAATGGTTTTTCTAAGCTCTCTGAAACCATCGAAGGTTTCCTATATACGTCAAAGATTACCTAAAATTAGAAAACGTTATCAACAAAAAAAGTTGTATTTTTTCTTAGCTTTCCATAGGCACCAAGATCACCCATTTTGGAGTTTTCTACCAAAAGTTATGCCCCAAATACTAAAGGGTGTTTAGGAAATTTGATTGATGCATAAATGAGGTTTTAAACCCAAGCAAAAAGTTTTTTAATCACTTAAAACATTCTTAGACAAAACTATATAAAAGATATTAATTTTATTAAAGATTAAAACTCTTCCAAGTGAGTTTCCTCTTGAATATAAGATATCTTGTTTGATAAAACACATTTGAAAGCTCGTTTTAATATCTGATATGTCAATATGTCCTTTAATGAAAATATGCTTGACTTCTTGAAACTTTTGGACATAAGACTCGTTTTGATAAAATCAGGACTAAGTGCGAACATGTTCAAAATACTAAGATGTTGAAAACTTGTCCCCTTGAAAAACAACTTTGAGTTTAGGATTCTTTTGACAAACTCTTTGATTTAATTTTGAAAACCATGTATGTTGAGTTTGTGACCTTAGGTGAAATCCTATAAACTCATGTGTCCTAGCATGCATGCATTTGCTCAACTTTTACTTAGAAATCATGTAAGAAATAAAACTGCAAAAGTACAAAATAGACTACCTCAAACACTCCCTAAATACATATAAGACTACATTTAAGCTTCCTTTGTTCATGCTTGGGTTCTTCCGAGTACGTGTCCATTTGATCTTCCTACTTGATGTCAAATGGTCCGATTTTTGGCTTTGATCTTGTACTTTGTGAATGTGTCACTTGTACCTGTATTAAACATGATCTGCAAAGATAGGAAAACACTAGGAACAACAAATAGGTTAATATCATCAAAACACATTAAACCATGATAGTGTAGCCATCAAGGCTAACAAAGAGAATCTATTTAATCTTTGTAGTTTGAGTTTGACTTACCATAGCTTATTATGAAAAGATAAGCTCACCTAGAACCACTAATGAGTTGTTATTATCAAAACAAGACATTTAACCTCACGTAACCTCTAAGGCTAAGAGAAGTCAATGTCACATCACAATTATAATTATACATATCTTCATAAATAGCTATCTCCATTAAATATATTCAATAATAAATAAAAAAATAATTAAAAATAAGTATATATATGCCATCAATTAATCCTTAAAAAATTCAATAACAAACTTCAAAGTCATGTTAACAAATATTTTTTAAAAAATTGTATATATCATATCAAATCAATCCAAAACGAGTGTCAATTTGTATGTGGAAGTCTTGGTTCACTTGTCTTCCGGTTGATACTCATATTCAAGAAGTAGGGGTTTAGATGGCCTCTCGGTGTAACTGTTGTTCAAATGCCAAGATTGAATCTCTATACCATGTGTTTTGCACGGGATCTTTTGCTTAGGAGGTATGGAAACAAGCAGCAGTGGCGTTGGGTGTTAGTTGTATAACAACAAATACATGGAAAGCCAGAGTTAATTTATGGTTTAGTTGTGTCAGGTGAGCCTCACAATTAGGAGTTTTGGTAGGTCTCATACCTAGTCTCATCATTTGGAGACTTTGGACTCGTCGATGTAGAGTCAGGTTGGAATCAATTCATGATTTGGTGAGAACTGTGTGGCTTGATATTAAATATTAGCTGAGATCCATTTCGGAAAAGTTAACTAAATGTGCATTTGTTTCTTGCACGGATATTGTAGTCCTTCGTACTTTGGATATTCAAGTTAAAAATGTGAGGGTTCGTCTTCCTTGTGTAGTTAGATGGTGTAAACCTAGGATAGGTTGGGTTAAGTTGAATATGGATGGAAGCTGTAGAGGTAACCCAGGTAATTGTGGTGGTGGAGGCATGATAAGAGATGAAAGGGGATTATTTAATGCAATTTTTTCCTCATTACTGGGTTATGGAACCAATAATATGACTGAATTGAAAGCGATTATTATAGGGATCAATCTATGCAAAGATTTTGGATTTGATCAAGTGGAGATTGCCTATGACTTTACTTTGTTGGTTCAGTGGATTAATTTTGAGAAATGTTTGACTTGGATTTTATGGGAATTGTGGGAAGAAATTGTGTTAGCATTGAGAGGCATTGTAATAACTAGAAATTAAAAAAAAATTAATTAATTAAAATTATTAATCAATGAATTAGTTAAACATTATTAAAATAATGTAAGAAATAAATAAATAAAAAGAAATAGTATGAAAAAAAAAGTTAAGAGTAATTATTAATTAATTAATTAATTAATTAATTATTATTAAATTAAATAAATAAATAATAATTGAAATTAGGAATAGCTTCCCAAGAGGGGGGATGAATTGACTTTTAAAAATTTCTTTTAATTCCTTTTAAAATTCTTAAACTTGTTTTATTTCTTTTAACCAATTCGTGACTGATTTGTTTAATTTGTTAAGCACTCAAGAACTTAGTTTCTTTATTTAATTTTTAACCATACAAACATCCAATCATTCAACCAAACCAATCAATTATAATTAGAAAATAAACAAATAAACTAATACACAACACTTATGAAATATAACAACTCAAGATGGTTGTTTGTTTATATTAGCCAAATTTGAACCAAGCCCTATAGTGAATGAGAATTTATGCTTGCTGATGTAAAGCCTTGTATAGATGAATCCAATCACTCTTTCCAAATATTTAGAATTCAAATAAACTCTTGGTAAATTTATCTTTGGGATGTTAACCAAGTAACGTACTCCGGTATGGTTTCCGCAAGATATGATATAACCAAGATACTCCCTTTCGGTTTCCGCAACCCAAATCAAAATTAAACCTTAAGTTTGTTTGATTTCCAAATATACGTAGTTTATATGATTTTCAAATTTAAATCATCCACGCAATTTAAATATGTACTGAAAATAAAGAATAGAGAAATAGAGAGTGAGACGGAGATTTTTACGAGGTTCGGCTTATACCCAGCCTACATCCTTGCCTTTGGCAAAACCACCAAAGGATTCACTAAACCTGTTCTATTGACGGGTGGAACAAAACCTTTACAAGCGATAACCCACGCTTAAACACTCCTTCACTTAGGCTCGAGCCCGCCTCTCCAAACGATGTCCCCTCGTTTGGTCACTTTTTTAGGCTAGAGCCCGCCTCTCAAAGCAATGTCCCCTTGCTTAGCCAACAATCCAAACAATCCTTGGAACGTCAAAGAACTACAAGAAACACAAGATAAGATCTGCGTACAAGTATACTCTCTCAAAGAGCAAGTTAGTACAATTTCAGCACTATATACTTCAATGTAAAATATTAATATGAAATAGAATGAAGCTCAATTGTAAAATTCACCAATATCCTTCTTAGAAGAGGATTAAGCAGTAGGAATTTAGAGGATGAAGGATTAGCACTTTAGAATATCTTAGCAAAAGAGATTTGCAATGAGTGAGCAAGAGAACTTTGGAAGAACAAGAGTGCTTTCAGCTTCTCAAAATAGATTTTTCAATTCTTGGATATGTTTTGATTTGCAAAACATGTATTTATAGGATTTCAAACTTGTTTCCATGTTACAAAAGTTTCTTAGAGAGTTTCCCAAGTTGTTAGAAATTTTGGAGCTCAAAACGGCTATATTTTAAAGTATTAGAATTTAAAAATTTGCCCGTTGCACAGTGTTCAAATGACTGAAGTCTCGAGTTCAGTCATCTGAAGTTTTATAAGACTGTAATTTTCAAAATCAGTACAGGTTTAGGAGCCTAAACTCACAGGGTCACCTAAGGTTTTTTTGTCTGTTGTTTAGGCGCCTGAAGTTCTGCCGTGAACAGTGTTCAGTTGCCTGACAGCTTTGACCCTACTTCAGTGTTTTGCCATAACTTTTTCTATATAACTTCAAATTAGGTTTTCTTGGTGTGAAAAGAAAGCTAAGAGAAAATCCTACAACTTTCATGTTGAATACATTTTAAAATAAGGAGATTTTGATAGAGAAAAATTCACCTCAATCTGGATGTATAAAAACTGACAGCATTTGGAAAAACTCTTTTTGGTGCTTTTCATTTCAAAAATGATTCTAACCCTTTTAAAGTAATTTTTAACCTTATAAAAATATTTTCCAAGTATTTTAAAAGGTATCTAGGTCTAAGAAGTTAATCTAAGAATTTCAAAATATTTCAAACAATATTTTAAATATTAAAATACTTACATAAAGACTTCTAAGACTTTTCTTATTCTAGGTTCTTGAGTCTTCATGTTTTGTCCTTAGATTGAGTCCATCTTTTCTTCAAACTTCCATATTCTTTGAACTTTCTCACTTTGCCTTTCTTTGGCTCTTTTGACTTTAATATTCCTTGACTTTCAACAACTTATTCATGTCCTCATATTCTTCAAGGTTTAATATATCATCTTTAAATCCATGCTTTGATTCATTTAAACTTCATTTGATCCTAGTGAGCACTTTGAACTTATTTTCTCATATATGAGCCCTGAAATATCATTACTCATACAAATACATTAAATTTCACTTGTTTGTTAGCATCAAAATAAGATAACAAGATTTTAAGTCTTGTAAGGCCAACAATAATAATAATAATAATAATAATAAATAAATTAAAAATTAAAAAAATAATTAGAATTAATTAAATTATTATTATTAATTAAATTATATAATATAATATAATATACATATATTTTTTTATATTATATTATATTTTATATATATATATATATATTACTTCCTGAAGCAGATGCTTTAGGAAGATTGAAATGAAAAGGCAAATCCCCCTCCCAAGTGTTCTCTCTGTCTCTGTCTCTGTCTCTGTCTCTGTCTCTCTCTCTCTCTCTCTCTCTCTCTCTCTCTCTCTCTTAATTTCTCGACGAATTTGCGGCTGATCGGGAAACATAAAGTGTCATTGGATTCCTGACTCCGCCACCGACATTTCTACTAGAGTAGATTTGTCGTGAAAGCAGTGTAGGCACCATTCCTAGGGTAAGACAACATTCCCCTAATTTCTTAATTTCTCGTTAAATCTGCTTTTAAATCAACGATCAGACACTATCACGGGGTCCTATCGTGATCGTTGTCATTTTGACATGAGTAAATTTCCAATTAGAGTTTTCTAGGCTCTACTCCAAAGCAAGAGTGAGATTTGAGAAATTTGGTAAATTGATTATATTTAAGGGTATAACTGTTTATTTGATATTTAAAGGCTTAGGAAATATTAAAATAATATTTTATTTAGGGTTGATTTAATGGAATTAGGATTTTTTATTTAGGGCTCGGGTGAGCACCATAGGTATTATTCGGGGTCCCTGTTGGCGTAGTTCAAGAAACTAGGTGAGGGAAAAAATATATATTAAACCAGAATTTTTATGAATTTAATGAAAAATGTTATATATACGTGTACATGTTTCGGTATGAGTTTAAAATGTCAATCATTTAAATTATGTTTTTTTTTTGAGTTTAGGGTTGTTTATTAAATACGTGTATGCAAAAATGAACTGATAAAAGTGGAAAATATTTTTCGAATAATTATGTAAGAAATGAAAGATATTTTCAATATATAAACATTAAATGTTGGTTGGCTTATTTTACAGGCAATGTATGAATTTTATTGCTAAATTGTGTGGCACGAGTTAATAGGAATTTTGTGTAAAAATATATTATATGTATGAGATGCAGGATATATAGGAAATGAACTGAGTATGAAAATGTTATATGAATTATGCTGCATATGATTGTTAATGTAACCATATTAATGACAGTTAAAAAGAGCTGTAGACTAACCGATGTACAGCTAAAAGAGTTATAGTAATAATAGCTAAAAGGAACTGTAAACTAACTGATGTACAACTGGAGCTGTAGTAATGACAGCTGAAAAGAGCTGTTGACTAATCGATGACAGCTAAAATGAGCTCTATTAGCAGATTTTAATGCATTTCTATGTGGATTAACTGATATACAACTAAAAGGAGTTGTAGTGCGAATGAATGAAATGAAAATGAACTGAAATGGAAATGTGAATGAAATGGATATGAAATGTGAAATGTGAACGATGTAAAATGTGAAAGATTACGTAAAGTGAAATGTTATACAATGTTAAAGTTGAGAACATGAACAAATGTGAATTACTGAAATAATAGACAAAATAATGTATTATGGTATTAACAATATTGATGCTAGTAGAACATGTTACGTTTGGGTAAGGCAAACTCTTCGCCTGAAGGCTTGTTGAGAAAGGCAAGTGTCTAGTAACTTCAGATGTGACAGTAGCTGCATAACGCATTAGGACAGAGGGAACCTACTTGTATGGGTGGACAGATTTTCCTATCCTTGAGGCCTTCGCTGGTAAACCTTTGTTGAACGGTGTGAGTATGAGATCAATCTAACACTTGAGGGCTTACTGAGTAAGGTGAGTGCTCTGGTATGCTTTAGTAGTGACCTTAGGGTTACCTAAATATCAGAGCAGAGGGGTGCTAC
Organism: Malania oleifera; assembly: GCF_029873635.1. Classification (NCBI taxonomy): domain Eukaryota; kingdom Viridiplantae; phylum Streptophyta; class Magnoliopsida; order Santalales; family Ximeniaceae; genus Malania; species Malania oleifera. The sequence goes on along the minus strand of NC_080429.1, from coordinate 14,971,369 downwards.
TTGTATGAGCGGGTAATTACTCCTATCCTTGGGTATTCTTGTGGGTTAAATCTTGGCATGTGATTGATTAGGTTTAGAAAATGATTTCAGTGTTATGTTAATAATTTGAAAAAATGTTATAAAAATAATATTTATATACCTTATATTAATCACACGCTATTTTAATATATTGTTTCTTCCCTTACTGAGATATGTCTCACCCAAATATAAATGTATTTTTTTCAGGATTTTTTCGAGATCGAGCTTAGAGAGCTCGAGGTTTATAGTATTTTTGGGAGATAAAAAAAAGATACAAACATTTTAATGACATTTTTGGGAATGTAAATATCTTATGTTTTATGTCTTATGCTTTAAGGTTTATAAGAAATGAATAGTTGTGAATACTTGATGTTTTTGGGGATATGTACATATGTTGAATATAGGTGGATGATTAATTTATTATGGTTGGAAGATAGGAATAGTAAACTCATGTATTATATTGTTGGAGATTATATTTATGTTTTCTGCTGCGTACATGATATTAGTATGTGACTTATCAGATAAATGAATAGATTAGAAGCACTCCGGGCCCATGTAGAGGGTCGGAGCGTTATAGGCATACATTACAAAGTGGAACATGTTTACAGGGAGGCGAATCAAAGTGCAGATTTCTTTGCCAAGCAGGGTGAATCTAGTATATCTCGATCATATAGTTGGTAAGATGAGCTTCCATAGCATGTCAGGGGAATGATTCGATTGGATTTGATAAGTTTCCTTCCTTGCGCTCATGATGCTTTGTGTTGGTATTTGTGAAGGTTGGAGTAATTGATTTATTTCTTGAGATCTTTCGGAATTTTGTTTGTTTTTCACTTATAGTTGTTTAGTTCTTATTTATTTGTTTGGTTGTTGGTCATTGATTTATTAGTTTTGAATAAGTTAGTTAAGTGAGTTTTAGATTCTTGGAGTTTGATTTTGTTTTCCCCAAGTCTCAAGGTTGGAATCATGGTATTCCTCCGTCATAAGTGAGGGGCTTTTTAATAAAGATAGGAGTTGCCACCTTTTTTTTTTTTTTTTTTAAATCCAACAATAATCCCAAGGAAAATAAAATTAAATAAGAACTTTCAATCTAATTGCAGATATATCCATACATTCCTTCCATTACCTTAAGCCTTTGTGAATTTATATTTAGGGAAAAAAAGGGTAATAAGTTACAACTTTTTAGTTAGAGCTCAGACTACTAAATTAAGCACAGCTACAGTATCATGTCTCACAATCATATCCATAAACATGAATTCTATCATTTAGTCGGCAAAAGGAAAGGAAAACTTGGCAGAGGAAACGGATGGGATGTGTTGGTAGAGGTCCACTTGAGTTGAGAAGTTGGACGATGCATGTATTTGGGGAGATATATGGAATGATCACCTTTTGTCCTTCAACTTTACTGCAAGTCAAGCCTATGGTCTCATTCATAATCCATATTCTTGCAAATTGTTAACCAATGACATGTAATTACTATACTTTTAAAAATTATTTCTAAGATCATGAGTTTCAAATCTTGAATTTAAATTTTTATAGATTCAGATGAAACTTTTACAATTTTACATTACTTTTATCAAATTCATACAAATATAAATTCAAGTTTTAAATTTTATACCCTCAAACTTAGGAAAATGCCTTCACTCTATTCATTGTAAAAAAATAACAACTAATTTAGCGTTTCATGATTTTTTATAGTTTAAAACTATATTCTTGTGACTCATATACTTGAAGGAGTACATAAATAAGGAAGAAAACATAATTGAAATCACTTGTGTTAATGGAGCAGCAGCAATCATTCGACGAATTTGCCCAATTCATTGACCGAAAGATATCGAGTTCAGAACAATTACATTGTGTCAGAATTGATTGGCCCAATTCGTCGACTAAGTACTTATAACTTTCAATAATTTTTTTTTTTAATTTAGTACTTATTATTAGTACTTATTAAAATTTAGCATTTTTTTTTAAAAAAAAAAGAACTTCCTAAGGGGTTCCAACTATTAAGATCATAGCACGAAAGTATAAAAATGTATATAAATATATATAAGTATATATATGTTTAGATAAGTGATTTACTAGACTTAATTAAGTACCCATGATGTAAAACTAATGATATTATAATATGAATCTACATACTCTCAACTCATCAACTCTGTTGCAAACAGTAGCATACGTAAGTACGTACTAGTGCACACGCACATTCCATCAATCAATTCACAATAGCTCCTCTTATTTACTTATTTCTAGTTAAGACTGCTACAGCTATATTAAGCACCAATGTCACTGATCCATCATCGGAGCTCTAATGGGTGATTGATGGAGGGCCGTGCGGTGGCCAGCTCGGCTGCGGTTTCTTAGGTGTCGGCTGTGGCTGCTTCTTAAAAGGAGCAGTTGGAGGCGGCACCGGCAGTTTGCGAGGTGGCTTTGGAATCGAGTGTTCGGCATTCCCCACCGGAGGGTGACCCGGGAAGTGACCGCCGTGAGGTGGGAATAATGGCTTGTGCTCTTTCGGCGGTGGTTTCACCCCTTTAGGCAGCAGTTTATCTACCGGCCCAGTCGGTGGTTTGTGTTCGACCGGCGGTTTGTGTGGCTTGGGCGGTTTGACAAGTGGGGTTGGCGGCTTCTGTCCCAGCTTTGGGGTTTTGGCGAAGGTTGGGTGCGGGTTGTCCAATGGAGGAGGCTTGCGGCCGTGGGGAGGTGGCAGGCCGTGCTCCGGCGGTGGTTTGTGGGGCAAAGGGAGAGGCTTGCGGTGGTCATCGGCGGGTAGAGAGTTGGCGGTAGTGGTGAAAAGAGCCACCACTGCTAGGAGCAACAGCAGCAAGCACTTGGTGGCGGCCATAGTGGATTAATTAAACTTGGGTTGGTGATGAGGGGATGAAGTTTGGAGATCGGAAGGCGTCCATTTTATAGTGGGAGTTGACCACTGGGAATGCGACGCGTGTTAACGCGTCTTCAGCAAATTTTTCCTTCACTCCTACTGGGGGAACGCTTTCCGTGAGGAGAAGAGTGGGCGAAGGGTCCCATTGAGTTGAGAAGTTGGACAATACGCATCGGAAAACGTTACCGCCGATTTCCTTTTGCTGGATTTCTTTAATTCACTTTTGTCCTTTCCATTTTTTCATCATAAAAGTCAAGCTTGTGTTCTCACCGGTTTATCTTTTAAAAAAAAAAAAAAAATTAAATAATATTTTTTTAGAAAAATAATTCTCAAAATGATTCTGATGTAATTTCGTTACTTGATCCAACGAGATTTAAACAAAACTCGAAATCTCGCTGGTTCATCCAGCGAGATTTGCTTTAAATGTGAAATTATAAATGATTAAATAATTTTACATCACGTTTTCAAAAAATGATTATGAATCAATAAATGTATGGAGGTTTGTTTGTGAGATATTTTAGGAATGTCATTTAATTTATTTTTTTTTAATTGGAGTTTATGTTATTTTTTTTATCTCACATTGGTAGAATACTTACACCTTAGTATAAAAGGTTGTTTTGAATTTTTTATATTATTTATCCCACATTGGAGAGAAGTGTTTTTTAGACTTGAGGTTGAAACTATATAAAGAGCTTAACTTTTCATTTGTTAAATACACATCAAAGTTATACTTTATCAAGAAGTAGTGGATTGATCATCGGCGCCCGAGGACATAGGTAATTCTATACCGAACCTCGTAAATTTCTTGTCTTGTTATTTTTTATTGCTTTATTATTAGTTTCTGCATTACTTTAATTTTCTTATATATTCAATAGCAATAGTTGTAGTATTGGTGTTTGGCACAAGTGGGGTGCCCGGCACAACAATTGGTATCAGAGTTAGGTTGAATAATGTTGATACGGAGGTGTTCTTTTGTTAGGATCCTTGATTCCACGTTTGATGCCTAAGAAAGACCTTGTCTAAGCGAGTGCTCAGAGACCATTGCTGCTCAGTCGCTCCCTGGAGGTCGGCCTGGTCAAAGTGGAATTTCATAAGATAAAACAAAGTAGACACAGTTGGTACGTACTATTCATCCTAGGCCTTTTGCTTTGTTGGTTGTTATTGAATATATAGAAGATGGCAGAAACTAGTGCAGCAGCAATAGAAACTCTGTCCACACGAACTCCAACCCCTTCGGTTTCGACATCATCATCGAAGACGATAGCTAATGCTTGGTTTAAGGTGGAGAAATTTGATGGTACCAATAATTTTGGTATGTGGCAATGTGAGATGATGGACATCTTGTATCAATAAGAATTAGATATTGCTTTGAATGATAAACCGGTAAATATAGGTGACAGAGATTGGGAAAAGATCAATCGTTAGGCATGTGGTACGATTCGTTTTTGTCTCGCCAAAAATCAGAAATATTGTGTTATGAGGGAGACATCTGCAAAGAAATTGTGGAAGACATTGGAAGATACATTTATGACCAAGAGTCTGGAAAATCGGCTCTATTTGAAAAAGAAATTGTTTCGCTTCCAGTATCAACTAGGTATTTCGATTAATGACCACATAAATGCTTTCAATAAAATTTTGGCCAATTTATTAAATTTGGATGAAAATGTGAAAGATGAGGATAAAACCATATTGTTATTGAATTCTTTCCCTGATGAGTATGAACATTTGACCACCACTTTATTGTATGGGAAAGATAAAGGTACTTATGATGCTGTTTATACTGCATTGATTAGTACTGAATGCAGAAAGAAGGATCAGAGGGTCCACAAGGAAATAGCAGAAGCACTAATAATAAGGGGACATTCTCGGAGTCGTATGCCTCGAAGGAAGAGTAAATATCGTGGGAGACCTGCTAAAGATGAATGCGCCTTTTGTCGTGAGAGAGGGCATTGGAAGAAAGACTGCCCTAAATTACAGCAGAAAAATAAAGGCAAAGCACATTTAAATGCCAATATAGCCAATGACGATGGAAGTGAGTCAGATTTTTCTCTTGTTAGAACATCTTCGTCACATTATTTTGGTGAGTGGATTTTGGATTCTGGTTGTTCCTATCACATGTGTCCCAATAGGGAATAGTTTTCTAATTTTGAAGAATTAGATGGTGGGGTTGTTTTTATGGGAAATAATAATACTTGTAAAACAATTGGAATAGGATCAATACAGTTGAAATGTTAAGATGGAACTATTAAGACCTTGACTGATGTTAGGTATGTTCCAAGCCTAAAGAAGAATCTAATTTCATTGGGTGCCTTAGAGTCTAAAGGGTTCACTATCACTTTGAAAGATGGAACCTTAAAGATTAAATCGGGTGCGCTGGTGGTGATGAAAGGAATAAGGAAAAATAACTTGTATTATTTACAAGGTAGTACAGTTATTGGCTCAGCAGCTGTTGTTTCTGAGAAAGATGCAGGTTCAAATACAACCAAGTTATGGCATATGCGGTTAGCACATGGAGGAGAAAAGTCTTTGCAACAATTAGCTAAGCGAGGTTTGTTAAAAGGTGCAAAGGTGTGCAAACTTAAATTTTGTGAGCATTGCATTCTGGGAAAACAAATTAGAGTAAAATTTGGCACAACAATCCACCAGACTGAAGGTATTTTAGACTACATTCATACAGATGTATGGGGGCCCACAAAAACGGCTTCGTTGGGTGGTATGCATTATTTTATCACTTTTGTTGATGATTTTTCTAGAAGAGTTTGGGTGTATTCTATAAAGTATAAAAATGAAGTGTGTGAAATTTTCCTTAAGTGGAAAATATTAGTTGAAACTCAAACTGGCAAAAAGATTAAACGGCTTAGATCAGATAATGGTGGTGAATACACGAGTGACCCGTTTATGAAGGTATGTTAGGATGAAGGTATTGCTCGACACTTCACAGTTCGAAATACACCACAGCAGAATGGGGTGGCAGAGCGCATGAATTGGACTTTGCTGGAGAAAGTTCGATGCATGTTGTCTAATGCTGGATTAGACAAAAGGTTTTGGGCTGAGGCTATTAGATATGCATGTCATCTCATCAATTGTCTACCATCATCTACAGTAGGGGGAAAAACACCCTATGAGATATGGTCTAGAAAGCCTACTAGTGATTATGATTCTTTACATGTATTTGGTACTATGGCTTATTATCATGTTAAAGAATCTAAGTTGGATCCAAGAGCCAAGAAAGCAATATTCTTAGGGATAAGTGTGGGAGTCAAAGGATACCGTCTTTGGTGTCTAGAGACGAAAAAAATGATTTTAAGTAGAGATGTAACTTTTGATGAACTTGAGATGATGAAGAAAACAATACGCAAGGAGTCACGAGTTGAAGAGAAGACCAGTGGTACTCAACAACAGGTGGAGGTTGAGACAATTTTGGGAAACCCAGTGAGAAATGAGACTACACAAGGTAACTCTCCAGTTATGGTGGGGAATAGTGTACAAGAAGAGGAGATTTCAAATCGATAATCTTCACAGCAACAAGAATCAATTGTTTCTCAAAGGCCAAGACGAGAAATTCAAAAACCTGCTCGGTATACAGATATGGTGGCCTATGCACTTCCAGTTGTGGATGATAATGTTCCTTACACTTTCAAAAAGCAATGAGGAACTCTAAATCAAACAAGTAGAAAAAAGCAATGGATAAAGAAATGAAGTCTTTTCATCAGAATCAGACTTGGGAGCTAGCCTAACTACCCAAGGGTAAGAAAGCAATTGGTTGTAAATGAGTTTATATAAAGAAAGAAGGATTTCCAAATGCAAATAATGTTTGCTTCAAAGTTAGATTGGTAGCAAAGGGCTACGCATAGAAGGAAGGCATTGATTATAATGAGGTATTTTCTCCAGTTGTTAAACATTCTTCCATTCGAATTTTGTTGGTTTTGGTAGCACAATTTGATCTTGAACTAGTTCAACTCGATGTAAAAACTGCATTTTTACATGGTGATTTGGAAGAGGAAATCTATATGACTCAGCCAGATGGATTTCAGGTTGCTGGAGAAGAAAATTGGGTATGTAAACTAGGTAAATCATTGTATGGTTTAAAACAGTCTCCAAGACAGTGGTACAAATGATTTCATCAGTTTATGATGGGTCAGAAGTACATTAGAAATAAACATGATCATTGTGTTTATTTTTGTAGACTACAAAATGGATCTTTTATATATTTACTCTTGTATGTTGATGATATGTTGATAGCTTCAAAGAATAGGGAAGAAATCAACAAGTTGAAAAGTCAGTTAAATCAAGAGTTTGAGATGAAAGATCTTGGTGAAGCAAAGAAGATACTTGGCATGGAGATTTGCAGAGACAGAATAAGAGGAAGAGTTAGTTTGTCTCAGAAACAGTATTTGAAGAAGGTAGTACAGAGTTTTGGCATGTCTGAGCAGTCAAAACCAGTAAGCACTTCTCTTGCTCCTCATTTCAAACTTAGTGCTACTTTATCTCCTAAATCAGATGAGGAACGTAAGTATATGTCACAGGTTCCTTATGCAAGTGCTATTGGTAGTCTGATGTATGCAATGGTTTGTACTAGACCTGATATTTCACAAGTTGTTAGTATGGTGAGCAGGTATATGCATGATTCGGGTAAAGGACATTGGCAAGCTGTGAAATGGATTTTGAGATATATTATGAATATGATTGATATTGGTATAGTATTTGAGAAAAATAATACTATTGATCAACGTGTTGTTGGATATGTGGATTCGGATTTTGCAAGTGATTTGGATAGACGTCGATCAACTACTGGATATATTTTTACATTTGCTAATGGTCCAGTGAGTTGGAGGTCTACCTTACAGTCTACCATTGCTTTGTCTACAACAGAAGCAGAGTACATGACAGCTTCAGAGGCTGTTAAGGAAGCTATTTGGTTGCAAGGTTTACTTAAAAATTTGGGAGTTGTTCAGAAGCATATGGTTGTATTCTGTGATAGCCAAAGTGCTATTCACTTGACAAAGAATCAAGTCTACCATGCACGAACGAAGCACATCGACGTTCGGTTTCATTTTATGCGGGATATTATTGATGGAGGAAAGATACTTCTTCAGAAGATTGCTACAACTGAAAATCTTGTAGATATGTTGACCAAGATTGTGACAACAATCAAGTTCAAACATTGTTTGGACTTGATCAATATCCTGCAAATCTGAGTATTTTTGGAAGGCGCCAATGATATGGAACTCCAGAAAATGTTGGTGACTGAAAATTTTGTTAAATTTATCGCCAAGGTGGAGATTTGTTATTTTTTTGTCCCACATTGGTAGAATACTTACACCTTAGTATAAAAGGTTGTTTTGAATTTTTTATATTATTTGTCCCACATTGGAGAGAAGTATTTTTTAGACTTGAGATTAAAGTTATATAAAGAGCTCAACTTTTCATTTGTAAAACACACCTCAAAGTTGTACTTTGTCAAGAAGTAGTTGATTGATCATCGGCACCCGAGGACGTAGGTAATTTTATACCGAACCTCATAAATTTCTTGTCTTGTTATTTTTATTGCTTTATTATTAGTTTCTGCATTACTTTAATTTTCTTATATATTCAATAGCGATAGTTGTAGTATTGGTGTTTGGCACAAGTGGGATGCCGGCACAACAGTTTACAAATGTAAATGTATATGCATATGAATTTTTTTTTGTTCCCCTTATTTATTTATTTATTGTAATAATGATTAATTAAATAATTGGAGGGAAGAATCATTTATTAATTTAAATTTTCACATAGAATAAATTACATTTTATAAATTTTGTCTTTCAAAAAAAATATTTTTTAACTTAATAAAACTTAATTTAATTAAGAAAACGACGTTTATGATGTTTGAAAAATACAATTAACTTTCTACATTTATTTATTGTATGCATAAAATAACAAATTTGTCCTTTTAATTTAAAAAAAGTAAAAAATAAAAAAGAAAAGAATGATCTAACGTTTGGTTGTAAAAAATTAATTAAGGGTTAGATTATTATTTAATATATAAAAAAATTAAATGTGAACGGTCAATTATATTATTTTAGAGTGACAATAATATTTCTCTAAAAATTTTGAATGATTATAATTTTCACAATTTTTATTATATTTTTATATTATTCCGCCTTTCTCCAAAAATAGATAATTCATTAAGCGTTGAAAAAGTTTGGGAGAAACATTAATATTATATCAATGAATGATTTCATCTAGCGGTTGAAGTTTTGAATTATTAAATTCTTATTAGTTATTAAGGGCATTTTTGGGAAGACAAAGCATTTAAAAAGAGTATGCATTAATTATTTGATGTTGTTTTTGGCAATTTTGTTTTGGAAGGCTATGTGGAAATAATAAATTCTAGTTCAAATTTTGTGGATCCTACCTTGATACACATCATATACATTATAACTTTCACACTTTTTATTATATTTATATATTGTTTCGCCTTTCTCCAAAAATAGATAATTCATTAAGTGTTGAAAAAGTTTGGGAGAAGCATTAATATTTTATTAAAGGAAGATTTCATCTAGCTATTGAAGTTTTGAATTATTAAATTCTTATTAGTTATTAAGGGCATTTTGCAAAGACAGAGCATTCAAAAAGAGTATGCATTAATTATTTGACGTTGTTTTTGATAAATTTGTTTTGGAAGGCTGTGTGGAAATAATAAATTCTGGTTCAAATTTTGTGGGTCCTACCTTGATACGTAGTGTAAAAATCCCAAAAATAGATATAAAAGATTAATAAAATGATTCCAAAAAAATAAAAAAATAAAAAATAAATATATTGATTAATTAATTAATTAAAATAATTTAAAAAGAAAAAGAAAAAGAAAAAAATTAATTAATTAAAATTAAATTTTTTATTAAAAAATATTATTATTAATATTAATTAAATATTATTATTATTATTATTATCCTCCTGAAGCTTCAACAAGCTTCAGGAGATTCAAAGATTCATATTTATTATTATTATTATTATTATTATTATTATTCTTCTTCTTCTTCTTTACTTTTCTTTTTTGCTGCAACGCAGCTTTCACATTCTCTCTCCTCACGTTCTCTCTCCCTCTCTCCTCGATTTTGTGACAGATTTTCGCCTGATTGAAAATCCGAAGATACCACTGGACTCCATTCACCGCTGCCGTCATTTCTACCGGACTGGATTGGTGGTAAGAGCTGCGTAAGCATATTCCCTGGAATAAGCCATTTTTCTCTTTTTCTTTAATTTCTTGCAAAATATAAGCCCAATTGACGAACGGACACCACCACGAGAATCTAGGGATGATTCTCTACAAGTCTAGTGGGACGGAATTCTCGTGGGGGTGTAGGGCCAAAACCCCAAATTTGGGGTGCGACGATTATTAAGGGGCTTATTTTTAATTAATTAGTATTAATTTAGAAATGCTAAAATATTAAGCATCTGAGACTGAAGTAGGATTTCTGAAATTTAGGGTTCGGGTGAGGGCCACGGGTATAATTTTGGGACCCGCAAGCAAAATTTGAAAAATTAAGTATGGATATTAAATAATAGTTTAAATATTAATTTGAGGTATTTGGAGCCTAAGGAAGGCTAGATAAGTATTATTTTGGAGAAATAGATTAATTAATCTGGGGAAAAATGTAAATTTCAGGAGTTGAATTTCGGGAGTTAAGAGCGTAGGATTTGAGTCCTAAGGAATTTCTCAATAGTCAGGTAAGGGAATAAACTAAAGCAGTAATTTTCCATACAAATTATTATTGATTATGAGTGAATTTATTTTCAGAAAAAGTATATGTTATATTGTGTATTACGAATGAAATGTACAGTTGGGAAAATATTGTTATGATGATTAAAATGTATATGTATGTATGAGATGTAAGAAATTCACGATTTTAGAATATGAAGTATGACTTTTAACAGTATATGTGTGGCATGAATATTATTTTATGTGAAATGTATTATGATGTGAAAGATTTTACGAACCAAGCATTTATGAAAATATGAGTTATGTTGTGATAAATGATGTATTTTCAGTATATATATACTTGAAACAATTTTTGGCGCGAGACCATATATTTATGTTATCGGCACGAGACCGTATTTATGTTATTGGCGCGAGGCCATGTATTTATGTTATCGGCACGAGGCCATATTTATGCTATCGGCACGAGGCCGTGATTATATTATTGGCGCGAGGCCATATTTACTATGATTTTGGCGCGAGGCCATATGTATGATTTCGGTGCGAGGCCGTATCTATGTTTTCGGCACGAGGCCGTAATGATGTTACGTATGATCATGTATTATATATTTTCACAACCAGGATGTTAGTTTAGTTCAGACCAGGAGCTCGGTACTGTAGCTATGGGTTAATTTTGGCACGAGGCCTTATTAGTGCTACCGTCCCACGAGGGGATGGGAGATGGATAGTCGACGTGGCTTTCAGTAGAGTGTGGACATCCACCTGGCAGTCTGGACCAGGGTGTGGCGGGCTCATCGTACTTACAGACATATTTGATTCGGCAGTGGTCGGCCAGCCATTGTTGGGTCCCACCTTCGGGCTGCACAACCCGTCATGGGGGGTAATACATGACACTAGCTAGCTATTCATCCTGGATTTGTTTTAAGTACTACAGTTATAACAGATGATTTTATGTATGTTATGATTTATTAACAGATGTGAAAATATATGTTTACCTAGTACAATATGATGATGTTTATAGAATTATGAAATGTACTGTATACGTACAAATGCATTAAATATTAATGTTGCCACACAACTGTATTTAGTTTATTTTCCCTTACTGAGAAGTGTCTCACCCCCAAACTTAATTAATTTTTCAGGAGCTCCTAAGAGACTGGCGGGTCAGGGCCGCCGTTGAGCTAGTGAGATTACCCTGTGAGAAGGGTAAGATTTTGTAATAGCGTCAGAGTTATTTTGTGTTTGACCCTAGAGATATTTGGATGTATGTGAAGACGTATAGAATGCTCTGGTATTATGTTTTATGATTGGATGTTTGAGATTTTATGTTTACTTTTGCTAGGTTTTCCGCTGTGTTTGACAGGTGTCCCCGTTACCCACGGGTTCGGGTTGACCATTTTATTTATTATGTGATATTTTATGTTAAGAAATTGAGGGACGTTACATTTGGTATCAGAGCCTAGGATACTAGGTTTTGTAGACTTTAGAGTGCAGCAGTAATAATACCAGAGTATAGGATAAAAGGATTTGAGGTCTGGTTTTGTAGTCTAGATGCAGGACTTCCGTGGTAGTTTGTATGATTTTCCTGGGGTGACGATTTCAGGAAATTCATTGTAAACTATCGTCGGGTTGGGTATCTAGGTTGCAGGATTGAACCTTGAATTAAGATTAGGAGTGATAAGTTAATTAGGAGAATATACTATATGAGTTGGGGAATACACGTAGGAAAAGAGGTTTTGAGTTAAGTTATTTCTTCTTTCAGGATGGACCACGGTGGAAATAGTGCCCACGCCAGTGGGAGTGAGGGTGTTGGACCCTCAGGCGCTGTGGGTAATGATTCAGATGCAGTCTTACGCAGCGTAGCACAGCAGGTTATGGTAGAAATTGCTAGAAGTTCGAGAGAACAGGGTGGTCCGTCTGTAGGCCACGGTTGTATGATCGAGAAGTTCATAAAGATGAATCCTCCAACTTTCTCAGGAGGAACGGATCCTGTAGTCGCTGAGAATTGGGTGCAGGAGATGGAGAAAATATTTACAGTGCTGCAGTGTTCAGAGGAGCAGAAGGTGCTGTTTGCCACCTACAGACTGATTGGAGAGGTCGAGAGGTGGTGGTCGGCGATGAGAGTATTAGAGCAGCAGAGGACTATACCTGTAGAGATGACTTGGGAGCGATTTAGGCAGATATTTTCGATAGGTATTTTCTAGCCTCTTCCAGGGAGGCTAAGATTACGGAGTTCCTGAATCTGAAGCAGGGACAGCTGTCAGTATAGCAGTATGCGGCGAGGTTCATCGAGCTATCTCGTTTCGCCCCGTACATTATTCCAAATGAGGCGAAGAAGGCACGACAGTTTGAAAGAGGTTTGAGGAGAGAAATTTATAAGCAGGTATCGATTCTGAAGTTGCAGGATTTTACTGAACTAGTGGATAGAGCCACTATAGCAGAGACTGGAGAGCGATTGGAGGCTGAGGAGCAGAGGCAGAAGAAGAGATCCATATCTTCTGATTTCCAGTAGGGAGTTGGCCGTGCCGTGTGGAAGAGAGGTGGCTATTATAGGAACCAAAGACAGAAGACTGGGATTCATGGTTTCCAGGGTGTGCAGCCATCTCCAGCTTACCCATCTTGCGGGAAGAGACACTTGGGAGAGTGTCGTGCTGGGCGAGGTGTCTGCTACAGGTGCGGGGAGCCAGAACATATGATGAGGGAGTGTCCAACACAAACTAGTACTGCTCCTAGACCTACACGAGGAGGTTACCAGGCACTACGAGGAGGCTAACAGAGGAATACGGCCGCAGCCAGATTTTTCGCTTTGATGCCAGGAGATGCTGAGGCAACAGGAGATGTGGTGATAGGTACTGTTTCAATACTGTCATTTAAAGCTACTGTTTTGTTTGATTTTGGGGCGACGCATTCATTTATCGCCTAGGATTTAAATTGTGTGGGTTTGAGCCTCAGCAGTTAGAAATTAGTTTGTCTGTTGCTACGCCAACTAGGACTGTAGGGGTATGTAGAAAAGTACTCAGGGACTGTCCAGTGGATATTCAAGGGAGGTATTTGTTAGCTAATGTAGTGGTTTTAGACATGCATGGGTTTGAGGTAATCTTGTGCATGGATTGGCTAGCTGCCCACTATGTTAGCATTGATTGCCATCAGAGAGTGGTAGTGTTTAGACCTCCAGAGGGACAGGAGTACAGATTCGTGGGATCACGTGTGCGCACCCCACCTCAGTTATTATCTTCTATTCAGGCGTGTAGATTGCTATCAGAAGGTTGTTAGGGATATTTAGCTTATGTGAAGGCTGTATCAGAAGGGGAACTGAGGGTGGAGGATATCCCAGTGGTGAGAGATTTTCCTAATGTATTTTCAGAGGATTTGCCGGGACTACCTCCTGATCGTGAGGTAGAGTTCGTTATTGATCTGGTTCCGGGGACAGCACCGATTTCGAAGGCGCCGTATAGAATGGCACCGGCAGAGCTGAAAGAATTGAAAGAGCAGTTGCAGGAGCTGTTAGATAAGGGGTTCATTCGGCCCAGTGTGTCACCTTGGGGAGCACCAGTTTTGTTTGTGAGGAAGAAGGATGGCTCGATGAGATTATGCATCGACTATCAAGAAATCAATAAAATAACTATCAAGAATAAATACCCGCTCCCGCGTATTGATGATTTGTTTGACCAGTTACAGGGGACACAGATCCTTTTGAAGATAGATTTACGCTCCGGGTACCATCAGGTGAAAGTCAGGGCGGAAGATGTTCTGCAGACGGCATTTAGAACACGGTATGGTCACTATGAATTTCTAGTTATGCCGTTTGGGTTGACGAATGATCCTGCAGTGTTTATGGATCTTATGAACAGGGTTTTTCACCAGTACTTAGATCGGTTTGTGGTAGTATTTATTGATGATATACTGGTGTATTCGAAGAGTCCAGAGGAGGATGAGAAGCATCTGAGTATAGTTTTGCAGGTGTTGCGAGAGAAGAAGCTATATGAGAAGCTCAAGAAGTGTGAATTCTGGCTGGAACAGGTTACCTTCCTTGGACACGTTATATCTAAGGGTGGTATTTCTGTTGATCTGAGTAAAATTGAGGCGGTAGTAGACTGGGTACAACCAAAGAATGTGCACGAGATCAGGAGTTTCTTAGGATTGGCTGGGTACTACCGCAGGTTTGTTGAGGGCTTTTCTCGATTGTCAGGCCTGTTGACCAGATTGACCAGGAAAGGAGCGAAGTTTGAGTGGTCTGATGAATGTGAACAGAGCTTCCAGGAGTTGAAGCAGCGACTCATCATTGCGCCTGTGTTGACGATTCCTTCAGGAGAAGAGGGGTTCGTAATTTACAGTGATGCGTCCCATAAAGGGCTCGGATGCGTGTTGATGCAGTGGGGGAGAGTGATAGCCTATGCCTCACGACAGTTGAAAGAATATGAGAAGAATTACCCTACCCAAGATCTGGAGTTGGCGGCGGTTGTTTACGCGCTGAAGATTTGGAGGCACTATTTATATCGGGGTAGGTGTGAGATATTTACTGACCATAAGAGTTTAAAGTATTTCTTCACGCAGAAGGAATTGAATATGAGGCAGAGGTGATGGTTGGAGCTAATAAAGGATTAGGACTGCACTATTAGCTACCACCCGGGAAAGGCTAATGTGGTTGCTGATGCTTTGAGTCGGAAATCAATGGAATCATCTGTACCTGCAATGGAGATTCAGCATCCGATTTAGATGGATCTAGAGAGGCTCGGTATGGAGCTGGTAGAGGGCGATCATCAGGCGTTCATTGCTGACTTGGTTTTGCAGCCGACTCTACAGGAGAGTATTAAAGCAGCTCAGAGGAATGATGCAGAACTAGTAGAGCTTATGGGAAAGGTACAGGATGGTCAGGAACCAGAGTTCAACATTTCAGATGATGGAGCCCTGAGGTTCCATACCAGGTTATGTGTTCCTGCCGATCCTGAGATTAAGAAAGTCATACTGGAGGAAGCACATCGATCCCTATATACTGTACATCCGGGTAGCTCTAAAATGTATAGGGATCTCCAAGAGTCCTTCTGGTGGAGCAACATGAAGAGGGAGATAGCTCAGTTTGTGGGTCAGTGTTTAACGTGCTAGCAAGTGAAGGCTGAGCATCAGAGACCGGCGGGATGGTTGCAGCCACTCCACATTCCTGAGTGGAAGTGGGAGCATATAGCGATGGATTTCGTCTCAGGATTACCGCCAGCATTGCATGGACAGGACGCTATTTGGGTAGTGGTGGATCGATTGACGAAGACTGCCCACTTTTTGCCGATCAGAGTTAGCTACTCCATGGACAGATTAGCTAAGTTATACATCCAGGAGATAGTTAGACTCCACGGCGTCCCAGTGTCCATAGTTTCAGATAGAGACCCACGGTTTACATCTTGTTTTTGGAAGAGCCTGCAAGGGGCCATGGGTTCTCAGTTGTCGTTCAGCACAGCTTTTCATCCTCAGACAGATGGACAGAAAAAGAGGACGATACAGATTTTGAAGGATATGCTGTGAGCATGTGTGCTGGACTTTGGAGGTCGTTGGATGCAGTATTTGCCATTGGTTGAGTTTGCGTATAACAATAGCTTCTAGGCCAGCATTGGGATGGCACCGTATGAGGCACTGTACAGGAGGTGCCGATCCCCGTTGTACTGGGATGAGGTTGGAGATAGACAGGTAATGGGGCCAGAGCTGATACAGCAAACTCAAAATAAAGTTTGACTCATCAGAGACAAGATTAGGACAGCGCAGAGCCGACAGAAGAGTTATGTTGATACTCGTCGGCAAGAATTGTAGTTTGACACAGGAGATCATGTGTTCTTGAAGGTGGCACCGCTGAAGGGTGTTATGAGGTTCGGGAGGAAGGGTAAGCTGAGCCCTAGGTATATTGGACCATTCGAGATTCTTGAGAGAGTGGGTTCAGTTGCCTATCGTTTGGCATTACCACCGGTCCTATTTAGGATCCATGATGTATTCCATGTTTCTATGCTGAGGAAATACGTCCCAGACCCCTCCCATGTGATTAGATATGAAGCACTGGAGTTGGGTGATACTTTAGTTTATGAGGAAGTGTTAGTGCAGATTCTTGACTGGTAAAAGTTCTGTGGCGCAATCATGCCATTGAGGAGGCTTCTTGGGAACTAGAGGATCAGATGCGCCAGAGATATCCTCACTTATTCAATGGAGTTTAGTCAGTCAAGTGAATGGAATATTGTTGTAGTTTTTATTTGTATACTGTAACGTAAGATAGATAGAGTTTTTAGTTTTGAAATGTGAATGGTTTTGGGAGAATTTTGAATAGTTGTGATCTCCCAGTGCCCTCGTTGTAACCACGGTATTCTTCTGCCATAAGTGAGGGTAATCAATAAAAATTGGAAGTGTTTTTACTAAGGAAGGGAAATAGGGGAATGGCAAATTTCGAGGACGAAATTTTTATAAGGAGGGGAGAATGTAAAAACCCCAAAAAGAGATATAAAAGATTAATAGAATGATTCTAAAAAAATAAAAAATAAATATATTAATTAATTAATTAATTAAAAGAATTTAAAAAGAAAAAAATTAATTAATTAAAATTAAATTTTTATTAAAAAATATTATTATTAATATTAATTAAATATTAAATATTATTATTATTAAATATTAATTAAATATTATTATTAATATTAATTAAATTAAATTAATTAAATATTATTATTATTATTATTATTGTTATTATTATTATCCTCCTGAAGCTTCAACAAGCTTCAGGAGATTCAAAGATTCATATTTATTATTATTATTATTCTTCTTCTTCTTCTTTACTTTTTTTTTTGCTGCAACGCAGCTTTCACATTCTCTCTCCTCACGTTCTCTCTCCCTCTTTCCTCGATTTCGTGACAGATTTTCGCCCGATCGAAAATCCGAAGATATCATTGGACTCCATTCACCGCTGCTGTCATTTCTATCGGAACGGATCGGTGGTAGGAGCTGCGTAAGCATATTCCCTGGAGTAAGCCATTTTTCCCTTTTTCTTTAATTTCTTGCAAAATATAAGCCCAATTGACGAACGGACACCATCACAAGAATCTAGGGATGATTCTCTACAAGTCTAGTGGGACGGAATTCTCGTGGGGGTGTAGGGTCAAAACCCCAAATTTGGGATGCGACAATTATTAAGGGGCTTATTTTTAATTAATTAGCATTAATTTAGAAATGCTAAAATATTAAGCATCTGAGAATGAAGTAGGATTTCTGAAATTTAGGGTTCGGGTGAGCGCCGCGGGTATAATTTTGGGACCCGCAGGTAAAATTTGAAAAATTAAGTAGGGATATTAAATAATAGTTTAAATATTAATTTGAGGTATTTGGAACCTAAGGAAGGCTAGATGAGTATTATTTTGGAGAAATAGATTAATTAATCTGGGGAAAAATGTAAATTTCAGGAGTTGAATTTCGGGAGCTAAGAGCATAGGATTTGGGTCCTAAGGAATTTCTCAATAGCCAGGTAAGGGAATAAACTAAAGCAGTAATTTTCCATACAAATTATTATTGATTATGAGTAAATTTATTTTCAGAAAAAGCATATTTTATATTGTGTATTACGAATGAAATGTACGATTGGAAAAATACTGGTATGATGATTAAAATGTATATGTATGTATAAGATATAAGAAATTCACGATTTTAGAATATGAAGTATGACTTTTAATAGCATATGTGTGGCATGAATATTATTTTATGTGAAATGTATTATGATGTGAAAGATTTTACGAACCAAGCATTTATGAAAATATGAGTTATGTTGTGATAAATGATGTATTTTCAGTATATATATACCTGAAACAATTTTTGGCGCGAGGCCATATATTTATGTTATCGGCACGAGGCCGTATTTATGTTATTGGCGCAAGGCCATGTATTTATGTTATCGGCACGAGGCCATATTTATGCTATCGGCACGAGGCCGTAATTATATTATTGGCGCGAGGCCATATTTACTATGATTTTGGCGTGAGGCCATATGTATGATTTCGGTGCGAGGCCGTATCTATGTTTTCGGCACGAGGCCGTAATGATGTTACGTATGATCATGTATTATATATTTTCACAACCAGGATGTTAGTTTAGTTCAGACCAGGAGCTCGGTACTGTAGCTATGGATTAATTTTGGCACGAGGCCTTATTAGTGCTACCGTCCGACGAGGGGATGGGAGATGGATAGTCGATGTGGCTTTCAGTAGAGTGTGAACGTTCACCTAACAGTCCGGACCAGGGTGTGGCGGGCTCATTGTACTTACAGACATATTTGATTCGGCAGTGGTTGGCCAGCCATTATTGGGTCCCGCCTTCGGGCTGCACAACCCGTCATGGGGGGTAATACATGACACTAGCTAGCTATTCATCCTGGATTTGTTTTCAGTACTACAGTTATAACAGATGATTTTATGTATGTTATGATTTATTAACAGATGTGAAAATATACGTTTACCCAGTACGATATGATGTTGTTTATAGAATTATGAAATGTACTGTATACGTACAAATGCATTAAATATTAATGTTGCCACACAGCTGTATTTAGTTTATTTTCCCTTACTAGGAAGTGTCTCACCCCCAAACTTAATTAATTTTTCAGGAGCTCCTAAGAGACTGGCGGGTCAGGGCCGCCGTTGAGCTAGTGAGATTACCCTGTGAGAAGGGTAAGATTTTGTAATAGCGTCAGAGTTATTTTGTGTTTGACCCTAGAGATATTTGGATGTATGTGAGGATGTATAGAATGCTCTGGTATTATGTTTTATGATTGGATGTTTGAGATTTTATGTTTACTGCTGCTAGGTTTTCCGCTGTGTTTGATAGGTGTCCTCGTTACCCACGGGTTCGGGTTGACCATTTTATTTATTATGTGATATTTTATGTTAAGAAATTGAGGGACGTTATACGTACCATATACATTTACATTTTTAACTTCAATTGAAAAAAAAAAATAAATGACATTCCTAAAATGTTTCACACGCAAACCCCTATGCATTTATTGATTTATAATCATTTTTTGAAAAAGTAATGCAAAATCATTTAATCATTTACAACCTCCACATAGAGAGGAGCTAATTAGCGCATCCAAAACTGCCTTATTCATGCACAATAAATCTCGTTACTTGATCCAGTTAGATTTGTTTAAATATCGCTAGACTAAGTGGTGAGATTATGTCAGAGTCATTTCGGGAATTATTTTCCCAAAAAAATGTTTTATTTAATATATAATTCTTTAAAAAAAAGATAAATAGAGAAAAAATCTCCTCATTCCTCATTCATGCATGCAAAATCTAAACTAAATGCAAAAGAAGGAAGAAGAAGAAAAAAAATCTAAACTTAGTTTATTTTAAACATTTAGGTGTCCAATTCAGGCATACGAGATCTAAATTGAATGCGATCAGTCACGACACGTCCATCACATTTACCTGGACGTGCCAGAGCTGACGGTACTTAAAAACTCCTCCCCGGGAGCTTTTTCTTCACATAGAATCAAAGTTAGAATACAAACCAACTTAGTAAACTTAGTTCATTTTAAGCACTTATGTGTCCAAGTCAGGCATACGAGGTCCAAATCGAGTAGGGTTAGTCCCAAAACATCCATCGCATTAACCTGGACGTGCCGGAGCTGACGGTACGGTGCTCGAAAACTCCTCCCCGGAAGCTTTTTGCGCACTTAGAAGCAAAGTATGAATACAAACAAACTTAGCAAACTTAGTCGATTTTAACACTCACATGTCTAAGTCAGACATATGAGGTCCAAACTGAGTGAGGTCAGTCTTAATACATTCGTGACATTGAACTAGACATGTTGTCACTACAAAAAAACTGATTTTTAGTGACGAAAGTATTAGTGACAAATTCAATTTTGTCACTAAAACACGTCACTAATAGTGTAAGCATTAGTAACGATTTTAGCAACTGTCACTAATACAACACCATTAGTGACGGTTTTAAAACCGTCATTAATACTTTCGTCACTAAAAATTGGGTGGTAAATAATTTTCGGGCAAAAATTTTTCTAAGAAAATATTAGCGACGATTCTAAGGTATTAGTGACGAATTAAATTCATTAGTAAAAGTCACTTATTAGTGACGATTAACTAACCATCACTACTAATATTTATGAATAAATAAAAAAAATTTAGTTAAGGGTATTAGTGACGGATTGAGAGGTTCGTCACTAATAATAGTGTATTAGTGACGGTTTTGAAACCGTCACTAATAGTGATTTTATTTAAAAAATATATAAAAATTTAGTTAAGGATATTAATGACGGATTGGGGCATCCGTCACTAATAATAGAGTATTAGTGACGGTTTTGAACCCGTCACTAAGTGTTTTTCTTTAAAAAAATATATAAAAAATTTAGTTAAGGGTATTAGTAATGGATTGGAGTATCCGTCACTAATAATAGGGTATTAGTGACGGTTTTGAACCCGTCACTAATAGTGTTTTTATTTAAAAAATATATAAAAAATTTAGTTAAGAGTATTAGTAACGGATCTCCTAAACCGTCACTAATTATAGGGTATTAGTGACGGTTATGAAATCGTCACTAATAGTGTGTTTTATTTAAAAAATATATAAAAATTTAGTTAAGGGTATTAGTGATAGTTTTGAAACTGTCACTAATAATGTTTTCATTTTTAAAAAATAAAAAAAATTTAGTTAAGGATTTTAGCATAAACCCTAGAAATGGGAGAGGCGTCGGGACAGTATTTGAAGAAAGGAGGGGAGGTGGAGATAAGCAGCGATGAGGAGGGTTTTCGCAACCCTTGGTACGCCGGGACCGTCATCCGGCCGGTGTCGAAGAAGAACTCGACCATTATGGTGGTGTACAATAACCTGATATCCGACGAGGAGGGGTCAGAGCCGTTGCGGGAGCTGGTGGATTTGGTGCAGCTGTGGCCACCTTCGCCGCGTGAGCTTAGTCGCAGGTTCAAGTTCAGCAAGGAGGTCGATGCGTTCCACAATGATGGGTGGTGGGAGGGCGTGGTCACCGAAGTGTTGGAAGGCGGGAGGTGCTATGTTTTTTCTATGGGTAGAGGGAGCAGATGGATTTTGCGGCCGCGGATCTAAGGCTTCATCGCGAATGGGTCACTGGCAAGTGGGTTCTGCCTTTGGAAGAAGAGGTATTTCTGAGATTTGTCCTTGGCAGTCATTTTGGAAGTTTAGGAAATGGAGTGAAGGATTAAATAATGTCTGGAGTTTGTTTTTATGAAGGGAAAAAGATTAAAGAATTCTTTGTTCATATATTTTTTTTCATTGCATCTGAAAAATGCGAACCGTAGAACTGAAGAATTCTTCATTCTCTTCTATTCTACTTGAAATTCTTAAATATGAATCTGAGGATCAAAGCATGAAGGGTTCTTTACTTATTTCTATTTAATTCAAAACTCCCAAATTACAACTTTCTTTGGAAATTTCGAAAATAGCATTGAGAATAAATTTAATGATTACCTAACATCCATTCTATTCTCTCCCTAAAACCCTCAAACTAATAGTATGAATATTCTGTTATTGACTATGTATTGGGCTTTTGTGGACCCTAGTTGTGTTTTAATTTGGATGCCGACTCGACCCCTATTTAATTAGAGATTTCTATCCTAAGGCTTAGTCCATGGAGTGAAGGCTTGGGCTGGAAGGGGGTCCGGGGGGCAATGCCCCCGGGAAAATTTTTTGGAGCCCATTCGGAAAGGAACCCTAGGCGCAACATATAAAAATGATTACTTTCGGGTGATTAGGGTTTGGTGTGGTTGTACTTGCGAGAGAGTGAGAGGGAGAGCATTGTATCGCCGCACTCTCTGTGTTTTCTTCCTAATAATATTGAAATCCCTGCAACGCCGTGGACGTAACCAAAATTTCCGAACCTCGTAAATATTGTCTTGTGCATGTGATTGAATTTTTTTTCTTTGGTGTTATTTTTCGCTATTTTGTTTCTCACAGGTTTCGGGAATTTGTTCTTTATTCCCAACACTATGAATGTTTAATTTGCTAACATGCTGCATAATATATCCTGTTCAGGATGCTTCCACTTCATTCTTTGGAGTTTATGATGGACATGGAGGTAAGAATCGGGAGGTTCAGGCACTCTTCTAGTGGGTGGATGGTCATTCTTTATATAGTTATTTACCTGGAGTTTCTTTTCAAAATTGATTTGAAATGTGATAAGCCAGCCCATGTAGAAAAAATGAATTTTAGCCTTTCATATAATAGGTTGTCTTTTATAGTTAAGGTATGATTTAAATATTATTTTTATTTCTCTTGAATCTTGATGCCCTTCTTGTGGTCATTGCATCCACTTGCCTTATTTACAATAATTTCTTACTTGAGTCTTTGAAATTCTGTAGAATGTTCTAATTGAAAGCAGTGATTTGGACAAGATTTAGCCAGATTATGGAGCTAATTTAGTTATTTATATACAAGATGAGTTGTTCTCAATTTGCATTCCGTGTCAAGGTATGTTCATTTGTTTCTTATTCTTTGATCATCATGAATTTTTATTAAAGCTTCTGCACATAAGGTTGAAGAGATGAGTCTAGGATAACAATACTTGAGGAATTAATACCTCTCCCTCCTCATAGGTTTGTGGTTGGTTTTTTACATTATGAAAGTCAATCATGATGGTTCCATGGCTCGTTTGGAGGAAGAGGTACTAATTCCTCAAGTATTGTTATCATGGACTCATCTCTTCAACCTTATGTGCAGAAGCTTTAATAAAAATTCATGATGATCAAAGAACAAGAAACAAATGAACATACCTTGACATGGAATGCAAATTGAGAACAACTCATCTTGTGTACAAATAACAAAACTAGCTCCATAATCTTGCCAAATCTTGTCCAAATCACTGCTTTCAATTAGAACATTCTACAGAATTTCAAAGACTCAAGTGAGAACATATTGTAAATAAGGCAAGTGGATGCAATGACCGCAAGAAGGGCATCAAGATTCAAGAGAAATAAAAATAATATTTAAATCATACCTTAACTATAAGAGACAACCTATTAGATGAAAGACTAAAATTAATTTTGTCTACATGGGCAGGCTTATCGCATTACAAATCAATTTTGAAAAGAAACTCTGGATAAACTAGATAAAGAATCATTGATGCAGCCACCACCATCCACGACCTCGTCGTCCTTCTCTATCATCCATGACCTCATTGTCCTTCATCACCCTCCATGACCTTGTCATCTGCTCCATCACTATCAAGGTCAAGGATTCTGAAGTTGGGCCCTAGATTGCAGATTGAGCCTTATTGTTCAAGAACTTCGCCCTCAAGGATGACGCTGCAACAAGCCATAGCCGCCCTTGCTGCCATGATCGTGACGACCTCAGTGGTTGTGATTGTCGACTTTGTGTTGTTTTTGTGGCAGAGATCAGGGGAGTAAGGGAAGGAGGTGAAGTCGGTGGTGGCGTTTAAGTCTATGGTGGCTGCGGCAGAGGAAGATGGGTTGAAGCTGATTTGGGGAAAAAAAAGGTTTCTATGATGTCTTCTACATTTTTTGGAGCAAGTAACACTAAGCATTCTCACTTACAAAACACTTCCATGTTGCCAACACACAGAACACACTTACAATTATTTTTTGTACATACAACACACACAATTTCTATTGTTTGCGCACTCAAAATTTTTTCCTACGCACAACACACAAATTCCTTGTGCTTATCTAACTTTAGTTTAATTGATGATTTAACTTCAGGACTACATGCTTGTATTGATATATCTTGTGAACTGCATGCTGGTAGTGGACATTAGGACTGCATGCTTGATTGGAACGCCACTTGCATGGCTAATGCAGTGATGTGTATTGTCTGCTGTAGATACTTTTAGGTTATTGCATGTCGATCTTAATCTAAATGGCATATGTATGATGCAAAAATATTGTGAATTGCTTGCTTTTGTGACTTACAGGTTTGAGAAATGTTCTATTTATAGACGGCATGCTGCCGAAAATTTGTTGACTTTTTCCCAAAATAATCATAGTTATATACCATATGCTCATATGGTTATAGTGTGCTGAATGTTAAAACATTTTTGAAAGAATGAGTGAACTTCAAATGAACATTGAACTTCATCTCTAAATTTACTTTTGCATATGCTAAGTGAACATTCTATCAATCATGGACTCATTTGCATTATTTGATTATTATAGTTGTTTTAAAATCCTATAGAAGCCATGAAAATCATAAACATCACATTCTATTTTTTCATAGAACTATATTCTGATATATGTTGTTTATGGGATGCATGAACACGTTATATTATTTAATACTTATTATATGAAGCTCTTGTGCACTCGTAAAATTCATTACTAGTTGGATTATTGTGAGCTGTTTATTGTAAACACCTAAGTTTGGAGCATATCTCTATGGAAAATGTCATATTTACAGGAGAAATGTTGCCAAAATTTTTCAAAAAACATATACTAATTTTTTTTAATTTTCTTAATTTGTAGGGTTTGCAACTGTGACAATGTCAGCACAATGTCATGCACTACAGATGCAACTTTTGACTCTTTTTTGTTATCTGAACAGATAAAATGTATTTGAATTTGTATAATGTATTTGTATTTAAATTTGAATTTGTATAATATATTTATATTTGTATTTGAATTTGTATAATATATTTGTAGTTGTACGTATTTAAATTAGAATTAGAATTAGAATTTTGAATAATTTATGAATTTTTTTTAATTATGGTTTAATATTATGTATAAGAAAATGTAATATAATTATAAATTTTTACAGGAATTAATAAATTAGGAAAACAATTAATTTCACTACTAATTGTGTAATTTAAGTATTAGTGACAGTTTAAAAAACTGTCACTAATAATAGAGCAATAGTGACGGTATAATATATTTGTATTTGAATTTGAATTTGTATAATATAGTTGTATTTGTACGTATTTAAATTTGAATTAAAATTAGAATTTTGAATAATTTATGAATTTTTTTCCATTTATGGTTTAATGTTATGTATAAGAAAATGTAATTTTATTACAGATTTTTACAGGAATTAATAATTGAGAAAAAAAATTAATTTCACTACTAATTGTCCAATTTAAGTATTAGTGACGGTTTAAAAACTGTCACTAATAATAGAACAAAAGTGACGTTTTAAAAATCGTCACTAATAATAGAACAATAGTCACGGTTTTAAAACCGTCACTAATAATAGAGAAATAGTGACGGTTTTAAAATTGTCACTAATAATAGAGAAACAGTGACGGCTTTAAAACTGTCACTAAT
Source organism: Malania oleifera (assembly GCF_029873635.1). Taxonomy (NCBI): domain Eukaryota; kingdom Viridiplantae; phylum Streptophyta; class Magnoliopsida; order Santalales; family Ximeniaceae; genus Malania; species Malania oleifera. The sequence goes on along the minus strand of NC_080429.1, from coordinate 14,945,505 downwards.
GATAGAGCATTAGTAATAATAGAACAAAAGTGACGTTTTAAAAATCGTCACTAATAATAGAACAATAGTCACGGTTTTAAAACCGTCACTAATAATAGAGAAATAGTGACGGTTTTAAAATTGTCACTAATAATAGAGAAACAGTGACGGCTTTAAAACTGTCACTAATGATAGAGCATTAGTGATGAATTTAAAACTGTCACTAATACTATGACTTTAGTGACGATTTTTGGTCGATTCAGTGTAGAATCTATAGTGACAATTTTAATCCGTCACGAATACGCTATTATTAGTAATGGTTTGAAAAATTCGTCAATAATAAGTATTAGTAACGGCAGTTATAGCGACTAACTGAAAACCGTCACTAATAACCTTATCTTTTGTAGCGTGGAACTAACAGTACCTAAAAATTCCTCCCCGATTGAAAATTATGCGCTTAGAGGCGAATTTAGTAAACTTAACTCATTTTAAGAACTCAGGTATCTAAATCAGACATACTAGATCCAAATCACGTAGGGTCAATCCCAACACGTCCGTGACATTGACCTGGATGTGTTGGAGTTGACGATGCCTGAAAACTCCTCCCCAAGAGTTTTTACACACGTAGAAGTAAAGTAAGAATATAAACAAACTTAGCAAACTTAGCCAATTACAGCACTCGGGTGTCCAGGTCGAGCATACGAGGTCAAAACCGAGTGTGATGAATTTTGACAAATAAATCTTAGTTATTTAAAATTGTATCATTTTTTAAAACTTTGTTCGAATGTCCGATCATTTTGCTATCAAATCATTAATACTTATAGTACGTATGTATATATGTTCAAACATCGTATATTGATTTTTTTTATAATTATTAATTTGTAGGGTTTGCGACTATCACAACATCAAGACGATGCCAAGCACTATAGTCGGATGCAACTTTTGACTTTTTCTATATTTTTTATTATTTGAACATAATGAATTTTTGTATTTTAATTTGAATTTGTATAATGTATTTGTATTTGTATTTGAATTTGAATTTTGAAAAATTTATGAATTTTTTAGTAATTCTTGTTTAATATTGTGTATGCTAAAATATAATTACAGGTTTTTATTGGAATTAATGAATGAAATAAAAAAAATTATTAATTTTAAATTATTAGTAACGGCTTTGAACCCGTCACTAATAGTCAATTATTAGTGACGGTTCTGAAACCGTCACTAATTGTTCACTATTTTAAAGTATTAGTGACGGTATTAAAATCATCACTAATAGTCAATTATTAGTGACTGTTTGAGAACCATCACTAATAGCTGCTCCAACTCGTCACTAATAATTGACTATTGGACTAATACTTTGACTTTAGTGATGATTTTGACTTGAGAAAATGTAGAATTTATAGTGACAATTTTAGGATTTGAGTGACTGACTAAAATCGTCCCTAATACGCCATTATTAGCGACGGTTTTAAAATTTGTCATTAATAAGTATTAGTAATTGTAGATATTAGAGGTAAGCATAATTTGAGAAAGCACAAATTAACCGAATTAATGGACCGAAATTGCTTGGTTTGGTTCGATTAAGAAAATCGATTCGGTCGGTTAGGTTATGCTTCGTCACGGTTCAGTTAATCGAGTATCGGTTCGGGTAATGGTAAATGTTAATTTAGTTAACTGATTTAATAATTACTTAAATCATATTAGAAAAAAAGGCAGAGCGGAGGAGGGCTAGGGCTTACTGTTCTCATAAAACATTTGTTTACTATTCATTCACTGTTCCAACCGCCAAGTCCTCCGCGCTGCAACGAAGCTTCTCGGTCTGGTCGTATGGGTTCTCCATCTCCATTCTCCACTAGTTAGTTCTTCGGTTTTCCCTCTTCGTGAATTGCCTTTTTACGGCTTCGCCTGAGCCCCTCTTCCAGTCTTCCTAGTTCCTATCTCGATCCCAAATCCCTCTTCCGTGACCCTCACTTCCCTTTTGAATCTTGGCCTATTGGCCCTCTTCGGTTATTCCCTTCCCTTCCTAGTTCCGATGAGACGTGAGTCTGTGACCAGTGACCCGTCCCAAATCCCTCTTCGTCTCTTCCCTCGTGTGGGCATGGCGATGGCTCTTCACTCAGTGACTCAAGTACCTTTGAGGCTTCAACCTTCCCCTCTTCCCTCTTTTCAGTCTGGATAAAGGTGTTTCGTTCGCAGTTAAATCTGTGAATTATATTCACAGTTTTGAATGAGGGATTGTCGTTTGTCATTTAGATCTTTGGCATCGTACGGAGTGTGTTTTGATTTATTGCTTAGATTGATGAGTTTCAATAGAGGTTTTGTTTGCGCTGGTCATTGCGTTGGTTCAGTTCATCGCACCCCCACATAGATTTACATGGATATACTTTGATTTAGGCCTGTTTGTAGTGACCCGAAAAATTGAATTAATGAGCAAATAAAAAAAAAAAGGAAATTTGGTTTTGTGGGGAGGCCCAAAAACCATCAATGGTTTTGTGTAACTATGCCCCAATAATGGTAAAACGGAAAATATGGTTTGGTTAAAAAGCCAAACCGTCGACAATTTCAGGAAAACCATTGACGATTTTGTTTGGCAATGCTAAATTAAAAGGAAATCCTGCAGCTCATTTCATTTAAACAAAACATAATCTCTCCCACTCTCTCAACCCACAGACACCCTCTCCCTTCTCTTTTCGATTTCGCTCCGATTTTAATCTAATTTGACGATCAGACGCTACCACGGGGTTAGGAGCGACCCTTAACAGGTTAATCGAAGTAGATTTTTTATTTAAACATTCTAGACACCACTCCAAGACTGAGGTAAGGGAGATGAATTATTAGTTGATTTACAATTTAACTAGTTATTGGAGTGTGTGGGCCTAGGAAATGTGAATATGATTATAATATTATTAGTTGATTTAATTAGTTATTTGAGCTCCGAAACGCCATGGGCGTGGGGGGCGTGGGTTTAAGATCCTTGTGGGAATCTTATCAATAAGCAAGTAAGGGGAATAAATTAGAACATATATTTTTGGGAAATTAATTGTTGATTAAAGTATGTGAAATTGAGAACATGGAATATAGTTTGAAAAACTATGATATGGATATTTTCCCTATGATTATTAAATTATGATTATCAGATAAAAAATTTTCGTAGCGAGAGAAATATGAAATAACCGTTTTATACTGGGAATGTGCTATATACTAATAAATATTATTTACATTGAGAAGTAATGATATGAGTTACACAAATGTTTTATACAGAAATGAAAATATGAGATATATTGACATGTTCGATGCAGATATGAATATATGAAAAATATAGATATGTTTTTATAGAAATAATGATATATGTTTTTATTCACTAATGATGAAATGAGATACACAGATATGCTTTTACTGGGAAATGATGAAAATGTGTTATATAGATATGTTTTCAATGAGAAACGACGAAATATGATATACAATTATATTTCTATTGAGAAATGATGATATAAGTAATATATAGATATGATGAGATATTAAAACATGATGAAATATGAAAACAGAAATGTAAAAATAAGAACCCTGATGGACCAGAGTTATATTGAGGGCACGGTACTGTTGTTGGTATATGTGTTAGTGCAACCACACGTCTTGTATAGAGTGTGGTGAGAGAGTCATTTGGGCTTGTGGAGGGTTGTGTTACCCCCTGGGGTCTGGACTAGGATTGGGTAGGCCAATCGTACTACAGACATGTTTATTTTTTATCTAACCTGATAGGCCAACCACGGTTAGGTCCCACCGAAGGGCCGCACAACCCGGTCATGTGGGGTGAATACATGACGATGTGGCATGAGTATCCTTATGATGGTTTCTCATTACAAACGCAATAATTGTTTGCTATAATATGATGAACAACCATGAGTTACAGACGTATTGTGTTATATGTTGGTGGATACTCATGGGCTAGAATATGAATGTGAGAAATGAAATGAAAAATGATTAGCCATGAGTTACAAACGCATCATACTATATGCTAGTGGATACTCATGGGCTAGAATATGATTCTAAGAAATAAAAGCTTATGAAAGCATGATGAAATATGATGATGAGAAATGAAAGCTTATGAAAGCATGTTAAAATATGATAATGATAAATGAAAGCTTATGAAATCATGTTGAAATATGATGATGAGAAATGAAAGCTTATGAAAAACATGTTGATATATGATTTAGAGAAAAGTAAGTTTATGATACTATGTTTATATATATATGATTATGAGTACAAATATGTATGTTTTCCCCAATTGATAAAACTATTTAAATGAATGTGTTATGATATAACCAAACTCATGTTGCCACACACTGTGAATAATTTATTCCGTCTTACAGAGAGGTGTCTCACCTAGAATTTAAACATTTTAGGAAACCAAGACAGACAAGCATAGAGAGCTCTGAGGAAGAGGAGAGCATAGTATCCTAGTAGTTAGGGTAAGTGTTTTTGAGTTGAGGATGTGTTTCGTATGACTTCAAGAGTATTTTGTGGATTTTTGGGGATGCATATGGATTTGTGTATGCAAGGATAAATAGAACTCTGGTATTTGTATATGGGATGGTGTATATATTGACTTCCGCTATTTGGTATACTTTTATGAGATGGACTGATCACCCGGTACCCTATTTTGGGTCGGGTTATGTTGATATGGTATCAAAGATAATTGACAGATACTCGATAGAGATATTTGATAGATGTGTGATAGATTATGGTTATAAAAAAATGGTAGAAAATTGGGTCGCCACAGTTTAGTATCAGAGCCTAGGTTATTAGGTTCTGCAGATTTCAACAGAATACAATACCAGAGTATAGGAATGGATCTTGATGGGAGTAGGAGATAGGTAGACTGGCATGTGAGTCAGTTATTGTTGGAGGATAAAATTGAAATTTAGGGTTCTATCTTGCAGTCTGGAGTTAGGAAATTCCATTGTGGCTTCTGTGATTTTCCTAGGGTGAAAATTTCAGGAAAGCCATGGTAATGGATCTTGATGAGACTAGGAGATGGTTAGATTGGGATATGAGTCGATTATTGTCGGAGGATAAAAATGAAATTTTGGGTTCTATCTTGTAGCCTGGATTTCTAGAAATTTCGTGGTGGTTTCTGTGATTTTCTTAGGGTGACGATTTCAGGAATGCCTGAAGTACTTTTTCACACAAAAGAAATTAAATATGAGGCAGAGGAGGTGGATAGAACTAATGAAAGATTATGACTGCACCATCAGTTATCACCCAAGGAAAGCTAATGTGGTTGCTGATGCTTTGAAAGAGAAATCAATGGGTTTACCAGTATCAGCAATGGTGATTCAGCATCCGATTAGGATGGATTTGAAAAGGCTTGTTGTGGAGCTAATAAAGGTAAATCACCAGGCACTCATTGCTAATTTGGTACTTTAGCCCACTTTATAGGAAAGAATTAAAGCTGCCAGATGAAAGATGTGGAATTATTAAAGATTATGGATAAAGTATAGAATGGTCAGGGAGCAGAGTTTAATGTCTCCGAGGAAGGAGCTTTAAGGTTTTATACCAGACTTTGTATACTGACTGACACTGAGATTAAGAGAATTATCTTGGAGGAAGAGCATCGATCCCTTTATATATTGCACCCTGGAAGCATTAATATGTACAAGGATCTTCGGAAGTCTTTTTGGTGGAGTAATAAGAATAAAGAAATCGCTGAATATGTGGAGCAGTGTTTGATATGTCAGCAAGTGAAAGTTGAGCATTAGAGACCGGTAGGAACGTTGCAGCCACTTCACATTCCCGAATGGAAGTGGGAACACATTTCGATGGACTTTGTCACAGGGTTACCACCGGCATTCCATGGATAGGATGCCATCTAGGTAGTTGTTGACCGATTGACGAAGACTGCCCCATTTCCTTCCAATCAGAGTTAATTGCTTCATGAGTAGATTGGCAGAGTTATACATACAGGAGATAGTTAGATTGCGTGGTGTGCCAATGTCCATAATATCAAATTGAGACCCACGGTTCACATCTCATTTTTGGAGGAGTTTGCAAGGAGCCATAGGTTCTTAGTTGACGTTCAGCACAACATTTCATCCTCAGATTGATGGACAGACAGAGAGAACCATACAGATACTAGAGGATATGCTGCGAGCTTGTGTGCTAGACTTTAGAGGTAGTTGGTGAAACCTAAGGTAAAGTCCCAAGAGGGGGGGGGGGGGAGTGAATTGGGTTACTTAAAAATTTTCTTTTAAGTCCCTTTTTGAAATCTTAATCTTTTACAATTCCTGAAGACTTTTTATTTTCTTGTTGATTAGGCAATCCACATCTAATCAACAAGAAAAGCTTACGTATTCTATTCAATCCACATCCACAACATAAACAAACAAATAATCAACTATTCAAACCAATCAAATACAATACAAGTAATCAATTAATGTATGCTTTGTCGTATTTAGCAATTATTGGTAGCTCTGTATATGAATATGCAAGTCTCGTAGTTGGCCTTTGAACTAAAAATTAAAATAACATCCAATAACTCAAATTTTAAATAAACCCTTAGTTAAAAGAATTTAGGAGTTGATCAACCAACATACTCCCTTTTGGTTTACACAACCAATGATGATCAACCCAATCAATTTTAATCTTAGGTTTAATTAATATCCAAGGTTGTTTGTAAGATTAACACATCCACACAATTTATATTGTTGTTGGAATTTAAAGAGAATAAGAGAAGAGAGGGACACGGTGTTTTTATGAGGTTCGGCTTACCCCAGCCCACGTCCTCGCCTTAGGTTAACCACCAAAGGATTCCGTTATATCTTGTTCCTTCCGGGTGGAACAAAAATCTTTATAATAACCAACCTCTTTTTTAGAAAAAGAAACCTCTCCAAGCAACAACCTATGTTTGGTACAACGATCCAACTATACCTTGAACCGTCAAAGATCTAATAGAAAGGAACTGATATCTGCGTACAAAAACACTCTCAAATATAGAGCAAGTTGTACAAGTTAAATCACTAATCATACTTCAAAACCAAAACTAAATAGAAATTATGAAGCTCAAGGTTTAGAAGTCACCGATGGTTCTTTCTTATTGATATAGAAATCTTAGTTGCAATTCAAAACCAAAGCCTTTTAATCAACCAGCAATTTCGTAGAGTTTCTCCCAGTAAGAGTGTGAGCAAAGTATGAGCTTTAGGAGAGTTTTAGCATACAAATCGTGTATTTCTTGAGCTTATGTTTTCATTGAGCAAGAGAGGTATTTATAGATTTCTTAAAGAAAAGTTTCCTCATTTAATAAGACATGGAGTATTTAGGTAACTTTTCAAAAGATATTAAATTATAGAAATAATTTTGAAAAACTTCCCGTATAGTTCGAAATTCAAAATCTTCGTAGAGTCAGTTGGCTGACTCACTCAACTGGGTCATTTTTGTACTAGTCAGTCGGCTGGACAGGTGGCTGACAACATTCTGTCTCTCAAAAAATTAATTCTGATAAATTGTCAGTCAGCTGACTCAACTATGTTCAAAATAGTTAGTCAGCTGGACAGACCAGGGAGTCAGTCGGTTGATTGATCCTAGTTTAAAAATGGTTAGTCAGCTGACCAGTCATCTCTTTTTCATTTTTGACTTTTAAATTCTAGTTCATTTTGAAAAGCTCAAGTACCACTCTTTCAAAATCATTTTCAAGGGTTTTAGAAGAAATGGTTTCTAAGTCTTCTTATCCTAAAGAGCTTCACATATCTAAATAGTAATAAATTTGAAGTACTTACAAACATTCTTCTAAGCATGATCTCCTTAATCACTAAGTCTTGCAGCCTCTTGAGGTTCAGTCTTTACTTCAAGTCCTGCTTAGCCTTTTAGCTTTTCATTTTTCATTCATTGCTTTAATATACTAAGAAAATTTCACTTGATTGACTTTGATTTCCAGCTTACGTCCATGATTAACCATGAGTTCCCTTTTACTTAGACTTGAAATAAAACCACTTAACAACACATGTTAAAACATCCTCCATTTGTTATCATCAAAACAAGATTAAAAAACCTATTTAGGCCAACAGTTGGATACAGTTTTTGTCATTAGTTGAATTTGCATATAATAACAGCTACCAGGCCAGCATTGTGATGATACCATATGAAGTGTTGTATGATAGGAGGTGCGGATCTCCATTATATTGGGATAAAATTGGGGAAAGACAGATTTTGGGGCTAGAGTTAGTACATTAGACTTATGATAAAGTCAGACTCATTAGAGATAGAATCAGAGCAGCTCAGAGTCGACAGAAAAGTTATGCAGATACTCGCCGGCGAGAGTTAGAGTTTGATGTGGGGGAGCATGTGTAGAGACCCGAAGAATTATAGTATTTAAATACTACAATATGGGAGGAAAAGGAAATTCAAAAAAGGGGACATTACATGGTTCGTCGACAAACTCTCCAATTTCGTCGATGAACTCACTATTAAATTTGTCACATGCCACGTGTCTCGTCGACAAGAAATTACCGAGAGGGCTTTTGCAGGGTCTGAAATTTGTCGACGATAAATAAGTGTTCATCTACGAACTCTCTCTTGACTTTGTAGAGAAAGTGACGTGTCTCGTTGACAAAGGCAAGTGTATACATAGTTCAAACTCAGATTTTCAGAGTGAAATTTTGCATGCAACCCTTCTCTCTCTCTCTCTCTCTCTCTCTCTCTCTCTCTCTCTCTCTCTCTACATTTCATCCTCCACCCCTTCTCTCTAGGATTTTAAGCCGATTCTTCAACGGTTCGATGATCCGAAGTTGCCACGTCACTCCTGGGAAGATTCTCTTCACATCTTCTGGAGTGATTTGAAGGTCAAGCCAACTTGGAACCATACCAAAATTTGGGTAAGTTAGTTAATTTCAGTTTTATTAGGTTTTTGGTGTTTTTGGACTGAGGAGAATATGTTAGGGAAGATAATACTAAAGTTTTGTTAGGAAAATATCAATTTTAGGATGTTGAGCTGGGGAACACACAGGGTGTGATTTTGGGTGTTTTGTGAGCTTTCCAATAAGCCAAGTAAGGGAATAAATTAAGTCAATATTTCCATGAAATTATTTTTTAATATTCAGCTTTTATTTTCGAGGAAATTATGTAGGCTATAGAACTGAGTTTGGAAATACTACTATTAATAGGAAAACAATTTTAACACAGTTTAGCAGGGATTATGATTTTGTGAAAATTTTATGAATGAGACAATATTCACTTTTGTGTGGCATGAGTATGAAATTCTATGATTTTATGTAATACCAGAATATTATGTTTCCAGAATAAGCATGTTATTATTGTTTTTTAGGAAGATATTAAAAATGGTACAAGGATTTCAAAGAATTTTATATGACATGCCAGCATAAGGGCCGTGGTTTTATATGATATGTCAGTGTAATGGTCGTGGTTTTATATGATATGCCGACATATGGGCCGTGATTTACAAGATACAAAATTTCGGCGTAAGGGTCGTGAATTTTATATGATATGTTATATAAAATTTTATGAAAATATTATCATGACAAATATTATTATGATATAGCCATGTATCATTATTTGGAAGTATACTATATGATATCAGAACCCGGATGGTTTGGTTTAGGCTTTCATGAAGCACGATACCGTAACTATATGATCACGATCATGTATATGTTAGTGCTACCACTTGTCGTAAGGGCAGTGGGAGATCGGCAGTCGATGTGGTTTTATGGTAGTGCAGGCGTCCCTCTGGTGTTCGGTCTAGGAGGGGCATACCCATCATACTTATAGACTTATGTTGATCTAGCGTGGTCGGCTAACCATTACTAGGTCTCGCCTTCAGGCCGCACAACCCAGTTATATGGGGGTAAGAAATGACACTAGCCAGCTATCCCTCCAGGGTGTTATTTCATGTACAGTTATATGAGAAGATTTTTATGTATAGAAGTTCAGTATGTTATACGATGTTATTTTAAATTATGTTTTTCCCAGATATGATACAAATAGTTTTACCGAATATGATATATGTACTGTTATATGTAAAACACAAAAATACTCATGTTGTCACACACTGATATTAGTTTATTTCCCTTACTGAGAGGTGTCTTACCCCAGCTGTATAAACATTTTAGGAGCCCCAGATAGAAAAGTGGAGAGCTTCGCAGCGTTAGAGTTTTACTATTCCACCCTATCTGAAGGGTAAGTCATTTTGCTAGGGTCTGATGGATTTTTGGGTTGTGACCCTGGGGCACTTTTTGGTTATTTTGTGATGAGTGTATGTATATAACAGTTGTAGTAAAACTTTGGTATTGTGTTGATTGGATGATTGGATATGTATATGATTTTACGTTTCCCGCTGCTTAGGTATTAGCCTTGTATTTCAGGTATATCCCTAGTACCCATGGGTCTTGGTTGATTATGTTTTATCAAGATCATTATATTAGATGAAAAAAATTAATTAAAAATTTAATTATTAGGGTAAAATAGGTAGGTCGTTACAGTTTCGTATCAAAGCTTAGGTTGCTAGGTTCAGTACACTTTAGAGTGTAGCGGAAACGATACCAGAGTATAGGAAAAGGATTTAAGGGTTTTTTTTTTTTTTTTTGTAGTCTAGAGGCAAGACTTCCTTGGTGGTTTCTGTGTCCTAGGATGACGATTTTAGGAAAGTCAAAGTAAACTATTATCGGGTTGTGTTTCTATAGTGTAGGACTGAATCTTGAAATAAGATAAGGATAACAAGATAGGGGATTTTAGTTAGAAGTGTAAATTATAAGAATAGGGTCCCTAAGTTATGTTTATTGTCTTTTCAGGATGGACATTGGAGGAGGTAGGCCCATGCGATTTGTAGTGACGGTGTAGGGCCCTCGAGTGCAGACGGAACTGATTCAGATGTAGCACTACGTAGTGCAACTCAGCAAGTTATGGCTGAGATTGCTAGGAACTCCAGAGAGCAAGTGGGCCCGTCTACAGGCCATGGGTGCACGATAAAGAAATTTACGAAGAAGAATCCTCTGGCATTTTCAGGAAGAGTTCATCCTTTAACTGCCAAGAATTGGATATAGAAGACCGAGAAAGTTTTAGCGGTATTATAGTGTACGGAGGAGCAAAGGGTCCCCTTCGCCACCTATAAACTGACAGGGGAGGCTAAGAGGTGGTGGAATGCTATGAAACTTCTGGAGCAGCAGAGGATGACGCTGATAGTTATGAAATGAGACCGATTTAAAGAATTATTCTTTAACAGATACTTCCCAGCTACTGTCAGGAAAGTTAAAGTGGAAGAGTTCCTAAATCTGAAGTAGGAACAGCAGTCGGTCCAGTAGTACGCGGCGAGGTTTATAGAGCTATTCCTTTTCGCCACATAAATTGTCCCTAATGAGGTAATGAAGGTGAGACAGTTTGAAAGAGGGTTGAGGCGTGGAATATACAAGCAGGTAGTAGTGTTGAAAATACAAGACTTTGCTGAGTTAGTCGATAGGGCAGCATTGGCTGAGGCTAGTGAGCGGATGGATGCAGAGGAGCAAAGATAGAAGAAGAGATCTACACTTTCAGGCTTCCAGTAGGGAGCTAGGAAGGGCCAGTGGAGGAGAGGAAGATATGGCAGGAGACTGGAGGTTGTGAGTTGCAGGTGGTGCAAAATTTTCCTATCTATCAGACTTGTAGAAAGAGACACTTAGGAGAGTGTCGAGTGGGGAGAGTCGTCTGCTATCGCTGTGGTAGGCACAGACATCTAGTGCGAGATTACCCTACACCACCTGAGACCACTCCTGCTCCCAGACCGTATCAGGGAGGCAATTATTTGCCTCGTGGAGGCCAGCAAAGGAATGTAGCTCCAACAAGAGTCTATGCTTTGACGCCTAGAGATGTCGAGACAGCCGACGATGTGGTGACAGGTATGATTAACATGCTTTCATTTAAAGTTATTGTATTATTTGATTCAGAAGCCACACATTCGTTCATGTCTATGGGGTGTATTAGATTATGTGGGGTAGAAACGCAGTTATTAAACACCGAACTGTTAGTAACTACACTGACAGGGTCAATAGTGAGGTGTAGTAGAGTGCTCTAAGGCTATCCAGTTGATATTCAAGGGAAAGTCTTGTTAGCTGACTTGATAGTATTGGACATGCATGGGTTTGATGTAATTTTTGGTATGGAGTGGTTAGCAGCCAATTACGCCAGTATAGAATGTCATTTGAAAGAAGTAATATTTAGACATATGAGAAGATCAGAATTCAGGTTCGTAGAGTCGCATGTGCAATCCCCGCCTCAGTTAGTATCATTCATACAAGCGAGGGGATTACTTTTGGATGGCTATCAGGGGTTATGGCTTTTGTAAAGAAGATGTCATAAAATGAATTAAAGTTGTGCAATACATCAGTGGTTAAGGAATTTATAGAAATTTTTTTTAAGAAGATCTCTCAAGGTTACCTCCTGACCGCGAGGTAGATTTTGCTATTGATCTACTTCTCAGGATGGCACCAATCTCTAAAGCTTCTTATAGGATGGCTCCAGCAGATTTGGGAGAGCTAAAGGACTAGTTGGAAGACCTTTTGGATAAGGGTTTTATTTGACCTAGTGTATCACCGTGGGGGAGCTCCAGTGTTATTTATAAAGAAGAAGGATGGATCTATGAGGATGTGTATAGATTACAGGGAAATTAATAAGTTGAAAATCAATAACAAGTATCTACTACCCCATATAGATGATTTATTTGACCAGCTCTAGGGTATGCGGATCTATTCCAAGATTTACCTCAGATTAGGCTACCATCAGGTGAAAGTTAAAGCAGAATATGTCTCGAAGACAACTTTTAGGACTAGGTATGGGTATTATGAATTTCTCATTATGCCTTTTGGTTTGATGAATACACCTGCTGTATTCATGGACTTGATGAACAGAATCTTTCACCAGTATTTGGACCAGTTCATTGTAGTTTTCATTGATGATATACTGGTCTACTCAAGGATTTTTGAAGAGCATGAGACGCATTTATGGCTAGTACTCTAGATGCTCAGGGAAAAGAAATTGTATGCCAAGTTTGGTAAATGTGAATTTTGGCTAGAGAAAGTGTTGTTTCTGGGGCATGTTATTTCAGGGGATGGTATTTTAGTGGATCCGAGCAAGATTGAGACAGTGTTGAATTGGGAAAGGCCGAAGAACGTCCAGGAAATTAGGAGTTTCTTGGGACTAGTGAGTTATGTTGGCCTAGCAAGGTCTTTCAATTGATTTTGGTGATAACAAACAAAGGATGATTTAACTTAAAAAAAGTTGAGTTTTGATGTTTCAGGAAATATGAATCAAGTGTAATTCAAAGCAAAGCTCAAATTTAGGTCTAGTATGATTTATGAGAAGAATAAGCATAAGTCAAGTATGAAGATATCTTCTCAAAGATTCATGAAGGGTCTGATATTGTTGAAGCTCAAGAAAATTGTTTAAAGATATCTCAAGAGATGAGAAGACTCAAGCTTGAAGGCCTAGGAAAAATATATGTAAGTATTTCAAAAGGCAAAATATCTTTGAAATATATTTTGAAGTTTTTTCTAAGAGATTATTAATGTTTAAAGACTTATTTAAATCAAATATTTATTTCATGAGAGAACAAAAGAGTTTTTTTTTAAAGAAAGTAAAGAAGACTGAAGTAGAGACTTCAGTTGACTGAACTTTTCAGTTCAGATGACTGAAGTAAAGACTTTAGTTGCCTGAACATTGAGTTTAGACATCTGAAGAATTACTTCAGTCAACCGAAGAATAAATTCAGCTAACTGAAGAATTTTCAGAACAGGCAGAGAGTTGCAGCAGTAACTTCAGTTGATTGAACCTATGACCTCAGTCAACTGAACCTGCGATTTCAGTCATCTGAACTCTAACTTCAGATGACTGACCCTGTATCCTGTTTTAATTTTTGAAAGTATAAGACACTTCATTCAACTGAACCGGTGACCTCAGTCAACTGAACCTGCGATTTCAGTTAACTGAACTCTGACTTCAGTTGACTGACCCTGTATCTAGTTCAAATTTTTAAGGGTTTAAGGAACTTCAGTTGACTGACCACGATACTTCAGTCAACTGAACACTGTTCAATGGACAAAATTTTTAAAATTCTTATTTTTAAAATATAGTCGTTTGAAACCCAAATTTTCTAAACAAATTGGGAAACGTTTTAAGGAAACTCTTACAACAAGGGAACCCACTTGAAAGCCTATAAATATATGGTTCTTGTGAATTAAGAAATTCATTCAAGTATTGAAAACTCTCTTAAAGCTCTTTTGTTCTAATATCTCTTACTCAATCTCTTGCAAAGCTGAATGTATTGTTGTTATGATATTTTGTTCATCAAATCCTGAAGAATTACTGATTTCTTATCTGGAGAAAAGGATTTTGGTGAATTCTTTGAAAAGCTTCAAAAGTTTATTTCATTGTTGATATTATATCTTTTGAAGTACATAGTTCTTATCTGTACTAATCTGCTCTTTGAGTGAGCTTCTCTTGTACATCAGGTTTTGATATTTCTTTTGTAGATTTTGAACGTTTCCAGGCTGTTGGAGCGTTGACCAAACAAGGATATAATGTTTGGAGAAGGCGGGCTCTAGCCTTGACCAAAGGAGTGATTGTAAATAGGTTTTGTTTCACCCGGTAATGGAACTACGATAGTGGAAACCTTTGGTATTTTGCCAAGGGCGAGGACGTAGGCTACGTTGAAGCTGAACCTCGTAAAAATCTTGTGTCTTTCTCTCTATTTTATATACTTTATTTTCTGTGTTGTATGATTTCAAAGTGCAGGTAATAAGTTTTAAAGAGAAAGAAATAAAGATTCTTGGTATTTTAGAAAGTACGTTTTTGATTAACCGTTTGTGGAAACCCAAAAGGGAGTACGTTAGTTAATCTGCGGAAATCTTAATCAAGAAAGGTACATACCGGAAGTTAATTCAAAGCTGGTGATACATATTCACAGGGAAATCAACAATATATATATTATTCTTGATTGTTTAAACTTTATTGCTTATCTTGTTTGGTTAAATTACAAGTATTCTAAGGTGTGTCTATATATTATTTGTTGTGCTATATCTAGTATCTAAAGAACAAGATTAAAAAGCATTAAAATTAAAAATATTCCAATTCACCCTCCCTCTTGGGAAGCTATTCCTAATGTCAAGTTATTCCAGTCGGTTTGTAAAGGGTTTTTCAGCTTTATCGGGACCTCTCACGCCTCTGTCCAGGAAGAATGTCGTGTTTGAATGGGATGATGGTTGTGAGCAGAGCTTTTAGGAACTGAAATAGAGTCTTATCACTGCACCAATGCTAATCATTCCGTCAGGGGGTGATGGTTATGTCATTTACAGTGATGTATCTTTGAAAGAGCTCGACTGTGTATTGATGAAGCATGGTAGGGATGTAGCTTATGCCTTCCGACAGTTGAAAGAGTATGAAAAGAACTATCCTCCCCACGATTTGGAATTGGCTGTAGTGGTAAATAGGCAATTAGCTGCTGATTAAAGTATGTGAAATTGAGAACATGGAATATAGTTTAAAAAACTATGATATGGATATTTTCCCTATGATTATTATATTATGATTATTAGTTAAAAATTTATGTGGCATAAGAAATATGAAATAACCGTTTTATACTGGGAATGTGCTATATACTCATAAATACGATTTGCATTGAAAAGTAATGATATGAGTTATACAGATGCTTTATATAGAAATGAAAATATCATATATATATATATATATATATATTGATATGTTCGATACGGATATGAAGATATGAAAAATATAGATATGTTTTTATAGAAATGATGATATATGTTTTTATTCAGTAATGATGAAATGAGAAACACAAACTGGGAAATGATGAAAATGTGTTATATAAATATGTTTTCAATGAGACACGATGAAAATGATATACAGTTATGTTTCTATTAAGAAATGATGATGTAAGTGATATACAGATATGATGAGATACTCAAACATGATGAAATATGAAAATAGAAATGTGAAAATAAGAACCTTGATGGACCAGAGTTATATTGAGAACACGATACCATTGCTAGTATATGTGTTAGTGCAACCACACGTCTTGTATAGAGTGTGGCAAGACAATCGACTGGTTTTGTGAAGGGTTGTGTTACCCCCTAAGGTCTGAACCAAGATTGGGTAGGCCAATCATACTACAAATGCATTTATTTTTTATCAAACATGGTAGACCAACCACGGTTAGGTCCCGCCTACAGGCCACACAACCCGATCATATAGGGTGAATTAATACATGATGATGTGGCATGAGTATCCTCAGGGTGGTTTCTCATTACAAACGCAATAATTGTTTGTTATAATATGATGAACAACCATGAGTTACAGACGCGTTGTGCTATATGCTGGTGGATACTTATGCACTAGATTACGAATATGAGAAATGAAATGAAAAATGATCAGCCATGAGTTATAGACGTGTCGTGCTATATGCTAGTGGATACTCATGGGCTAAAATATGATTCTGAGAAATAAAAGCTTATGAAAGCATGTTGAAATATGATGATGAGAAATGAAAGCTTATGAAAAAATGTTGATATATGATTCAGAGAAAATAAATTTTATGAAACTATGTTTATATATATATATATATATATATATATATATATATATATATGATTATGAGTACAACTATGTATGTTTTTCCCAGTTGATATAATTATTTTAATGAATGTGTTATGATATAACCAAACTCATGTTGTCACACACTGTAAATAATTTATTCCATCTTACTAAGAGGTGTCTCACCTAGAATTTAAACATTTCAAGAAACCAAGACAGACGAGCAGAGAGAGCTCTGAAGGAGAGGAGACCATAGTACCCTAGTAGTTAGGGTAAGTATTTTTGAGCTGAGGATGTGTTTTGTATGACCCCCAGAGTTATTTGTGGATTTTTAGGGATGCATATGGTTTTGTGTATGCAAGGATGAATAGAACTCTGGTATTTGTATTTGGGATGGTGTATATATTGACTTCCGCTATTTTGGTATACTTTTATGAGATGGACTGATCACCCGGTACTCGATTTATGGTCAAGTCATGTTGTTATGGTATTAGAGATAATTGAGGGATAGTTGATAGAGATATTTGATAGATGTGTGATAGATTATGATTATAAAAAAATGGCAGAAAATTGGGTCGTCATAGTTTGGTATCAAAGCCTAGGTTGCTAGGTTTTGCAGACTCCAATGGAATACAATACTAGAGTATAGGAATGGATCTCGATGAGACTAGGAGATGGGTAGACTGGGATATGAGTTATTTACTGTTGGAGGATAAAATTGAAATTTAGGGTTCTATCTTGTAGCATGGAGGCATGAAATTCCGTTATGGTTTCTGTGATTTTCCTAGGGTGACGATTTCAGGAAAGCCATGGTAAACTATTACTGGTTCTTGTTTCTGAATAGTAAGACTAAACCATAAATGGGGAAATACGAGGACGTTAAAATCAATGGTTATAGGAGAATATTTTATGGTTTTTAGTTAGATGAGTGTATTAGTTGTGTTATGACGATAGAGTTCTAAGATTGTTTTGTTCGATTTTCAGGATGAACCCTCAGGATGGCGATATGAATGTTGGTGGTGGTGATGAGGCAGGACCTTCCAGTATGGGTGGTAGAGATTCTGATGCAGTGTTACGTAGTGTCACCTAATAAGTGATGACAGAAATGGCTAGGAATTCAGGGAAACAAAGTTGAATGATTAAACAGTTTACACATATGAAACCCCCATCATTTTTCGGAGGGCCATCCCATTCGTGACTGAGAACTGGGTCCCAGATATTGAGGTAACGTCGGCAGATCTCCCATGTAATGAGAAATAGAAAGCATCATTCGCTACGTTTAAGTTGACAAGAGAGGCTAAATCCTGGTGGAGATAAGCAAGATTGCTAGAGGAGCAGAGGCTTGTGCCTATAGCTATAACTTGGACCCGCATCAGAGAATTATTCTTCGAGTGATATCTCCCTGCTACTACCCGAAATGCCAAAGCAGCAGAATTCTTGAATTTGACCCAAGGGCACATGACGGTAGAGTAGTATGCCGTTAGATTTATTGAGCTGCCCTGATTTGCCCTATACATAGTGCCGTATGAGGAGAAGAAGGAAAGTAATTTTGAGGAGGGCCTGAGACAGAATATTTATGAGCATGTGGTAGCATTCTAGGCTCAGACTTTTTCAAAATTAGTAGATAAAGCTACAGTAATAAAGACCAGCCTACAAAGAGGTGGTGGGGCATAGAGCCAGAGGAAGAGGCCCACTCTTCCCGATTTTCAAGCAGGTATCAGCTAGGGGCATTGGAAGAGGCATGGTAGTAAGTCAACTAAATCGGTCCAATCCACCGATAATGTAAGCCTAAAGGCATCTTACATAAACTACTCATGTCTGAGTTCTTGAAGATACTAACAAAAAGTAACTAAATTAGTCTCCACTCCCTAGATCCTGCGAAACTCGATCTCTGAGATTCCTTGAAAAGATACGTTGTACAATGGGGTGAGACACCTCTCAGTAAGGAAGATTAAGTTAATGATAGTGTGTGTTGTTAGCATGCATCTGAATGTATTTCAAAATCACCATACATGTCTCTTTTACTGAACATTGTATATGAATACTCATTTCTCACAATATAAAAAAATTCTGGAAATAATAATATAATTACATAAATATACAGATATACATAAAAGATACACCTTGGAACTACTCGCCATGTATAAAACCCCATGGTCAGGGTTGTACAGCCCGAAGGCTGGACAAAAACCCGGGGTGATCAACCCAAGCCAAGTCAACTCCCTGCACACTCCACTGACTGGCTTCTACAAGTTCGCTTGCGGGTCCGATTGCCTTACCACTTCCAAGAAGGGTACTACATCTATCGAGGTCAATCAGCTAGGACCACCCAACACCACACGCTCATAGATGTGGGTGCATGCGGTCAAATGGTGAAACTTTCTCCTTTGCAATGGTACCGCACTCGAAACACTGGGTTTATAGGTTTCCTAAGGCATATCGTATAATTTAGGTAATTAAAACTATACTTTAACATATTTCATAAAACCCGGGCTCTCGCCATTTAATACCACTTGGGCCTCTGCCCTCTCATAAAGTACAAATTTTGGGCCTCGGCCCCTTTTTTACAACTCAGATGTTTAATACAAATCCAGCCTCAAAATAAATTCTGTTATTTTATAAAACCCGAGCTCGGCCATTTAATACAAACTCGACCTCGACCCTTTCATAAAGTTCCTGCAATTCCTAAAATAGTTCCAGTATTTTTGCAACAGTTCAGTATTACACAAACACACCCATCCTAGTATTTCCATCAATCTAAAAATCATATTCACATGCCACACAATTTTCCATATTTAAACATAGTCTGAAGGCAACCATGGAAAACTCTGTATAAATGGTTTGTAGGATCAAACTGAACTTTCCACCATTCATTTCTATTCAAAATATCATATTGTATATCCTAGGTTTGAAAACAAGCATTTCGAACAGTTGGTTTTAATAAAAACAACTGAAAACCAAAATACTCCATTCCATAATTATTTCCATCGGATAAAAAATGTTGAAACACTGCATTAAATATAATCCCCTTACCTAATTTCGAAATAGAAACCAAAACGATCAAAAACCAAATCCTGACCTTTATCACCAAATCGAAAATCTAATCAGCTAGTACTGTAGATTTTATCCCCCTGATCCTCGCAGTAACTTCCGATCGTCGAAATGGGTGACGAAGGGAAAAGAACTGTACAGAGAGAGAGAGAGAGAGAGAGAGAGAGAGAGAGAGAGAATTTTGGGTTTCTTAACCCTTAAGCAATGAAAAGTCCTATTTATAGGCCTTTTGACCTGGTCAAATTTGTCGATGAATTGGTCCCTTATCGACGAACCATAGAAGATTGTTCATCGACGAACATCCTCCTTCGTCGATGAACCCAAGCCTAATATTTTCTTCTGTTGGTTGGGATCTCTTCGTCGACAAGACTCTGAATTTCGACGACGAAGCACTGAAGGGCATTCGTCAATGAGAACATTGGTTTCGTCAACGAAGCCTACAAAAATCCCACTAGTACTATAGATCTTAGCCTGCTAATCTTCATAGTAACTCTGATACCCTTGGATTATCTACTATGACATCTTAGGCCCCAAATTAGCATTGAGGAAACCTTGTTCATTTTGCACACCTACACAGCGGGAAACATAAAACTGTATATCTATATTTACCATACTAGAATTCAATAATTTCCCAAAATATACATACACAAAAACACATCTCCCAGTAACATCTACAAAAAACCTTGGAAAACTACCCAAAAACACAGCTCCTTGAAAACACTTACCCGACAACAAGGGCAGTGCAACAATCCCTCTATCGACGAGCCTGATCTGCTCATCTAGCTGGATTACCTGAAAAATGTTAAATCACTGGGATGAGACAATGCTCAGTAAGAGAAAATATGCTATTACTAGTGTGTGGCGACTGAGTTCCATGAATGCTATACTGATAAATATCTGAAACTGTAAATGTGACGCCCCAATTTTCGTACAGTTTCTTTTTATAAACAATAATAAAGAATTTACACGTCATCGACAACATCCATAAATCAGCCACGTCAACAACCCTACTACCTTTCATACAACCCGACCAGCATTGGGTACCGGGTAAAAAGTCATTTTATTTATAAAACCTAACAACGGAAGATAATACATGCTTAACATCCATAATATAGTACCCAGAGTATCAACATACATATACAAATACATCACCATCCCATACTAAAAAACAACTCAACTCTAGGGGAATTACACCTCCCCTAGTCCAAAACTCACCCTGTGTGTTAAGGTCTCAGCTCCCCAAGGTCTCGGAGCTCTATCCCTTGGCTTGTCTCTGTTCCCTAAAAAATGTAGATAATTTGGGTGAGAGACATCTTAGTAAGAAGGAATAAATTATTTACAGTGTGTGGCCATATGAGTTCAATTATAACGTGTTGTACTTTTCAAAACAACATTTCATTTGAGAAAAGTACACTGATAAATATATTCTCAAAATCATATAGGTATACAACACAAGCTTTTATAAGCTTTAAAATCATCTCTCAAGTTCAATTATTTTCAACACATATTTACCCGCGAAGTTCCTAAGAATAGAGAAGATTACCCACCTATACAGGTAGCTTCCCTTTACCCTAACACAATATGTAGCCAGATGTGGCCACATCTGATACCTATTAGAGCACTCACCTTACTCAGTAAGCCCTTAGGCATAGAGTTTCACTTTGCCCTAATTATTTATATTATTAACTCACATTGTTCCATGGTCAAGGTTGTGCAGCAAGAAGGCTGGATCTAACCGCAGTTGACCAACCTGATTAGATCAAATATCGTATCACATATTGTATCTGTAGTACAACTGGCTAGCCTATAGCCCTGATCCGGACTCAAGGGGGCAAACAACCCTACAAAATGGCACAGTCGACTGTCACGCCACACACTCCAATAGTCTGTGTGATTGCACTACACCACTAGCAATGGTACCGTGCTCAATATCATAACCATCCATCAGGGTTCACTACCACATACTTGCAATCATTATGCGGTATAGGCATTTCATCAATCATATTTCAGTATATCACAATTCAGTTCAATATAAATATTCCCATCATTTTCTATGCACATTTCATCATCTCATAATAATATATATTGTGTTTCACGTATTTCAACATTTCTCAAAATACTCATATCAGTAATTCGCAAAATCTCATTTTTCATGCAAAATCATTTCTATTCACATATAAATACCATATTTCATTATTTTCCACTAATCACATCAATAATTCTTATTTCAACATTTTCTCAGAAAATACTCATCGTTATATTTCACATTTTTCAATAAATGTCATACGTCACACAATTTTCATCTAATATTCATAATATATTAATTTCACACTCCAAAATACCACAATTTAAATATTACTCAAATGCCACACAATTTATCTAATATTTATATCATAAGAATTTCCAAACAAAATATCATACGCTCATTTTCACATATTAATTCACACAATAATTCTAAAAATACTGTCATAATTTATTCCCCTTACCTCACTTACTGAGAGTCTCATTAGGACTCAAAGCCTATGCCCTTGGCGCCCGAAATTTAAATCCTACAATTTATATTTTTCCTAAATTAATTAACTCATTTCTTCAAAATAATACCCATCTAACCTTCCCTAAGCTCCATACACCCCAAATTAACATTTAAACTAACATTTAACACCCACACTTAATTTTCTGAATTATGTTTGCGGGTCCCAAAATTACATCCATGGTGCTCTCCCGAGCCCTAAATTTTGAAAATCCAACTTCAACCACAGATGCTAAATATTCTTACATTTCTAAATTAATACTAATTAATTAAAAACAAGCCCCTTAATAACCCTCATACCCCAAATTTGGGGTTATATCCACGACGACTCCACGAGAAATTTGTCCCGCTGGATTTGTAGAGAATCATCCCTAGATTCTTGTGGTGGTGTCCGATTGTCAATTGGGCTTATAATTTGTAAGAAATTGAGATAAAAGGGAAATTAGATTACCTTAGGAGATACGCCTACGTCACTCCTACCACCAATCCGCTCCGATAGAAATGACGACAACGGAGAATGGAGTCCAGCGATATCTTCCGATTTTCGATCGGACGAGAATCCATCACGAAACTGAGGAGGGAAGGAGAGAGAATGAGGGGAGAGAGAGAGGGTGAGCCTGCAGAAGAACAGAAGGAAAGGGGCGGGGGGCGGGCTCCTGCGCAAGAAGATGAGTCTTTACCTTTCAAAGTAATCTTGAAGCTTCTTTGAAGCTTCAGGAATAATAATAATAATAATATTTAATTTATATTAATAATAATATATTTTATTAATAAAAATAAAAATAAACTTTAATTATTATTATTTTATTTTAAAAAATTTAATTAATTAATTAATTTAATAATAATTTTATTTTTTATTTTTTTGAATTACCTCACTAATTCTGTATAATCATTTTTGGAGTTATTACAGTAAAAGTTGGTAAAACAATATACAGTACAACTTGCATCTATTATGATTTAATACACAATTGTAATATCTAAGTTTTCTACTTTTTCATACTTCTAGGATCATAATATATCTGCTAATATTCTATAAATCTGTGTACATATACATAACTGAGACATTTACCCTGAAAAATTGTACATCATGATTTAACCACCCATGACAAGGTTGTGTGGCCCGAAGGTAGGACTTAACTCTAGTTGGCCTACTAGGATAAGTCAACTGTAACTCTACCAATCCTCAGCCCGACCATCTGCAATCCTCCCAAGGTATAGTACTGGTATCTACCTTGTCAAACTAGTCACCTCAACCCAGTCTTCTGGGGCACCTGCAATCTCTCCAAACATAGTTGACGAAATCCTCCACACACTATCTGAGATGTGTTGTTGCACTCTGATCTATAATAGCAACGGTACCGTACTTTGCTGATATCTGAACTGATTCATTAGGGTTTGATACTGTATAATACTATTTTCTACATATACATCTTACTATTTCATCATGATTCCAAAATAACCATAACACCGTAAACTGTTATGAAAATACCATAATATCTAAACTGTAATAGCTATAATAACTGATCTGTAATATCCGAACTGCATAAACTGTAATATCATAGTGTTATGGCTTTAAAATTCTAGGAATCATGGTAATATGTAAATTTTATGAAATATCTGTCTGTATATACATTGTAATTCATAATTCTGTACAATCTGATAAAACATATTTCTGCATAAATACTGTAAATCATAGTAATATGAAAACTGTAGGATTTTTGTACTAATCAGATAATGTCTCATGCCACACAACTAAACAAATAAATATTCTATATTCTGAAAATTGTATCTTCTAATACACAAATAATTCGTTTACTGAATAATTTATTAATAAACATTCCAAAATTCCTAGCATAGCATGTTTCCCTTACCTATCTGACTTGGAGGCTTGCCTCCAATTCAACCCTCATGCCCTCGGCATACAAACCTCAAAATCTTGTAATTACATATATACAAATTCCCTAGTAAGACACTGTATTTTCTAGAAAATCATCATACTCACATTTCCTGAATCTACCTATTCGTAATTTCTTAAACTATAATTTACCCGAGTTCCTGGAAAAATAACCGCTGAGGTCCTCAACCCATGCCTGCAGGGTCCCAAAAACTCCCCAACCCTTAAATCATAACACCCTAATTTTACTCCATAAAACACCAGTATATTCTCATACAACACAAAATCTGGCTCAAATAAACCTGTTAATACTGAAAATACTAAAATATTCTACTTACTCTGAAATTGGGATGGTGCCCAAACTTCTCAAATCAACATTTAGCTCCGGCTAGGTTGTAGAGAATCTCCCTAGGATCCCCATGGTAGTTTTTGATCATCGAACTGGAGAGAAACAGAGCCAAATTTGTAGAGAGAAGTCAGAGCAGTTGAATTTTAGAGAGAGAAAATAAGGGAGAGAGAGACTTTTCACGTTGAATCCCCAATTTTGTGTATTTATAGGTGTCTTGACACGTGGCTTCGTCGACGAAGTGAATAAGGTGGTTCGTTGATGAAGGAAAAGAATTCGTCGATGAGCCTATGGGTCTAAAGAGCCCCCTCTCTGTATCTTTCCGTTGACGAAACCTGCACTTCATCCACGAATCTTAAGGGACATTGTCGACGAAGCAAGTACATTCGTCGACGAACCCTACTTTACCTCCTTTAAATTTATCTTTCTTCTCTATTATTTAATTATTAAAATTTTTGAATCTTTACACTTCAGTTCTTTCTGCTTTCAGTTAAGAAAAACCTTCCCCACTTTCTCTTTGATTTTCTCTCTCAATTCTTGCAGAGCTTCCCGCTCCCTTTCTGATTTCCTCTCTTTCTCAATTCTCATAGAGTGTCACTATGCTTTTTCCTGTGTGTCTTTGCTATAGTGAGACTCCCTCTTTATAGGGAGTCTGAGGGTGCTTTTTGGTGACAATTCCTTTAACAAAATTCCCATTTAACTGAATTCTTTGCGCTCGCAGGGAATATTTCATTCTAACCAATTTCCCTTTTCTGCACATGTGATTTAATTTTTGATCTACTTTATTTTTTGAATTTCTACTGCTAACTAATTGTTCTAACTCTCCTTTCTGTGCACAGGTGAAAGTGGGAGGTCTAGGTGGCAGCTGGAGAATGGAGCGCTTTGGGAGATACTGCCAGGTGGGCTTCATGGACTGGAGGGCTAGGTTTTTTTTGTTTTCCTTTTGGTTTTCTGTATTTTTCATTTATTTTTGTATGTTGATGTACCCCCACCTGATTGTGTACTGCAACCTCACTTTGTACACCTCCTGTATTTTCCTATACGTATGTCAAAGTTGAAGAGAGAGAGAGAGAGAGAGAGAGAGAGAGAGAGAGAGATTCACACTGAAAAATGACGGTTTCACTATTTATAAGTCGGCGTTCATCGACAAGTTCAAGTGATTCGTCAACGAGCCCATGAAGGCACTTCGTCGACAAGGAGGCTAGTTTGTCGATGAACCTAAAATTTCCTGTAGTTCCTAGACTCTCAGTATCTTCTCATCAACGAGACACGTGTACTTCCTCGACAAGTTCTATAGGGACATTCGTAGACGAAGACCCTGGGTTCGTCAACGAATCCCTGTTGATCCCCCTTTTTCCTTTTCCCTTATCTTTCATTTCTTTTCTTTTATTACTTCTATTAATTTAATTTTCCAGGTCTCTACAAGAAGACTTAAAAATTATAGAAGTAAAAGAAGCGAAAAATGAATTAACTTCAAATGATGATGCTACAAAAAATTGTGAGTTACCCAAAGAATGGAAATTTATAAGAAACCATCTTAGAGATAAAATCATAGGAGAACCATCACGAGGTGTATCTAATAGATCTTCATTGAAAAATCTATGTAATCACTATGCATTCTTATCTCAAGATGAACTTAAGAACATTGAAGAAGCTCTAAAAGACGATTCATGGATAATGGCTATACAAGAAGAATTAAATCAATTTGAAAGAAATAAATTATGAAAATTAGTTCCTAAATCGAATGACCATTCAATTATTGGAACAAAGTAGGTATTTAGAAATAAGAAGGATGAAAATGGAATTGTGGTAAGAAACAAAGCTAGACTTGTGGCTCAAGGATATAACCAAGAATAATGAATAGACTATGATCAGACCTTTGCTCCCATAGCTAGAATGGAAGCTATAAGAATGGTAGTAGCATATGCATCTCACAAAGAATTCATACTTTATCAAATGGATGTAAAAAGTGTATTTCTAAATGGTTTTATTAATGAAGAAGTATATGTAGCACAACCACCAGGTTTTGGGGATATTCAAGATCCTGATTATGCGTTTAAATTAACTAAAGCCTTGTATGGATTGAAACAAGCCCCCAAGGCTTGGTATGAAAGGTTAAGTAGATTCTTATTAGAAAAGGGATTTTCTAGAGGAAAAGTTGATAGCACCTTATTTATCAAAACTAAGAAGGAGAGCATGCTAATTATTCAAATTTATGTGGATGATATCATATTTGGTGCAACAAACAATGATTTATGTAAAGAATTTGCTAAGTGTATGTAAGAGGAATTTGAAATGAGCATGATGGGAGAATTGAAGGACTACAAATTAAATAAACCAAAAATGAAACTTTTATAAATCAATTCAAGTATGTAAAAGACATGCTTAAGAAATTTGACATGGAAAGTAGCAAGTCATAGGAACTCCCATGAGTACCTCTATAAGTCTTTATAAGGATGAAAAAGGAAAACCAGTAGATATGAAATATTATCGAGGTATGATAGGAAGTTTGTTATACTTGACGGCCAGTAGACCAGACATAATGTTTAGTGTATGCATGTGTGCACGATTTCAATCAGCCCCTAAAGAATCTCATCAAATAGCGGTAAAAAGAATCATAAGATACTTGATAGGAACAATTGATTTAGGACTATGGTATCCCAAGGTCACCGGTTTTGAAATGATTAGTTACTTAGATGTGGACTATGCAGGTTGTAAGATTGATAGAAAAAGTACAAGTGAGATTTGTCACCTTCTAGGACGGTCTCTTGTCTCTTGGTTTTCTAGGAAACAAAATTTCATAACCTTATCCACCGCTAAAGCTGAGTATGTGGCAGAGGGTAGTTGTTGTGCACAAATTCTCTATATGAAACAACAATTAAAAGACTTTAACTTATAGTACTTAGCCATACCAATAAAATGTGATAATACAAGTACAATAAAAATCTCTAAAAATCCAATATCACACTCAAGAACTAAGAACATAGACATAAAACATCATTTTTTAAGAGATCACGTACAAAAAGAGGATATACTACTTGAATTCATAAATACAAATTACCAATGGGCAGACATTTTCACAAAACCTCTTCCAGAGGAAAGGTTTATATCAATAAGAAGATAACTTGGTCTATTACACAATAAGGAAGTGGTTTAGAAAGAACACAAGAAGAGAAAAGAAGAAAATTTTAATTTTTTGGGAAGTCAGGCAATTGAGTTCCATGACCCAGTAGACTGACAAGTCGCTGACTTGCAAAAATACAACTTCTCTGTCAGTTAGCCAACTAACTTCTTCGATTCAGTCGACTAGATCATCAGGATTTATAAAGTTTTGAGTGTAAAGTTTTTACTTCCTAGTCAACTGGACTTCGCTCCTCCACTTACCTGAACTCCATCTTTTCCATTCCCCTTACTTCAAAACCGTAAATTCCTCCTCCAAATGAGTGGAAATCATCTTCCCCATTTGATTTCTAGGGTTTTTTTTGCCACGTTCATTTATCAAAATGCCACGAACCAAACGAGCAGCGAACCAAAATTTTACCTTTGGGCAAGAATATGACAACCTCGATCAATGGCTTGTTACTTTTTAAGAAAAACAAAGAATCGAATTCATCTTCGAGCAACTGATCCGATAATGGGTAAGATTATCGACACCGCTTTCTTCACAACAGATTTTCTAAACATTCTAGCAATTTTTAGGGAAGTTGGATGGAATAATCTTGTGGTCTATCAAGCCAAGGGTCTATGCCCAAATCATGTTAAGATTTTCTATTCCAACATGACTCAAAATCAAGCGGTACTCATCACCAAAGTGACAAGACAAAGAATTTCGTTAACTCCTCAAACCTTGGCCCCCATTCTTCATATTGACCAAGGTGATTTTGAGTGTCCAACATTCTCACGTACTTGGATCATGGATCAAGGATTCACCTGTGAGGAATTTTTATCGTTAATCATGGTAGAAGCACCAAAACAATTTAGGACTTCTCCTAAGTATACTCAGTTAACTCTTCAAGCATAGATTCTTTAGAAAATCATAACCTACAATATTACACCTTAAGTGGGATCACACGATTACATGTCATATGTGGACTGCTTTATCATGTGGTTCCTTTTGAAAGGAAAGAAACTTGATTTGTTCAGTTTGATTTTGAAATGGTTGTGGACAAGGTTGGAAGCATGTTGAGTTACTCTTCCATATGGCAGCATCCTCAATATCTTGTTTTCTCATATCATAAGTCCAAATGAGTTGTTTATTAAGAGAACTCGGTGTGATCTTTTCCACTCCACAACTCTAAAACAAATGGGTTATGAGAAACATGAGCAAGTATGATTTTTAAGAGGAAGAAGACCACCTAGGCTAGCTCCTGAGCAAGCTCAACCTATTGAACAACAACCTGAACCGCAACTTGATGCTCCTTCATGGTTCATACCATTCCATCATTAGTTTACTACTTTTAATAGTGACATCCACTTAGTACTTCAGTCTCTTAAGGACAGTTATTCCTCACTTCAGTCTAGTCTTTCTTCCATTGATCAAACATTTAGCCATTTAGAACAATATTAGGCTAGTTCCTCACGTTATCCTAGTGATGATGCTTTTGATGAGGAATTTGAGGAAGAAAAAGATGAAGGAGATGATGAAAGTGTTGGAGATGATAACGAAGCTGTTGCTGATGCTTGATGTTTTGTTGTTATGCTGTGTTTTTCAGTAATATTTCAATTTTTTTTTATTACTATATGTACTCAGTTTGCTTATGTATCTCAATTTGTTTTTGTATGTATCTCACATTGCTTATGACACTATGTACACCTATGGACCTTTATGAATATCTTTTTGTGTATGAATTAGTGTCTACTTTGGCCTTTGCCATGTTATTTTCTCTTTTTGATTGATGTCAAAAGGGGGAGAAGGGTTGAGTGAAATTGAGAGTAAGGCAATATATGCTGATATATTATATATGAAATATGATGAATATAAAATAAGATCTTGCAATATGAACTTTCATAAAACTGATATTGATATTATTGAATGATTTTTGTACATTCAAAACATTGTTAAAAATATGCTTATTGTAAGGCGGAGCTTTGTCAAGGTTCACTCATTTTTTTCTCCTTATTTGTCATCATCAAAAAGGGGGAGATTGTTTGCCTAACATGACTTACTAATCTTGTTTTGATGATAACAAATCAAAGGCCATTTAACATGTTTTGTTGAAAGTAATGATACTTCAGGAATCAGGTTTTTTAAGCTCAAGATCAAAGATATCACAAAGCTCGTTGCAAGTCTACATGAAAAAGAAATGAAAGCTCAAAGAACATATTTCAAAGATAAATTGATGAAAGCATAAAGAATTGAAGAAGCTCAGAGAATTGAATCTAAAAGGAAAAATGGACTAAGCAAGTGACAAGCACGAAGACTCCAAGCTTAGAATGTGTTTAAAGTCTTAAGAGAGTCTCTATGTAAGTACTTCATTCAAATGATGATTTGATTGGATTTGAAGCTCATTAGGAGACTCATTGACCTAGAAACCATGTTTTAAAAAATCTCGGAAAATACTTTTCAAAAGTCTTAAATTAATTTGGGGAAAGCAAAAGAGCAAAAAGTTTTTGGAAACAAAAGGGAAAAAAACAAAATTTTGGTCTGTCAAAGCGACTAACAAATAAATAATCTGTTTTTAAGACAACCCAAGAGGACCCAGGTGACTAACTCTCTTCTACCTTTGAAATTCTTAGTGTTTTAATGAATCCAAGTGACTGACTCTTTATTCCCACTTGATTAACTCTTCGAGATTTCAAAATTTATATATAACGGGAAGTTTCCAAATTTGATTTTTTTGAATTCTAAATGTTATAAAAACTTAGTAAACACTCCAAGTCACTTTGGGAACACGAAATACTCTTGTTTAAACACCTATAAATACCCCCCAAGGCTAACGATTCAAGACACCAAACAAATTCACAAGCATTCAAAGCTCTCTTGCTCTCAATACTCTCAAAGCTCTTTTGCTCTCAAACTCTCTGAAGCTCCTTACTAAGTTTTTTTGTGAAACTCGCTCACAATTCTGAGCCTACTCTAAATTCTTTCAATCTAGGAAGAAAGCTCACGGTGATATACTTCTAAGGTTTCAAATTCTTTCAATTGTTATTTTAAATTGAAGTATATGTGCTATAACATGTACTAATCAACTCTTGTTGAGAGTGTTAATCAACTCTTGTTGAGAGTGTCTTTGTACACCAAATTTGTTTCTTGTTTTGTACATAGTTCAGGTCTTTGGATCATTGTTGGACCAAGTGTAGGGTATCGTTTGGAGAGGTGAACTCTAGCCTATTGAAGGAAAGATTGTAAAGGTTGCTCCTGCCCATCAAAGGAATGTGTAAGGTTACTCCTACCCGCAAAGGAGTGTTATAGTGTCATCCTTAGGTGGTGTGCCTAAGACGAGGACATAGACAGGTATAACCAAATCTCATAAAACTCGCGTCTCACTCTCTTCCTTACTCTCATTAAATTTTTAGTTTATATAAACTGCGTGGTTGAATTTTAATATTCTGTTCATAATAACTACATGGCTTGGATATTAAATAAATTGAAAATTAATTTGACCTTGGGATTACGGAAACCAAAAAGGGAGTACGTTGGTTGATTAATATTTATTGCGGAAACCATAAGGGAGTACGTTGATTGGTTAACACCTAAGACTTATTAATTGAAAGTTTATTTAAATTCTGAGTTTTTGGAAGAGTGTTGGAAATTGAAATTGTGTTTCATATTGAGAAATCAAGTTCACTAATATAGAGATTTTATCAGCTACATACTTAAACTCTACTTTGAGTTACTCAAGTGCTGAATCTTTAAAACATTGCTGAATTCATTGTGAATTGTGTTTTATTGAAATTACTAAGGGATATTCAAATTGAGATATTCATTCATAAAGGTTTATAACTAAATAAATTTTTGTTGAACTTGTGATTAAAAATCAATTGTGTATGGGTGCTGAAATTAAAACAAGTTGAGAAAGAATTTGTAATGACCCAAAGAATTAAGGTATTCAAATAATAGAGGGAAGAGAGAAAAGAAATTGTAAATGAAATTCAACAGGGGCCTCGTCGACAAAGTGACTATTTGGGTTCGTCGACGGGGGTTTGTTTCATCGATGAGGAAATATCGAGAGGCTATTTCTCAGCCCCAAATTTCATGTATGAAGAATAAGCATCGTCAATGAACTTCCTTCATGACCTCATCGACAAGGTTACGTGTCTCGTCAACGAAGGTTAGTGTATAAGTATACTAAAATCGAATTTTTCAATAGAAATCATTCGAGGAAATACTCTTTCGGTCTCGTTTCCCTTTCCCCCTTCTCTCTAAGATTTTGAGTCGATTATTCACCGGATCGACGATCCGAGACCACCACGACATTCCTAGGAGAGTTCTCTTCAAGTCTACTGGAGTGGATCGTTGGTGGGGCTATACTGAATTTCATCTCAAATTCAGGAAAAGACTTTTTATTTAGAATTTGGCTTACTTACAGTTATAGAAAATGTAGTGGTAAGAGAAATACTGAAGTTTTGTTTTGGGAGATGTTGTTTTCAGGGTGTTGACCAGGAAACCCTGCGAGTGTAAGACTAGACATTGTAGGGGCTTTACAGAAATCAGGCAAGGGAAATATGTTATTCTAGTAAATCAATTATTTTCATCATAAAAATATAGCATTTGTTTATGGATTTTCTAGAGCAGGAATTATACAATTTTATTGATTATGGTTAATGAGTATAATTTACTTGTGTGGCATGAGAAATACTGGTATAGTACAGTGTTCTATGTAGCTTTTACAGAATTACGAGTATACATATTTATAGAATTATTTTTTATAGAATAAACAGTTTTAAATTATAGAATTACAGTTATTCAGATACACAGTTTATATAGATATATAGTTTTATTTAGAAATATAGTCTTTATAGTTTCATGATTCTCAGTTATAGTACAAGAAAATTTTTTTTTACAGTTTTCATAGTACCATGATTATATAGTTTTACAGAACCATGACATACAGAATTACAATTCATACAGAATTACAGTTTGAACAGAAATATAGTTATTTATAGCGTCATGGTTAGTACAGAGTTTTATAGAATCATGGTTAATACAGTTGATACAGAATCATGATAAAATAGATAGATTTTATATAGAGATGTATTATATAGTATCAAACCCTGATGGACCATTATAGATAAGTTTACAGAGAATGGCACCATAGCTATTTATAGTTTAGAATGCAACCACATAACTCAGATAGTATGTAAATTTATAGCAGTCGATCGTGCCTATGTTGTGGACAGGTTACCCGTCAATTAGGGTTGAGGGTGATATGACTTTTGGAGTATAATGATTTATACTGGTAGGCCAGCTAGTGATAAGTCCTACCTATGGGCCGCACAACCCTGTCATGAGGTGTTAAATCATGACATACAGCCATCTAGGGAGTTTTTATTAATTATTATATGTATAATCAAATTTATAGAAACAGTGGATGTACTTATGAATATTAGAAGTATTATGAATACAAAAATCATGGAAATAACTTTGTTAAGTATCACATATATGAACTATGCAATACTCTATTTATACATGTTTTCTCAGATTCAGTTATCTACAGTATTTCTAATTCAGGTTTTACAAATATGTAACTTATTTGCCACACACTAGTCGTAGCATATTTCGTCTTATTGAGCGTTGTCTCGTCCTAATGATTTAACATTTTTCAGGTGAACCAGTTAGGCGAGTGGATCAGACTCGCAGATAGCGGAGGCTACTGTACTGCCCCATCAGTAGGGTGAGTATCTTTAGGAAGTTATTTTGTATATCCCTAGTTTCAGTTGAGGGTATTTCTGGGAAAAGTTGTGTATGTATGTTTTGGAAATTGTTCAGACACTTTGTATTCTAATGTATTTATATGATTATGGTTTTATGACTTCATCTTCTCGCTGCTTAGGTTGTTGTTGTGTCACAGATTCTATGGGTCCTATCTAGACCATGATAGTAGTTTGATTTATATTAAAAGGGTAAAAAGTCATGAAATTTCATAGTCTATATTTATAAAAAAAAAAATATGGCAATAAAATCAGGTGGTTACAAAATCAATTAAAGAAGGTATCAAGAAATTTTAAAAACCTAATTCACCCCCCTTCTTGGGAATACACCTTCCTTTTCAAGATAGAAACTCAGCCGCTAGACATCAGCTTGTTAGTTTCTATGCCAATTGGGGTTGTAGGGTTATGTAGAAAGGTACTCAGAAACTATCCAATTAGTATTCAGGGGAGGTCGTTGCCAGCTAACCTAGTAGTTTTAGATATGTATGGTTTTGAGATTATTTTTGGGATGGACTTGCTAACTACCCACTATGTCGGTATTGACTGTTATTAGAGAGAGATAATATTTAGACCTCCAGGAGGTCAGGAGTATAAGTTTATGGGGTCATGCGTGTGCATCCCACCACAAATGTTATCCACCATTCAGGCGAGGAGGTTGTTGCTAGAGGGTTATCAGGGATATTTGGCCTGCATGAAAAAGGTATCAGAAGGGGAGATGAGGTTAGATGATATCCTAGTAGTGAGGGATTTTCCTGATGTATTCTCCGAGGATTTGTTAGGACTACCTCTTGATCGTGAGGTAGAATTTGCTATTGATCTAGTTCCGGGGACAATGCCGATTTCTAAAGCGGCGTATAGAATAGCACCGACAGAACTAAAAGAATTAAAGGAACTGTTGCAGGAACTGTTGGATAAGGGGGTTTTCCGGCCCATCTTGTCACCATGGGGAGTGCCGGTATTGTTTGTGAGGAAGAAGGATGGGTCAATGAGAATGTGCATTGATTACAGAGAAATTAATAAAGTGACTATCAAGAATAAGTACTCGCTTCCCCACATTAATTATTTGTTTGATCAGTTACAGGGGACACAGATATTCTCTAAGATTGATTTGCGATCTAGGTACCATCAGGAAAAGGTCAAAGTGGAGGATGCTCCGAAGGTAGCGTTTGGAGCCAAGTATGGCCACTATGATTTTCTGGTTATGCCATTTGGTCTAACAAATGCTCCTACTGTGTTTATAGACCTGATGAACAAGGGCTTTCATCAGTACCTAGATCAATTTGTAGTAGTTTTTATAGATGATATTTTGATATATTCAAAGAGCCCTGAAGAGCACGAGGAACATTTGAGGATAGTGCTTTAGGTGCTGAGGGAAAAGAAGTTGTATACAAAGTTCAGAAAGTGTGAATTATGGTTAGAGCAAGTTGCTTTCCTCATACACGTGGTATCTAGGGGTGGTATTTTGGTTGATCCGAGCAAGATTGAGGCGGTAGTGAATCGGAACAGACTGAAAAGTGTGCAAGAAATCAAAAGTTTCCTGGGATTGGTTGGGTACTACCGTAGATTTGTTAAGGGCTTCTCTAAAATGTCGAGTTATTTAACAAGATTGACCAGGCGTGAAATTTGAGTGGACCGACAAATGTGAACAAAGCTTTAAAGAGTTAAAGCAGTGGCTCATTACTGCACCGATTTTGAAAATTCCTTCAAGAGAAAATGGTTTCGTAATTTACAGTGATGCGTCACACAAAGGGTTTGGATGTATTCTGATGCATCAGGGTGGAGTTGTAGCATATGCCTCCCAACAGCTGAAAGAATATAAGAAGAATTATCCTACCCATGATCTAGAGTTAGCAGTAGTGGTTTACGTGCTGAAAATTTGGAGACACTATCTATATTGGGGTAGGTTTGAGATTTTCACCGATCATAAGAGTATGAAATACTTCTTCACACAAAAAGAATTAAACATGAGGCAGAGGAGGTGGCTGGAGCTAATAAAGGACTACAACTGCACCATTGGTTACCACCTGGGAAAAGCTAATGTGATAGCTGATGTTTTGAGCCAAAAATTAGTGGGAAAAGCACTGTCAGTAGGGATGATTCAACATCTTCTTCAAATAGATTTAGAAAGGCTTGGTGTGGAGGTGGTGGAGGGTGATCACCAAGCATTTATTGCCAATCTAGTATTACAGCTCACCTTGTAGGAAAAAATTAAAGCTGCTTAGAGGAGTGATGCACAATTAGTAAAACTTATGGATAAAGTGCAGAAGGGACAGGGGGCAGAGTTCAGTATCTCAAATGATGAAGGCTTTAGGTTCCGTACTAGGCTATGTATACCTACCCACCCTAAGATTAAGAGGATTATCTTTTAGGAAACGCACTGATCCCTTATACAGTGCACCCAGGAAGCACTAAAATTTATAGAGATCTTCGGGAGTCGTTTTGGTGGAGCAACATGAAGAAAGAGATAGTTGAGTATGTAGAGTAGTGTTTGACATGTTAGCAATTGAAAGCTGAGCATCAGAGACCGACGGGATCATTGCAGCCACTTCACATTCCTGAGTGAAAGTGGAAACATATATCAATGGATTTTGTCACAAGATTACCACCGGCATTACATGGACAAGATGCCATCTAGGTTGTCGTTGACCGTTTGACAAAGACTGCTCATTTTATTCCTATCGGAGTTAACTACTCCATGAGCAAACTGGTTGAGTTGTATATATCCATGAGATAATTAGACTTCATTAAGCACCAATGTCCATCGTTTCAGACCAGGACCCATGGTTCACATCTCAGTTCTAGAAAAGCTTACAAAGAGCTTTGGGGCTCTAGTTGACTTTTAGCATGGCTTTTTAGCCCCAAATCGATGGACAGACAAAGAGGACTATCCAAATATTAGAATATGTGCTTTGGGCTTGTGTGTTAGATTTTGGAAGCAGCTGGATTTGGTATTTGCCATTGGTGGAATTTTCTTATAATAATAACTACCAGGTTAGTATTGAAATAGCATTGGATGAAGCATTATATGCTGGAGGTACCCACATTTATTTAACGAGGTCTAACGCTAGTCAAGTAACCGTGCATTTTAGTCAGTTGCTTGGTTAGTCTATATATAGACTTGCTTAGTGTTGGTTAGCAAATTTCGAGGACAAAATTTTTATAAGTAGGGAAGAATTTAACAACCCCAAAAATAATATGCATATAAGTGTTAATATATATACATATATATATATATAATATTATACTATTACAATATGAATATATGATAGCATTAACATATTGCAATTGATTTTGCAATCTCTTTTTCACTCTTCCGAAACACGCCTCCCCCCCCCCTCACATTTCTTGAATTTTGGCCATGACCTTCTTCTTCTTCTTCTTCTTCTTCTTCTTCTTCTTCTTCTCTCTCTCTCTCTCTTTCTCTCTCTCTCTCTCTCTCTCTCTCTCTCTCTCTCTCTCTCTCTCCTCAATTTCTCAGCAAGTTCTTGGTTAATTGAAGAACGAAAAATACCACTGAATTCAATTCTCAGCCACCAACATTTTTACCAGAGTGGATTTGTGATCAGGGTGTTGTAGGCACTACTCCGAGGATAAGGTAAACTCACTCTCCCTCTTCAATTTCTCTCAAATTTTTAGCCAAATTGACAATCGGACACCACCACAGGGTCCCGACTTCAAGTCTGAGCAAGTTAATCGAAGCAGATTTTTAAGGTGAGGAGTGCAAATTATGTATGTTCTTTTAAAAATTTAAATGATTAAATTGTATTATTTAATTATATTAGATTTTTTGAAAATATTCCTAGGATTAAGTTAAACTGCAGGGATTTTGTGACGACCTGCTTAATTTTCACATCTTTTTTAACTAAATACAATATCACAAAGCTCAGCAGACCATAATCCACTTGAACCCGTGGGTACTAGGGATATATCAGAACATATAGCAGAAGCCTAAGCAGCAAGAAACATACAATCATATACATCTCACTATACCATACATCGCAATACTAGAGTTGCTACAACCATTGTATAATATATATATATATATACACACACACACACACACACACACACATAATACACAACCCAAAAGAAGTCTTCGGGCCATTTCCACAAAATATACCCGACCCTATCAAAACACTTTCCCTTCTGGAAGGGAAGAACAACCGTACTAGATCAGCGGAGTTTTACCTGCTCTCCTATTAGGGGCTCCTGAAATGTTTATAAAATTCGGGGTGAGACACCTCTCAGTAACTGAAATAAACTAATACTAGTATGTGGCAACATGAGTATTCAGTGTTATACATATACCATACAAAACATATTCAGTAAACTATTATGTCAAATCTAAGAAAACATATATATCATCAAAACATAGCAGAACATATTGCATTTTCATAAACATATATCATCTCATATAATAATAATACAAAAACATTCCTGGTAGGTTAGTTGGTTGTTGTCATGTATTACCCCCATATGACTTGGTTGTGTGGCCTGAAGGCGGGACTTGACAATGATTGGCCGACCACTGCCAAGTCAAAAGTACAGTGTGTAAGTCTGATGGGTTTGCTAGACCTGGTCCGTGCACCAATTGCGCTCACACACTTGTTAAAAACCACATCGACCATCCAATCTCACACCACTCCATATAGCAGCGTTAACACAAATATCATGATCATAATGACCATGGACACATAGCAACGGTACCATGCAAGTTCTAGCCTAGACCAAGCCAACCAGGTTTTGATACATAAAACATATCCTGAAACTATGATACATGGATATTTCATATCATTAATTATCAAATCAATCATATAATTTTGCATATATACGTATATCATGAAAATCATCGGCCCGTACGCTGGAATTTCATATTTTACCATAGCTCGGCATGTACGCCGGTAAATCATATTATAGAACAGCCCGTATGCTGGCAAATCATTTCCATAGCTCGGCCCGTATGCCGAAAAATCATACACATAACTCAGCCCATACGCTGGCAAATCATACACATAGCTCGGCCCGTACGTCGGCAAATATATCAAAATCTCAGCCCATACGCCGATTTTCCTTTTTAAAAATCCGTATCATTAACATATTCCCAGAAAACAGTTTTTCATAACAATTTCTACTCATGCCACACTAAATAGATTTTCAATATATTTAACATACCAACATTTTTAGTAGTATTTTTCAAATATAAATCATATATAAATATATTTATTTTTCCTGAAATCAAATGTTGTAACAATATATATATTTTCATAAAATTACTAGCTTAATTTATCCCCTTACTTGTGTCTTGAAAAGCCCCTAAATCAAACACTCTTGCACCTGCAGGGTTCCCTGTTCAACATCCTGAAAACGAAATTTCCCAGAACTAAAGTTCAGTATTTCTACGCCTACTACGCTTTCTACAACAGTCAAATAACCAAATACTGACTAGAGAAACTTACCCTGGATTTGGGATGGTTTCCAACTCAGCCCCACCGACGATCCGCTCCAGCAGACTTGCAGAAAACTTTCCCAAGAGCGTCGTGGTGGTTTCAGATCATCGAACCGGTTGAAATCCGACCCAAAATCTTAGAGAGAGGGAGGAGAAACAGAAGGATGGGAGAGAGAGAGTTTCTAAGTAGGAAAATGCAGTATAAATCACGTTTAACCCTATTTATACTGCGAGATTCATCGAAAAGCCACATCACCTCATCGACGAGTCCTGTAGAAAGTTCGTTGACAAACTTCAACCCTCGTTGACGAATTTCAGGCTTCCAAAAATCCTCTCTCAGTATCTTCTCGTCGACGATACAGGACTTCGTCAATGAAATCCTGAAGGACCCTCGTCGACGAGGGTCGTCGACGAGGCTTGGAAAATTTCTTGAGATTATTCCATCCAAAATGCAATGTCATCGACGAACGTCGACTGCCTCCTTCTATTCCTTTTTCCATTTCCCTTTCTTATTATTTTTTAATTACCATTATTCTTCGGGTCGTTACATTCTCCACTCCTTATAAAATTTTGTCCTCGAAATTTACTATTCACGAACTCGTCATCCCTTAACAAGAAAAATGGTCTACTTATTTTATTACTTACCCTCACTTATGGCGGAGGAATTCTGTGGTTACATTCCGAATCTTGGGAGATTACATATATAAAAGAAAAATTCTCCCAAAACCAAAATGCTACACTAATTCAACCATTAAATGTACCTGCAAAAGTAATACTATCTAACTACTTACATTTTACCTGATTAGATTTCTTGGAATAAATGCGGATACCTTTGTCTCATCTGCTCCTCAGATTCCCAAGAAGCTTCTTCAACTATATGATTCCTCCACAAAACTTTTACCTGAGGAATTTTCTTATTACGTAGCTCATGTACTTTCCTATCCAGAATCTTTACTAGTACCTCCTCACACACTAGTGAATCACTGAGCTCTAATTCACCATAACTGATGAGATAGGAAGGATCTGAGACATATTTCCTTAACATAGCAACATGGAATACGTCGTGGATCCTGGACAACACAAGTGGCAAAGCTAGCCTATAGGCTACCGGCCCCACTTTTCCTAGAATCTCAAATGGACCGATAAACCTAGGACTAAGTTTACCCTTTTTCCCAAATCGCATAACCCCTTTCAACGGAGCTATCTTCAAAAACACATGATTACCCACATCAAATTCCAAATTTCGGTGGTGATTATCAGCATAAATTTTCTGTCGGCTCTAAGCTACACTAATTCTATCTCTGATAAGTCGAAACTAATCATGTGCTTACTGAACAAGCTTTAGCCCCACTACTCGCCGCTCACCCACTTCATCCCAAAATAAAGGAGAACGACATCTCCTACCGTATAAAACCTTAAATGGTGCCATGCCAATGCTGGTTTGATAACTGTTATTATACGCAAATTCTACCAATGGCATGAACTGAGTCCAACTACCCCCAAAATCTAATACACATGCTCAAAACATATCTTCTAATATCCGTATCGTCCTTTAAGTCTGCCCATTTGACTGAGGATGGAATGATGTGCTAAAAGACAACTGAGACCCTAGTGCTATCCTGCATACTTTTCCAAAAACATGACGTAAAACACGGGTCTCGATCTGACACAATCGATACTGGCACTCCATGAGAATGAACTATCTCCTGAATGTAGATCTCTACTAAACGGTTAAGGGAGTAGATGATCTTGATAGGTAAAAAGTGGGTGGTCTTAGTCAAACGGTCAAGAATCACCCAGATGGCATTCTAGCCATGTAACGCCATCGGCAGTCCTGTCACGAAGTCCATAGATATATGATCCCACTTCCACTTTGAGATAAATAGCGGCTGCAACTGCCCTGCCAGCCTCTAGTGCTTAGCTTTTACCTACTGGCATGTTAGCCACTAGGCTACATACTCGGCGATCTCTCCCTTCATACCACTCCACTAGTATGACTCTCGTAGATCCCTGTACATCTTCGTACCACCGGGATGAACTGTATGCAAAGATCTGTGAGTCTTCTCTAAAATAGTCTTTCTGATCTCAGTATCGGCGGGAACACATAATCTGGAACGGAACCGCAAAGCCCCGTCATCTGCAATTTTGAATTCCTCCCCCTAACCACTCTGTACTCTGTCTATCACCTCTACTAACTTTGGGTCTTCCTTCTGAGCAGCTTTAATCCTTTCCTGCAGAATAGGCTGCACCACTAAACTGGCAATGTGAGCCTGAGAACCACTTTCAACTAATTCGATGCCGAGTCTCTCCAAATCCATCATGATCGGATACTAGATCTCCATAGCTGCCAACGTTGATTCCCTGGACTTCCTACTTAACACATCAGTTACCACATTTGCTTTCCCTGGGTGATAACTGATGGTACAATCAAAATCCTTAATTAGCTCCAACCACCTTCTCTGCCCCATATTTAGTTCCTTTTGAGTGAAAAAGTACTTCAAACTTTTATGGTCAGAGAAGATTTCACACCGCTCGCCGTACAGATAATGCCTCCAAATCTTCAAGGTGTGTACTACTACGGCCAATTCAAGATCATGTGTAGGGTAGTTCATTTCATATTCTTTCAACTGTCTGGATGCATTCGCCACCACCCTGCCATGCTGCATCAATACACAACTAAGTCCCTTCAAGGACACATCACTATAAATGACATATCCTTTACCCCCTGACAGGATGATCAGCATTGGCGCTGTAACTAGCCTCTGCTTCAATTCATGAAAACTCTTTTCACAGCTATCGTCCCATTCAAATATGGCATTCTTCCTAGTTAGTCGTGTCAAAGGCCCTGATAAAGCTGAGAATCCCTCAATGAAATGATGGTAATATCCAAATAGCCCCAAGAAACTCCTGATCTCCTGGACATTCCTCAGTCTAGCCCAATTCACTACGGCCTTAACCTTACTAGGGTCCACAGAAATACCATCTCCAGATACAACATGCCCTAAGAACACGACCTTCTCAAGCCAGAATTCACATTTACTGAATTTGGCATACATCTTCTTTTCCCGAAGCATCTGCAAAACCTACCTCAAGTGCGTCTCATACTCCTCATAGCTTCTTGACTAGACCAGTACATTATCAATTAAAACAACAACAAACTGGTCTAGCTATTGGTGGAAGACTTTGTTTATCAAGTCCATAAATACCGTAGGAGCATTCGTCAAACCAAACGGCATAACAAGAAACTCATAATGCCCATACCTGGTCCTGAAGGCTGTCTTCAAGACGTCTTCTGCTTTCACTTTCACTTGATGATAGTCGAATCTAAGGTCGGTCTTCGAATACACCCGTGTATCCTGGAGTTGGTCAAACAAATCATCTATATGGGGTAGAGGGTACTTGTTCTTGACTGTCACTTTATTAATCTCTTTATAATCTATACACATCCTCATGGACCCATCCTTCTTCTTCACAAATAGAACTGGAGCTCCCCACGGAGATACACTGGGTCGTATGAAGCCCTTATCAAGCAGATCTTGCAACTAATTTTTCAACTCTGCTAACTCTGCTGACTTCATCCGGTATGGTACTTTAGAAATCGGTGTTGTACCTGAAAGTAGATCAATAAGGAAATCTACGTCACAATCGTGTGGCAAGCCTAGTAACTCCTCCAGGAAAACATTTGCAAACTCCTTTACTACAGGCGTGCTAGAAAATTTCAATTCATTCTTTGACATCTCCTTCACAACTACCACAAACCCCTGACAACCACTCAGCAGTAGTCTCCTGGCTTGGATAGTTGAAACTAGCTGAGGCGGGGATCGTACCTGCGATCCTACA
Source organism: Malania oleifera (assembly GCF_029873635.1). Classification (NCBI taxonomy): domain Eukaryota; kingdom Viridiplantae; phylum Streptophyta; class Magnoliopsida; order Santalales; family Ximeniaceae; genus Malania; species Malania oleifera. The sequence continues at coordinate 14,902,967 of NC_080429.1, read as the reverse complement.
AACTTGAATTCTGCTTTCCCTAGAGGTCTGAATATCACTTCTCGTACTCGGCAATCTATGCTGGAAAAATTAGCTACTAGCCAATTCATGCCAAATATAACATCAAACTCGTGCATGTCCAGCACTATCAGATCAGCAGACAGAATTTTCCTTTGAATATCAACTGGACAACCACGGAGTACCCTACTACATCTCACTACTAACCCGGTCAGTGTATCTACCAACAATTCAACATGTAATGGTTTTGTTTCAACCCCACATAATTTAACACACCCAGAAGACACGAACGAGTTCTTAGCTCCTAAATCAAATAATGCAATAACTTTAAAAGAAAGCATAATAACCATACTTGTCACCACATCACTTACTGTCTCAGCCTCACCCGGCGTTAGAGTAAACACCCTAGCTTAAGCTGTATTCCTCTGTTGGCCCCCATGTGGCACCTACTAACCTCCCCAGTATGGTATGGGAGTTGGAACTACATCTGGTGGGGTAGGACAGTCTTGCACCATATGCCCCAATCTACCGCAGCGATAGCACACCACTCCTCATATACGACACTCTCCCCAGTGTCTCCTACCACAAGTCTGACAGACTGGAGGACCCTGCACTACCTGAACCTCACGTCCTCCAGTCTCTGCCCTCTGCCATGGTTTCCTCTCCTCCACTAACCCGATCTATAACCCTGCTGGTAGCCTGTAGATGCAGATCTCTTTCTCTATCCCTGCTCCTCCGCATCCAAATGCTCACCGATCTCTGCCAGGGCTGCCCTGTCAACTAACTCGGCAAAGTCCTGGATTCGCAGCACCACCACCTGCTTGAATATACTCCACCTCAAGCCTCTCTCAAACTGCCTCTCCTTCTTCACTTTATCAGGAATAATATAGGGGACGAAACGAGAGAGCTTGATGAAACGCGCCGCATATTGTTGGACAGATAGTTGTCCCTGCTTCAGACTCAAAAACTCTTCCACTTTAGCCTCCCTAACAGTAACTGGAAAATATCAATCAAAGAACAATTCTTTAAACTGATCCCATGTCATGGCTATCAGAGTTGCCTTCTACTGCTCCAGCAGTCTCACCGCAGTCCGCCACCTCTTGGCCTCTCCCTTTAGTCTAGAGGTGGCAAAAAGGACCCTCTGTTCCTCAATACACTACAACACAGCCAAAATTTTCTCGGTCTCCTGCATCCAGTTCTCAGCGGCTGCAGGATCAACTCTACCTAAGAATGCCGGAGGATTCATCTTCATAAATTTCTTAATAGTGCACCCATGGCCAATTGACGAACCACCCTGCTCCCTCGAGCTCCTTGCAATCTCAACCATAACCTGTTAAGCCACGCTACGTAATACTGCATCAGAGTCGGTCCTAACTACACCTGATGGCCCTGCTACATCGCTGCCACTCGCATGGGCACTACTTTCTCCTAGATCCATCCTGAAAACAACAAATGCAACTTAGAAATTCTATCCTTATAACTTACCCACTTACCCTAGCCTCTTATCTAAATACTCTCAACTTATTTCTAATCCCTAGTCTTACATTCTAGGAACACAACCCGACAATAGCTTACTATGATCTTCCTAAAATCGTCACCCTAGGAAAAACACAGAAATTACCACGGAAGTCCTGCCTCTACACTGTAGAACAACCGTAAATCATTTCCTATATTCTAGCACTGTTTCCGCTACATTCTAAAGTCTACAGAACCTAGCAACCTAGGCTCTGATACCAAACTGTGATGACCTGCTTAATTTTCATTTTTTTTTAATTTAATACAATATCACAAAGCTCAATAGACCATAATCCACCTAGACCCATGGGTACCAGGGATATATCAGAACATATAGCAGAAGCCTAAGCAGCAGGAAACATACAATCATATACATCTCACTATACCATACATCGCAATACCAGAGTTACTACAATCATTGTATAATATATATATATATATATATACACACACAATACACAACCCAAAACAAGTCTTAGGTCCATTTCCAAAAAATATACCCAACCCTATCAAAACACTTACCCTTCTGGAAGGGCAGAACAACCGTACTAGATCATCGGAGCTTTACCCGCTCTCCTATCAGAGACTCCTGAAATGTTTATAAAGTAAGTGAAATAAACTAATACTAGTGTGTGGCAACATGAGTATTCAGTGTTATACATATACCATACAAAACATATTTAGTAAACTATTATGTCAAATCTGGGAAAACATATATATCATCAAAACATAGCAGAACATACTACATTTTCATAAACATATATCATCTCATATAATAATAATACAAAAACATTCCTGGTAGGTTAGTTGGTTGTTGTCATGTACTACCCCCATATGACTTGGTTGTGTGGTCTGAAGACGGGACTTGACAATGGTTGGCCGACCACTACCAAGTCAAAAGTACAATCTGTAAGTCTAATGGGTCTGCTAGACCTGGTCCATACACCAGGGGCGCTCATACACTTCTTAAAAATCACATCGACCATCTAATCTCACACTACTCCGTACAGCAGCATTAACACAGATATCCTGATCATGATGACCATAGACACATAGCAACGGTACCGTGCGAGTGCTAGCCTAGACCAAGCCAACCAGGTTCTAATACATATAATATATACTGAAACTGTGATACATGGATATTTCATATCATTAATTATCAAATCAATGATATCATTTTGCATATATACGTATATCATGAAAATCATCGGCCCGTACGCCGGAATTTCACATTTTACCATAGCTTAGCCCGTACGCTGGAAAATCATATCATAGCACAGCCCGTACGCTAGCAAATCATTTCCATAGCTCAGCCCGTACGCCGAAAAATCATACACATAGCTCAGCCCGTACGCTGGCAAATCATACACATAGCTCGGTTCGTACGTCGGCAAATATATCAAAATCTCAGCCCATACGCCGATTTTCCTTTATAAAAATTCATATCATTAACATATTCCCAAAAAACAGTTTTTCATAACAATTTCTACTCATGCCACACTAAACAGATTTTTCATATATTTAACATACCAAAATTTTCAATAGTATTTTTCAAATATAAATCATATATAAATATATTTATTTTTCCTGAAATCAAATGCTGTAACAATATACATATTTTCATAAAATTACTACTTTTGTTTATCTCCTTACTTGTGTCCTGAAAAGCCCCTAAAACAAACGTTCCTGCACCCGCAGGGTTTCTCGTTCAACACCTTGAAAACGAAATTTTCCAGAACTAAAGTTCGGTATTTTTACATGTACTACGCTTTCTACAACTGTCAAATAACCAAATACTGTGTAGAAAGTCTTACCCTAGATTTGGGATGGTTTCCAACTCAGCCCCACCGACGATCTACTCTGGTAGACTTGCAGTGAACTTTCCCAAGAGTGTCATGGTGGTTTCAAATCATCAAACCGATGGAAATCCGGCCCAAAATCTTAGAGAGAAGGAGGAGAAACCAAAGGATGGAAGAGAGAGAGAGTTTCTACACATGAAAATGCACTAAAAATCACGTTTAACCCTATTTATACTGCGGGATTCGTCGACGAGTCACGTCACCTCGTCGACGAGTCCTATAGAAAGTTCATCGATGAAGTTCAACCCTCGTCGACGAATTTCAGGCTTTCAAAAATCCTCTCTCGGTATCTTCTCACCGACGAATCCCCTGTGTTCGTCGATGAGGCCTGAAAATTTTCTTGGGATTATCCCATCCAAAATGCAACGTCGTCGACGAATGTCGACTGCCTCCTTCTGTTCCTGTTTCCGTTTCCCTTTCTTCTTATTATTTAAATACCATTATTCTTTTGGTCATTACAGATTTGATTAAATAGAATTTTGGGGAATATTTTGGAATTAGATTAAACTGTAAGGATTTGATCATATTGTTGTTTTTAAATATGATAGAAATTAAATTTAAATATGGGAGCATGTAATCCTAGGAATATTGAGATAATTGTAATTCTAGGGTTGAGCTGATAGAATTGGAAAAAATATATATATGATTTCAAAATTTTGAGCTTCAAACGCCGCGGGCGTAGGTTTAGAGATTTTAGAAGGCATCCTCTTAGTAAGCAGGAAAGGGGAATAAATTATAACAATAGTTTTTGGGAAAATAAATGATTGATTAAAATATGTGAAATGCGAATATGGTAAGTAGTTTTGGAAATTAAAATATGGTTATTTTCCCTGTGAATAATACATTATGATTATCAATTAAAAATTATATGGCGTGAGGAATAATGATATGATTGTTTTATACTAGGAACGTGATGAAATGGAATGTGGATATGTATTTTATGATTATGTTTTTATACAGAAATGATAATGTGAGATTTATTGAGTATTTTATATGGATATGAATATATGAGAAACTTTGATATGTTTTATTTAGATATGAGATTTATATAGATATGGTTTTTGCAAAGATATGATAAAATGTGAATACATATATGTTTTACCGGGAAAATGATGATAAATGGTGATATATACATATGTTTATACAGAAATATGATAAAATGTGTTATACGGATATGTCTTACTGAAAGGATGATATACGCGATATAAAGATATGTTTGTACAGAGATGTTTTATACAGAAATATTGAATTGAGTTATATACTGATTTAAGATGAAATGTGTACTGATATGATGAAGATGAAACAAAAAATGATGAAAATATTACTAATATGATGAGATGTACAAACATAATGATATGTCGAAACACAACAAAAAAACAGGTTTTTAGTGACGTTTTAAACCATCACTAATACTCACAAAACCGTCACTACTAGTATTAGTGACGGTTTTCTGAGTATTAGTGACGGTTTTCAAATAGTCGTTTTACCTACCGTTACTAATACTTATTAGTGACGAATTTTTTAAATCGTCACTAATAATAGAGTATTAGTGACAGATTAAAATTGTCACTAAAAACCTAAGTCCGTCACTATAGATTCTACACCGGATCGACCAAAAATCGTCACTAAAGGCATAGTATTAGTGACAGTTTTGAAACTGTGACTATTACTCTATTATTAGTGACGGTTTTAAAATCGTCACTATTGCTCTGCAGCACTGGTATTAGTGACGGTTCGAGTTCCTTCACTAAAACTTTTTAAAAGGGTATTAGTGACGATTTTGAAACCGTCACTAATACTTAAATTGGACAATTAGTAGTGAAATCATTTTTTTTTCAATTATTAATTCCTGTAAAAATCTGTAATTAAATTACATTTTCTTATACATAACATTAAACCATAAGTGCAATAAAATTCATAAATTATTCAAAATTATAATTCAAATTTAAATACAAATATATTATACAAATTCAAATTCAAATTCAAATACAAATATATTATACAAATTTAAATACAAATACATTATATAAATTCAAATTCAAATACATTTCATTTGTTCAGATAACAAAAAAAGTGAAAAGTTGCATCTGTAGTACATGACATCGTCCTGGCATTGTCACAATTACAAACCCTACAAATTAAGAAAGTTAAAAAAATTAATATACGCTTTTTGAAAAATTTTGGCAGCATTTATCTTGTAAATATGACAGTTTCCATAGAGATATGCTCCAAACCTAGGTGTTTACATTAAACATTTCACAATAACCCAACTAGTAATGAATTTTGCGAGTGCAAAGGAGCTTCATAAGCATTAAATAATGTAACGTGTTCATGCATCCCAAAAAACACATACATCAGAATATAGTGGATTATCCCCATAAACAACATATTTCATAGAGTAGACATAGTTGGCATGAAATTCACTATAAAATGAAAATCTCAAGAAAGAGAGCTCCTCTCCAAAGAAAAGAAAGAGATGATACGTGCATTGTGAAGAGTGGAAATCTTAAGAAGATGAAGCATCATCTACTCCAACGACTGTAACCAGGCCAAGCATCCTCCCAAAATCAAACCCTATTGCCATTAGCTACTCCAAAATTAGTGGAAGAAAGGAACAAACAAGCAAAATGGGAAACAAATTTCTACAGACTTGCATGGGAAATAATGCCACTTCCTCTAGTGTTCCATCCATTCTGATGGACCCTATATTACTTTTAATCTCCTTTTTTGGCAATTACCAATTAATTTTTCATTGCATATAAATTAAAATTAAACCTTCAAACATAAATAACAGACTCAAACAAAAATTGGCATAACCACCAAGCAAGCAAGAAATCAAAGAAAAATTATTTCACATAGTCCAAAATTGGTCTCTTGAATTTTCTTTCATTTCCCTAAAATTTTCAACAAATTTTTGGCAGCATGCCGTCTATAAATAGAATATTTCCCAAACCTGCAAGTCACAAAAGCATGCAATTGACAATATTTTTGCATCATATAGATGCCATTTAGATTAAGACATGCAACAACCTAAATGTATCTACCAGCAGGCAATACACATCGCTGCATCAGTCATGCAGGTGGCGTTCCAATCAAGCATGCAGTCCTAATGTCCACTACCAGCATGCATTTCACAAGATATATCAATCCAAGCATATATGCAATCCAGAAGTTAAATCATTTATTAAACTGAAGTTAGATATATACCCATCTCTAGCTGCAATGAGGTCATGGATGACAGAGAAGGACGACGAGGTCGTGGATGGCGGTGGCTGCATCAACGATTCTTTATCTAGTTTACCTAGAGTTTCTTTTCACAATTGATTTGAAATGCGATAAGTCTACCCATGTAGACAAAATGAATTTTAGCTTTTCATCTGATAGGTTGTCTCTTATAGTTAAGGTATGATTTAAATATTAATTTTATTTCTCTTGAATCTTGATGCCCTTCCTGTGGATGCAATGACCATAAGAAGGGCATCAAGATTCAAGCGAAATAAAATTAATATTTAAATCATACCTTAACTATAAAAGACAACCTATCATATGAAAGGCTAAAATTCATTTTGTCTACATGGGCAGGCTTATCGCATTTCAAATCAATTTTGAAAAGAAACTCTGGGTAAACTAGATAAAGTGTCACGCCCCGAGCCCTGAAATGGGACCCAAGGGTGAATTTAAGTAACCTAACCTGTCTCTGTATCAATTAAAACATTAAATGATACCACATACAAAGAGGGTCCGACCCCATGGGGTGAACGAATGCCCTATATACATACATACACATGTCCATACTCATCAAAATACACAGCGGAATACGGTCTTTCTTTACATCAAACTGTACCATACTAGAATCTAACCCATACAGGGTTAAACATACCTACAAATACTATATATACCACGGGTGTCTACAAAATCCATCAGGGCAACCCGGTTACAAAATTCCTACCTATCAGGTACTAACAGTAGCTAAACACACCCCCCACTTCCGGATGCTAGGATGCTAGTTTCGGCTACCCGAAAGACCTCAAAAATATTTGTATATATTCGGGGTGAGACACCTCTCAGTAAGGGAGAAAATAGGTTATATCAGTGTGTGGCATACCAGTGTCATTTTCATACTTCATAACACATACATACGATACAGTTTGAAACACATACGTACAATTTCAAAACAAGTTCCATACATTCCCATACAATTCCATACAGTTCCAGTATTTTCACAAAACCATTCCAGCTCATACGATACTCAAATACATAGATGCATACATATGGTCAGTGTCGTCACACTACTCACAACTGCACAAGTCACCTAGTCTCACAGCGGTTACGTTCTAACACATTAAACTACGAAGGTTTCTGATTCAGGCCCAATAGGGAATCCATTGCTACACATGCAACTACACAAGGTCACCTAGTCTAACCCCGATTACTTTACCATGTGCAAACTACGCTGCGTCAACCTAGGCCCACTGTGGTCCGTTGCTACATTCGGTGACCAACCGAATCATACTGGTGATATTTCGCACCCCGGATATAAAGCCGGCCACTCTTGCCTACGGTAGTTAGCCATTACAGGGCACAGTGTATGGTAGTTAGCCTCCTCTAGCTATTACAGCGTACGGTAGTTAGCTCCCCTTAGCTGTTATGGCGTACGGTAGTTAGCCGCCCCTAGCCATTTCACACAACCTGGAATTACTTTGGAACTCACGTCCCTATACATTTCAGCGTACCGTAATAAGCCGCCACATAGTTGTTTTACAAATACCCGGAACATTTACATACATACACACATACCACACTTATTTTATGACAAATCATATCGTTTACAATTTCAAGTATACAGTTTATGCAAATATGGATTACGGTCACCTCAATAATACAGTTTAAATAACATAAACAGTTTTCCAATCAAATAAGAGATGATACCCGAAATCCCCAATTTTTTCGAAAACTATAACCCGAAAATCTCTTATTTTCACCCGATAGATTTCCCCAAATAAGTAGTCAAAACATACATACGATCGTAGCCTATAGGCCTACCGATCCTGATTTCGAAAATGAACTGATATAAACAGAATCCCCTTACCTCAACCCAAAACCAAACCACGAACTCTACGGCCCTCAAAACTACGAACTGAGACTCCGAAATCTACAAATCACAATACCAAACATGCTTACGATCCATACTACTATATATATACCGAATCAGAAATGAAAACCGAGCCTTACCTCGATTTTGGCCTGAAACCTGAAAATGCTCGAACCGAGATTCCGATTCACAGAAGTTGCAGAGAATCCTTCCACGATCCTCGTGGTAACCTCAGATTTCTGATTCTATCAACGACTGGCGAGGAAATCTAGACAGAGAAAGAGTAGAGAGAGAGAGAGAGAGAGAGAGAGAGAGAGAGAGAGAGAGTGACTTAGTGAAGAAGAAACAAATATCCCCTTCTTTAAGGCTTTGAACCGCCCGATTTTCATCGACAAAAAGTACCTTCGTCGACGAAAAATCAAGAATTTTGTCGCAGATGTCGGCAGCCTCATCGACGAAGTCTGATATTTAGAATTTTCCAGACCTCTCGACTTCTCTTTGTCAACGAACCTCTGAATTTCATCGACGAAAAGTCTACTGCCTTCGTCAACGAAATTTGGCTTCGTCAACGAAATCTGCAGAAATCCCTTTATATTTTCTGTGTTCTTACATAAAGCCTCTCCATTCATTGTATATACACTGCGAATGATATGCCCACTATCAAAAATAGAAGTTATCAAAAGTAGACCTAAAATTATATAACAAACTCTTCTCAATGACGGCAAAATCTAAGGAAAAAACTACATAATTATAAATGCAATGTAAAAAATAAATATACTTTTTAAACTATTTTTTAGTCATTCAAAATACTAACTTAAATTCATTAAGTAAATCAAGCCAAGAGAAAGTTATAAAATTGCAAAGTTCATATTACTTTCAAGATTTATGATACAACTCCTAGTTATTCCTATATTGTTTCCAAATCTCATCCAAATCCCAATTATTCCTATATTGTTCATATTACTTTGAAGTTTGGAGTACTGGACTCTGAACGTGAAGTCTAACCTCCTCCTTAGTAATACTATTTCTTTTGCAAAAAGTGTTTTTTTATGGGAGAGAGGCAGATTGTGTATGTTATTTTTAGTAGACATTGAAGTGGTAGGATGTTCGTCGTACAAAGAAAAAGGGCATTGTGTTCAAACTAGATTTTTTGATTTTGAGAAGGTGTGTGATTTAGCTAGTTGGGAGTTCTTGGATAGAGTGCCTTTGAGAAGGGGGTCAGGTGTTACGTGGAGGAATTGGATAGGGGGTTGTTTATCTAATGCCTTTGTGAACCACCAATATGGATTAGAATCTTTAAAATCAAGCAAAACTAATATAGAAAAAAACCCACCCTAAACATATGTGAACCACCAATATAGATAATCTTTAAAATCAAGCAAAACTAGTATAGAAAACAACTCAACTAGCCAATCCTTAAAAGGTCCGCTTGTGTCCCAAATCATAATTTGACAGTTTGACGCACTTGAAAAGGGCTCTTAGATTCCCATCTGCTTCTAATAACACACTAAATGTAATTAAGAAATTTTATTTTTAAAATTATTTTCTAATTTTTTAACATTTATATGAAAATATTGAAAATTAAACAAAAGTGGCCTTTTCAATTTTTGATCCAAGTGTTATAAGAACTAGAAAAAACTACAATTTTACTTGCTCGGACATGGAAAATGTTTTTACTCATCCTTTCAAAAATATTTTAACATTAAACGACTAAGCCTATCTTTTCTTTTTGTTTGGGAAAATTTTAACGCAATTTCGGCAGCATGCTGTCTGTAAATTGGATTTTTTCCCATAAACCTGCACCTAATAGGTTCAAATAGAGCATTTATAAGAAGTTGAAGGCACACGAGAACCTATATCCACTACCAGCATGTAATACATATCAACTGCATCCGCCATGCATGAGACATTCTAGACTAGCATGCAATCATGTAGCATTTTCATGACAGTAATACATTTAACCATATCTTAAATTCATAATATAAATAGCAGTGAAGATGTTTAAGTTTCCATTTGTTGGACGAGGAGAAGATAAGGCAGTTTAATCAATGGGGAAGGAGAGAATGAAGTGGAATTGGACTTGTGGGTTAATGGGTATGTCTGAAAATGTGACATGTTTGAACTCAGCTCCTGTAAAAACGTCTGTTTTTTTCAACTCATGATATGCTATGCTCATTTGGCAGCCACTCAGGTGGGACAATTCATGAAGTTTGAAGAAGCTTCTGAAACATCTTCGAGCCATGGTGGGATGACAACTACAAGGGCAGTTCCTGTCCCTCAGTTGCCAAAATTACAAGAAAATGTGTGCAACTCCATGTTCTTATGTTCAATGGCTTGGATAAACTTCTTTTTGGGGGGGGGGGGGTGGGGGGCGTGCTTCTGTATAGTTTCTGGATTTTGTTCTGTGTGTTGGACAACTTGAATCTTTAGAAGTAATAGTAGAGGTGCACCAATCATTTAGCAAGACAGTGTATCCTAGAGGAATGTCGATCCGAATCTGCTGTTTAGTCCTATCCAGGTGCTTCTTCAGCGACATGTTCTTTGCTGCACCACGACCTGACCTAACCGTGGACGTAGATGCTGAAAGTAGAGTTAATGCAATGAACAACATTATAATCATACATGTGAATAACTATCATCAACAGTTGACATGTAAATAAATTAATCGTATCCATACCAACACTGCTCATGACGGTCGGCAACTCACTATGCGTGTCAGTCACATAAGTGGTATCCATGTCGGGCCGAGGTGTCGATGGCTTAGACAATGGTGCCGCCAAGACCAACAGGGTCCGCCAGTCCGGAGGATGTCGGTTCATCCTCATGCGATGTACCCCTGTGCTTGAAAGGATTTTTCCAACCTCGGCCTCCTGGTGCCATATTTGCAAATTAATAGACAAGTAAATATAAGAAGTAAAAATTTTTAAGTTATTTACACATGTCAGATACGTGGTGACAACAATAGGATAAATGAGAGTTCAATTAAATTAGTTTCCCCATCCTATGAGACTTCCCTGGACAAAGTGATAGTTTTCCAAACTTGCAAATTCATTTAGAACTAATTTTAGGGCTATTGTAAAGATACCTTGAATTTGGGATAGGATATTAAATGCCCGACTTCCTAAATTTTGATATATTGTCGAATTGTCATCAAGTGATGGGTGTATAATTCTAAAATAATCAATATGCTCAAATAAGCTTACAAGATTTAAACCCCAAAAAATACACATTGATTCCCATATTAATATGCAAAACACCTAAAGGAGCAGCTTTTCCACCAAGAGGAGCTAGCATGATCAATGCTGGCCACACTTAAGAACAACTTTGTCAATCTAAATGAAACCCTCTCAAGCCTCAATAAATATATCTAATCAACCACAATACAAATGAATTCATCACCGTGTGGCAAGCCAAGGTTTTGAACTCCACCTACACAAAACTATGTAAAATTATAACCACCTGTTGGTCGCAAATTTCCTCACCAACTAGCTTTGCAGCAATTGAGGTATACATTCACAACTCCTTCCCCAACATTGCTCATGTCATGTACAATAGTTCCTTGATTGATGTCATCTATAGTTGGTCAGCTCTAGGTTAGTATTCAGAAGGATGGAATTCAGGATTTGGAGTTGGATGTGTGACTTAAAGTAAACTCAACACAATATTACACAACATTCTCTTCAAATCCACAAAAATTCAAATCTAATTTGCAAAATCTACTCCCAAACACAGGGTTAAGGCATGAGTCATTATTAATCAGTAAAGATACAAGGTTAATAGTGTCATACTAGCACTACCCTAACACATTGTATATTGAACTCACACTAGTGTTCAATACCCAAACTTTAGTTAAGTTCATTGGGGAGTCTCTTAATAATATCCCTAATTGTTTATAAATTGCATCGAAATGACATTCCTGCATACAATCTTGATTAAAAAAAACAAAGGCATCAAGGCAATGTAACCCACACACATGACAAATTCAGGTGGTGAATGAATTAACAGTGGCCAAAAATAAAATTAAACCTTCAAAAATGGTTTCTACACCTAAATTTGTTGGATTCCACACTATAAATACCAAGTGCTAGTTTGTAACCCTTAGTTCTGATAAGAAATCACCAACCAGTTCTACCCCATTGGACACAAACCACTGAACAAAATAGTACCTAATAATAGAAGACAAACACATCCATGCAATGTAAGAAAAGAGTCATTCAAGCAATACAACAGCAACCATCAAAATCAAGCATAAATAATGCATCAAATCAATTCCACAAATTACAGCCTAATTCTTTCCATTCTAATTATTGATTCAATCCCCATTGAGTAAAGTCAGCTTAACTAGATAGTTGGCGATCATGGGGCATGCCCAAACTTTGTGTTCAATAAACACAAAAAAATATTATTCTTGTATTTAAACAATTAATCAACCAAAAATAAGTAATACCAACAAATTAAATCAATAGTAGCGTTTGATCTCAATAGAAGTTTAAATCATTCAACTCATTCACAAATCAATTTTGATCACATTCCCAAATCAGATTTAAATACTCACACTAGATAAAATCAAGAAATATATGCTTGAAAGTAAAAAGATAAAGGGAAAGAAGAACCTCGAGATTTTTTACATGTTTCAACAACGTGCCTACGTCCTTACGACGACCACGGTGATTCGCAGGCGATGGCTTGCAGGCCAGAGCAGGGGGAGACTGGGAGAGAGGATCACCGGAGCAGGAGGGGTGGCTTGCGGCCGAGAGCAGGCCAGGGGAGACTAGGAGAGAGGATCGTTGGAGTAGGAGGGGTGGCTTGCAGCCGAGAGCAGGGGGAGACTAAGTGAGAGGATCGCCGAAGCAGGATGAGGTTAGGGAAGAGGAGGAGCTGGAGCAGTGGCTAGCGGCTGATCGAGAGCAGGGGGAGACTGGGAGAGAGGATCACCAGAGTAGGAGGGGAGGAGGAGGAGTTGGCACGGTGGCTTGCGGCGGAGAGTAGCGGGAGATCGACTGGGAGCTAGAGAGGTTCGTGGGATGCAGAAGGAGGGGAAGGGGAAGAAGCCAGCTAGAGAAGGAGGGAAAATATCCCGTGGAAACCAATAAGGGTTTTTGGACATTAAAGATGGTTTCAAAACCGTCACTACTACTATATGTTTATTTTTTTGTAAATAACAAAGCATTAGTGACGGTCCAAATTCGTCACTAATAATGCAATTCGTCACTAATAAGACAACAATTGTGATGACTTTATAAATTCGTCACTAATATTTTGAACTTAAATTTTTTATATTTTTAAAAAAAAAGAATTATTAGTAACGAATTTCTAGATTTGTCACTATTAGTCTTCTATTAGTGACGAATATACAATATCGTCACTAATACTCTAAATTGAAATTTTTTTATTTGTTTTGAAAAAAAGAATTATTAGTGACGGTTCTTAAATCCGTCACTAATACCCTTAACCAAATTTAATTTATATTTTTTAAATAAAAACTAGTAGTGACGGTTTCAAAACCGTCACTAATATCCTCTTATTAGTGGAGAATCTCAAAATCCGTCACTAATATCCTTTATTAAATTTTTTTTATATTTTTTTAAATAAAATAACTAGTAATGACAGTTTCAAAATTGTCACTAATACACCATTATTAGTGACGGATATCTCAATCCTTCACTAATACCATTAACTAAATGTTTTTAATAAATTCATAACTATTAGTACTGACGGTTTGTTAATCGTCACTAATAAGAGGCTTTTAGTGACAAATTTAATCCGTCACTAATACCCCAAAATCAACGCTAATATTTTCCTAAAAAAATTTTCGCACGAAAATTGTTTACCGCGTTATTTTTAGTGACGAAAGTATTAATGACGGTTTAAGAATTGTCACTAATACAACACTATTAATGACGGTTTTATAACCGTCACTAATACTTTCATCACTAAAACCTGTTTTTTTGTAGTGAAATGAGAACCCTGATGGACCAGAGATATTATGAGAGCACGGTACCATTGCTAGCATTGTTTTAGTACAACCACACGTCTCGTACAGAGTGGCGAGACAGTCGATTAGGCCTTAGAAGGTTTTTGTTACCCCTTGGGGTCCTGAATAGGGTTGGGTAGGCCAATCGTACTAAAGATGCGTTTCCTATTTTAATCTAACCGGGTGGGCAAACTGCGAATAGGTCTAGCCTTCGAGGCGCACAACCCAGTCATGTAGGGTGAATACATGACGATGTGAATATCCTCAAGGCAGCCATGAGCTATAGACGCGATGTGTATTATATATTGGTGGATGCCCATGAGTTAGAAAATCTTATGAAAAGTGAAAAGTTCAATGAATAGTCATGGGTTACAAACGCGGCATGCTATAGGCTGGTGGATACCCATGGGTTAGAAAATGTGAATATGAATATGACTAATGAACGAATGTGGAATTGATGTGAGAAATGAACAGTTGTAGGTTATAGACATGACGTGCTATATGCTGGTGGACACCCATAGGTTAGGAAATGTGAATATGAATATGGAACATGAAAGAATATGAACATGATTATGAGGAATGAGAAAGTGTGTAAATGAAATGAGAATAAACGAGTATGTATATGATATGGGATTTGAAAGCACATGAATAAGATTTGCGAAAATGAAAATATATGTATATGATTATGAAAATGATATGAAACCTTTTGAAAATATGTTTTACATACATATATGATTATGAGTATATATCTATATACTTTTCCCAATTGATATACTTTTTAAAATGGATGTGTATAATATATCAAAACTCATGTGTCACACACTGTCAATAATTTATTCCATCTTACTGAGAAATGTATCACCCAGAATCTAAATATTTTAGGAGATCAGGACAGATCAGTAGAGAAAGCTCCGAGATAGAGGGAAGTTGGTACTCTGATAGAAAGGGTAAGTGTTTTGAGTTGGGAAATGTGATTTGTGAAATTCCCTTATATATCTAGGTGGATTTGAATCCTAATTATTTCATTAAGATTTAAATCCTGCTCATGCCTCTAATTCTAATTAAATTTTAGTTTTTTTTTTTTTTGGGTAAAAGAGGGCGGCACCTCCTAAACATTATTAAAAAACCCCTCAATTATGGCGGAGGAAAACCGTGGTTATAATTTTGAGACTTTGGGACAATAGAAACAAAATTCCAAGACCCTAAAACTAACTTAACCAAAATAAACCAAACCAAAAAACCAAACACCAGCAACCAAAAAACTAAGAAACTAAACCACTAAAAGTGTAATAACACAAAACATCATAAGTGTAAAGAAGGAAAACCCAACAAGTCCAATCGAATCATTCTCCTGACTTGCTGAGGAAGATCATCTTGGCAACTATATGATCGAGAAATACCAGATTCATCCTGTTTGGCAAAGAAATCTGCACTTTTATTCGCCTCCCTGTAAATATGTTCCACTTTGAATTGTATGTCTCTAAATGCTAGCATAAGTTCTTCCCACAAATCCCATTAGTTCCAAACCGAGCACTTCCCAAAATTTATCCACTGAACCAACAAAGAAGAGTCACATGCAATCTCTACTTGATTAAGTCCAAGATCTTTGCACATATTAATCCCTAAAATAATCGTCTTCAATTCAGCCATGTTATTTGTTCCATAACCCAATAATGAGGAAAACACTGCTTTAAATAAACCTTTTTCATCTCTTATCACGTCTCTACCACCAAAATCCCCTGGGTTACCTCTATAGCTCCCATCCACATTCAGCTTAACCCAACCTATCACAGGTTTTCATCTCTAATTAAATTTTAGTTAGTATGTGATTTGTATGTCTTGCGACTAGTCCACATGAAGTTTCTATATATGACCAATTCAAGTACCATTTAACTCAAATTCTGTCCAAAAGCAACAACTTGTATTGGCAAGATATATATCCACCATAACTTTGAGTTTATCTTTAAGTAAGACCACTCACATGTGTAGTCTTTTATTCAATGAAAAAATCTCTTTACCTTTAAAAAAAAAAAAATCACCCATATGTAATCTATTTAATACTTGGTCAATTCAATTTGAACCGAGTAGATTTAGGCTAGTTAGAGTGAGGCCTTAAAAGTAAAAGCTTATATGAGTTGGGCTAGGGTTTTAGATGATGGTTGTAAATGATGACGAAGTGGTTGACAAAAAAAAATGTGATGGTAAGGGGCAATATTATCCAGTATCTTGCTTATGCTCAGGAGAGACACAAGATTACTGCACCAAGCATACATGAATGTGAAGTCTATCCTTGTGCCTACTAACAATAGCATCTAGAATATAAAACTCAAATCTCGGGTTTGATTTCTGTCATTCGCATTGCACATCCGAGTTAACTTCCTACGTGTTGGTTGTGGGCTCGGCTAGCGTAGGCGTGGAACTAGTTTGGCAAGGGCTGACACACAATAATCCAGAAAACCCGATGTAATAAAAAAAAAAGAATATATAATGTGTGTGTACACACAATAACTATAAAATGAGAATCAAAAGACATGTTTTCATATCTATGTTTTGTATTTTTAATTTTAAATAAATTTGAATATTTCATACTTTAATATTTAAAAGATAAATTATGATAATATACTATTAGTTTATTATATATATATATATATATATATATTTGATGAAAAATTATAAAAGTATTTTACACAATATTATGATTATGTTTGCATGTAATATGTTTTCTTTGGCTGCATGGAAATCGAAATTTCTCTCAATAGGGGGGTAAGTTGACTCTTATCAATACAGTTCTTTCTAATCAACACACATATACACAATATACATACATACATACATACATACATACATACATACATACATACATATTCATGTCTATTTTTCTCATGCCAAAGAAAGTTGTTCACGCTTTAGAGAAGTTGCGGAGAAATTTTTTATGGAAATGATGGAGGAAAAATTCAAATACCCTCTCATGAACAGGAACTTAGTGTCACGACCTAAAATCCAGGATGGGCTGGGTATTAAAAATCTGGAGCTCATAAATTAAGCTTTAATGGGAAAATGGTTGTAAAGAATCAACAGGGAAGATAAGGCATTCTAGAGATCGATGATTTGTGTCAAATGTAGGTATGATAACCTTGATTGATCTCCTACAATGTCATCAAGCAGCCATGGCTAGGGATTGTGGAAAAATGTTGTGAGATTGAAGGAAACAATTTGGGATCATATCTCAACCAAAATTGGAGAGGGGTCAAAAAAAAAATTCTAGCAAAATAAGTGGGTCACTGAATCATCTCTCCAAGAGCCCTTCCTGAATTTATTATTCTTTTGTTTTTTATGGATTACGCATCAGGTATCTACATGTCCATTTTACAGTCCACGTGACTAATCATGCGCCCTTGAAGTTGACCCCACAACTCCAAAGGGAGGGTAAATTCAGGAGTCCAGGGGCGGAAACGAACCCGGGAGGGTTTGAACACTTGACCTCGTGAAAGGCACTCCCGCAGCCCTCACTACCACCTGAACCTCACCCTGGGGGTCTGAATTTATTACTCTTGGCAACCCGGAAGGGGGTTAGAGTGGCGGAAATTGTGAGTATCTCTAAGAAAAACTCTTTTTGGGATGTATCCTTTGTCAGATAGGTCAGAGGCAAGGAAACCAATCAAATGCTTGATCTACTTATTTAGTTTAGTATATAAGAGGCACATCAATGGAAAGGAGTTTGATCTCTGCGGGCCTTTCCAATTCTCATATTTTCACAATTTCTAATTTTATAAATACTTCTCCCACAACACATCATATACTTGTAAGGTAAGTGTACCTCTCAAAATATTATGGTGGATGCTAGCTTCAATGTGTTCCTTTTGCAAGAAAGATAACAAAGGAGTATCATATCTTTCTTCATTGTCCTATCAATAGTCACATTTTTATCACAATGTGATAATACTTAAATCTCAATTGATTTATGCTTACATATCAAACATTAATGTTCCACACTTGGAACTTTTCAAAATTCAAAGGTTTTCTAGGATTCCTAACAACCTTTAAATTAACTATTTTAGTGGTCATACTTTGAGAGATCTTGAAAAAGAGAAATATGAGAATTTTCAAGGATAAGTGCTACAACTCAAGTCACATAGTTGCATGTCTAAGCTATAAATACTTTTTGAAGTCGGCACTTATTTTTAGTACTTATTAAAATTTAGCACTTTTTGGAAAAACCAAAAAAAAAACACTTCTTTCCAAAGATCCTAACAATTAAAATCATGAGTAGATGGAGGGCTGTGCGGTGGCGTAATTAAGTACCCATGACGTAAAACTGGTGATATAATATGAATCTACATACTCTCAACTCATCAACTCTGTTGCAAACAGTAGCATACGTACGTACGTACTAGTGCACATGCACGTTCCATCGACCAATTCACAATAGCTCCTCTTATTTACTTATTTCTAGTGAAGAACTACTACAGCTATATTAAGCACCAATGTCACTGATCCATCATCGGAGCTCTAATGGGTGGTAGATGGAGGGCCGTGCGGTGGCCAGCTCGGCCGCGGTTTCTTAGGTGCCAGCTGTGGCTGCTTCTTAAAAGGAGCAGTTGGAGGCGGCACCGGCAGTTTGCCAGGTTGCTTAGGAATCGAGTGTTCGTCATTCCCCACCGGAGGGTGACCCGGGAGGTGACCGCCGTAAGGTGGGAATAATGGCTTGTGCTCTTTCGGCGGTGGTTTCTTCCCTTTAGGCAGCGGTTTGTGGCCGAGCGCCGGTTTGTATGGCTTGGGCGGTTTGTCAAGTGGAGTTGACGGCTTCTTTCCCAGCTTTGGGGGTTTATCGAAGGTTGGGTGCGGGTTGTCCAACGGAGGATGCTTGGGGCCGTGGGGAGGTGGCAGGCCGTGCTCCGGCGGTGGTTTGTGGGGCATAGGGAGAGGCTTGCGGTGGTCATCGGCGGGAAGAGAGTTGGCGGTGGTGGTGGAAAGAGCCACCACTGCCAGGAGCAACAGCAGCAAGCACTTGGTTGCGGGCATAGTGGATTAATTAAACTTGGGTTAGTGATCAGGGGATGAAGTTTGGAGATCGGAAGGCGTCCATTTTATAGTGAGGGTTGACCACTGGGAATGCGACGCGTGTTAACTAACGCGTCTTCAAGCGAATTTTTCCTTCATGCCTCCTGGAGGAACGCTTTCAGTAAGGGAAAGAGTGGCCGAAGGGTCCCATTGAGTTGAGAAGTTGGACAATCCGCATCGGAAAACGCCACCGCCGAGTTCCTTTTGCTGGATCTCTTTAATTCACTTTTGGTCTTTCCATTTTTCCATCATAAAAGTCAAGCTTGTGTTCTCATTCCTCATTCATGCATGCAAAACCCAAACTAAATGCAAAAGAAGAAAGAAGAAGAAAATGTGGATTGCAGAGTTTTATTTTCGCATCTGTTCTTTTTGTTTTTTTAGATGTCTTACATATTTTAAACACTCAGACTAATCTATGGGATAATGAGTTTGACTCTCTAATTACCAAATTCTAATTATTCAACTATGAAAGTTTTAAGATTAACACCTACATTGTCGGTGTTCATTTTATCACTCTGAAAAATAAAATTTAAACTTTAAATTTAAATTTATGTAAAAATTTTATTAAAAAAAATTCATGCAAATTGTATCTCAACTAAGATTGCAGCTATGGAAGCAAGATGATTTTTTTTTTGTTTGGTGCAACTGTTTTGTGGTTTTAATTTTTTACTCCAATATTAAAATTGGAAAGAAGTTCGTCACCACATATTATAATTTATTCTATTACTTTCAATTCAGTAATCCAGAACAACAACAAAAACTCCAACCAAAATAATTTTTAAAGAGCACTATGACCTTGTCCAATAAATGGTTTGAATTGAAAAATAAAAAATAAAAAATTCAGGAGGCCTCCCACAATAAAAAATGCTAACCATGACATGACCTCACACGACAAACGCAAAACATTTGACCATAATATGAAACCAAGAAAGAACAATGACACTTCCAAATTTCACACCATATTCCACCCACTGGCTCTAGGAAAGACAAATGTGAATAGTGATATGTATTCGTATCGAATCGACATAGTAAAATACTTAAATTTGGCTTGAAGATGTTAAATTCGATGCTCGACTCAGCTACAAATTCGTAAAACTCAAGCTTAACTCGATTAAACTTGACTTGATTAATAACTAATATTAAATATGTACATATAATATTAAAAGTATTTATAAAATAGATATTATATGACATATATAATATAAAAATAATAAAATTAAAAAGCTCCATTAAGCTCGAAACTCAACTTGAGTACTTTTACTGAATTCAAACTCAATTTGTTAAAATACTCAAACAACTCAAACTCAAATAAAATCAGGTAGGGGTGGCAAAACGGGCGAGCAGGCCGGGTTCGAGCGGGTCATCAACTGGCCGGGTTATGATTGGTTCGGGTCATAAACAGACCGATGTTAAACGGGTCATGCACATGCCAATCCTAACTCGTTCATTTAATAAACGGGCGTATAATGGGTCACCCGTTTAAAAAATATAATTTATTTATTTTAACATTTTTTAAAAATTCCATATAAAATGATATTTTTTTTAAAAAAAATATTGCATTATATTTATTAATGCCAGATCATGAACCACCACCAACCGTAGCACCACCAGGACCAACTTCAGCCGTCGATTCAAGACTCACCTCACTTCCCTCTCCCTTCGATCTCCAAATTTGTGCTCTTCCACGATGACGAAGACGACGACACAAGCAACCCCTTCTCCTCCAACCAAATGCATGTGACACGGCTACTGGCTCTACAGTGCACTAGAGCCTAAAGGAGAGGAGAGGAGATGAGAGGATTGAGAGAGTGAGAGCTGAGAGGAGAGCTGCGGAATGGCCGCACTGTAACGACCAAAAAAAATAATAGAATAAATAAATAAATAATTATTAATTATTAATTAATTAAAGGAATAAACAAATAAAAAGAATAGCGTGGGAAAAAAATTGAAAAAAGGATATATACTAAGTTATATATGTATATGTATATATATATATATATATATATAAAGTTATTATATAATAAGGTATAAAGTAAAGGAAAAGATATATATATATATATATATATATATATATAATAAGGTATAAAGTAAAGGAAAAGTAAAAGAAAAAAGAAAGAAAGAAAGAAAGAAAGAATGCTTAGTGCCTAAGCTTTCTGGGACAAAGCAAAAGTGGGAAAGAAAAAAGGGAAAGAAAAAAAAAAAGAGTTCACACAGAGCGGAATAGAAAAGAAAAAGAAGAGAAAAGAAAAAAACTCCCATGCTCTCCACTCTTCTCTCTATGATTTCACAGCGGATTCTCACCCAATTGAAAATCTGAAAATACTTGGACTCTATTCTCCTCCACTGACATTTCTACCGAAGTAGATTTGTCATAGGAATAATGTAGGCATATCTCCTAGATAAGGTAAATTCTCATTCTTATCTCAATTTTTCTTAAATTTTAAGTCAAATGGAAGATCGGATACCACAACGAGAATCTAGGGATGATTTTCTACAAGTCTAGTGGAGCAGATTTCTCGTGAGGTGTAAAAACCCAAAATATGAAAATTGGGTTTAAATATTAAGAGAGGCAAAATTGGAAATTTTCGAGTCAAGGGTTATAAAAGGAAATTTCTATTACTTCTTCATTAAGTAAACTCAATCCTCTCTCTCTCTCTCTCTCTCTCTCTCTCTCTCTCTCTCTCTCTCTCTCTCTCTAAACTCTCTCTACTTTCTACTCTCCTTCTCTCTAGAATTCTTTGCTGATTGTTGATGGAATCAAAAAATGGAAGCTACCACAAGGATCGTGGAAGGATTCTCTACAACTTCTACGGATCAGAATCTTGTTTTGGAGATTTTCAGGTTTCGGCGTAAAATTGAGGTAAGGCTCGATTTTTAATTCTGATCCTGTAGTTTTGTAGGTATCAGTCTTGTGAGTATATTATGTACTATGATTTATAGGTTTTGAAACTCAGTTCGTTGTTTAGAGACCTTGGAGTTCGGGATTTGCTTACCGGGTTAAGGTAAGGGGAACTATGTTTATATTGGTTATTTTTGAAATCGGACTCAGTGGAACTGTGGTCCACGGTCTTGTGTGTGTTTTGGCTACTCATTTGGGGGAATCTAACAGGGAAAACTATGGATTTTTAATTATTATAGTTTTTGGAAATGGCCTTCGTGTGTGTGCGTGTATGCACTGTGTAAATTAGTACTGGAATGCATTTAACTGCGTGTATGTTGTATCATGATAACACTCAAATACCCCACACCGATATAACCTCTGTTCTTCCTTACTGAGAGGTGTCTCACCCCTACTGTACGTACATTTTTACAGGTCCTTCGAGTAACCAGAACTAGCATCCTAGTGTAGGGAGCGTAGTGGTCGGTGTACTGCGTTAGCACTTGGGTAAGTGCTAGGACTGTAGTTTTGTTGGGTTGCCATTTTGAGTTGTATTTGGGCACCTAGTTTGTACGTTTTGTTAGAGTCATGTTCTGCTCTTGTATAGACTCTGATATGATACTGCATATGTATATAGATGACCTTTTTCTGCTACGTATATGATTGTGTTTGGATGTGTTTAGGGTGCTTAAGAACCCCACGGGGTCGGACCCTTATCCTTTGTACTGTATCTGTGGTGATTTGTATGATACAGGGACAGGTTAGGTTACATTCTCACCTCCGGGTCCCATTTTGGGGTTCGAGGAGTGACAGCTTGGTATTAGAGCTAACTAGGTTACTAGATCTTATAGACTTGGTTAGGCTTAGTTATGAGTACATACCAGGGTATAGATGTGGATATGGGTAGAGTTGGTTGAGGGTTGTTCGGTTGCTAGACTAGGAATTGTCGACAATATTCTGTGTTTTTCCTAGGAAGACGATTCCAGAAAAAGTAGGGCAGATCATTGATGACTTTCATGTCAGTGTGATAGGACAGACCTAGACCTGGCAGGAAGTAGTTAACACGATTAGTGTAGATCATTGTGTTGACTGTATGTGTTATAGGGATACTGATAGATTCCTATTGTGTTGCATAATGGAGCCCAAGGATAATAACTTGGGAAGTGGCTCCGAGGAGACTTCGAGTGATGAGTCTCCTTCTGTGCCTCGGGGTTTGACAAGGTAGGTATTACGGGAGATCGGGCGGAGTGTGAGGAGATGCGAGCACTCTCCTACTGCTGTGGGGTGCACCATTTAGAGGTTCACACGTATGCATCCTCCAACGTTCTCTGGAGGACCTGACCTGGCGACAGTAGAGGACTGGATGGAGAAGACTGAGAGGATTCTAGGAGTTCTGCACTACACGGATAGGCAGCGAGTCCTCTATGCTACTTTTCAGCTGTTTGGGGAGGCGAGTCGATGGTGGACTGTGGTGAGTCTGCTGGAGAGGCATAGAGCTGGTCCTGAGGAGATGACATGGAGCCATTTCAAGGAGGTGTTCTTTGACAGATACTTCCTAGCTTCAGTACGTGATGCGAAGGCAGATGAGTTTTCTACTCTGACGCAGGGGTATGCGGCTCGATACATAGAGTTGTCCCGTTTTGCACCATGTATGATCTCGAGCGAGTATGAGAAGACTCGGAGGTTCGAGAAGGGTTTGAGGAAGGATATCCATAGACTGGTGGGTATGCTTCAGATCCGCGAGTTCTCGGTATTGGTGGATAAGGCCACGGTGATCAAAAGTGGTATTTGAGAGGATGAGGTGAATTAGGAATCGAGGAAGAGGACAATACCTTCTGGTTCTCAGACAGGATCTCGTCAGAGATCGTGGAAGAAGAGGAGCAAGGGCTCAGGTTACCGCCAGAATACCGAGCGCCAGGACTCTCAAACGAACCAGACCAGTGGTCGTTGTACCAGATGTCATAGGTGGCACGAGGGAGAGTGCCAGTCATTTGGGGGTAGTTGCTACAACTGTGGCTAGCCAGGCCACATGTCTCGTGATTGTCGAGCACCGAGGCGAGATGTGCCTGCAGTCAGTGGGGACCGATGGGGTAATCAGATACCTCGGGGAACCACTCAGATGAATATAGTTCCGGCCAGAGTATACTCTCTTACTCCAGCGAACGCTGAGCATGCAGGTAACGTGGTGACAGGTACCTTATTATTGCTTTCGAATAAAGCTTCTATTTTGTTTAATTCAGGTGCAAGTCATTCCTTTGTGTCTATGAATTTTGTGGGACGGTGTGGGGTTGAGACTCTAGATATGAATGAGGTGTTATTTGTTACTACACGATCTGGGAGTATATCCTTCTTTAGGAAGATGTGGGTGGACTGCCCAATGGAAATTCAAGAGAAGTTACTACCGGTGAATCTTATGGTATACGACATGTCAGGGTTTGATGTTATTCTGGGGATGGATTGGTTGTTCTCCAGTTATGCCGTGATTGACTATCATAGGAAGGTGGTAGTTTTCAGACCTCCTCGAGAGCAGTAGTACGAATTCGTGGGATCGTGTGTGCGTTCAGTGCCACAGATTCTATCGGCATTATAGGCGAGGAGGCTACTCTTGGACGAATGTCAGGGGTACTTAGCTTGTGTGGAGGAACCGCTGCAGGATGAGTTGAGACTCAAGGATATTCGAATAGTTAGTGAATTCCCGGATGTGTTCCCAGATGATTTACCCGGTTTACCTCCGGATCGTGAGGTGGAGTTTGCAATAGAGTTGCTGCCTGGTAAGGCACCGATCTCTAAAACTCCGTACCGGATGGCTCCGACAGAATTTCAGGAGTTGAAGGAGCAGCTGCAGGAATTACTGGACACTATATTCATTTGACCTAGTGTTTCACCCTGGGGAGCTCCAGTACTGTTTATGAAGAAGAAAGACGGGTCAATGCGAATGTGCATTGATTACCGTGAGATTAACAAGGTAACTATGAAGAATCGTTATCCATTACCTCGTATAGATGATCTCTTGACTAGTTGCAGGGGACGCGGGTCTTTTCAAAGATCGATTTGTGGTCAGGATATCATCAGGTGAGGGTTAGAGCGGAGGATGTAGCGAAGACGACTTTCCAAACCAGATATGGCCACTACGAGTTTTTGGTCATGCCTTTTGGATTGACGAATGCTCCGGAGGTGTTCATAGATTTGATAAACAGGGTTTTCAATAAGTATCTAGATCGATTCGTAGTGGTATTCATTGATGACATTCTGGTATACTCGAGGAGTATGAAAGAGCACGCGAAACATTTAAGGTTAGTGCTACAGATTCTGCAGGAGAAGAAGTTGTATGCTAAGTTGAAGAAATGTGAATTTTGGTTGAGTTAGATCGCGTTCTAGGCCATGTGGTTACTGGGGATGGTATATCAGTTGATCCTAGCAAGATTGAAGTTGTGGTCGACTGGGTAAGGCCAAAGAATGTGCAGGAGGTTTGGAGTTTTCTGGGATTGACAGGTTATTATCGTCAGTTCGTAGAGGGTTTCTTTAAACTGTCTGGACCTCTGACATGATTGACCAAGAAGGGAGAGCAATTTGAGTGGACCGGTGATTGCGAGTAGTGCTTTCAGGAGTTAAAGCACCGGCTGGTTACTACTCCAGTATTGACCATTCCTTCGGGGGATGGTGGATTTGTGATTTATAGCGACGCGTCTCTAAAGGGGTTGGGATGTGTGCTTATGCAGTAGGGTAAGGTTGTGGCGTATGCTTCTTGGAAACTGAAAGAATATGAGAAGAATTACCCTATGCATGATCTGGAGTTGGCTGCTGTTGTGTATGCACTGAAGATCTGGCAACACTATTTGTACGGGGTGTAGTATGAGATCTTCACTAACCATAAGAGCCTCGGGTATTTCTTCACGCAGAAGGAGTTGAATATGAGGCAGAGACGGTGGCTAGAATTGATTAAATACTATGATTGCACGATCAGTTATCACTCGGGGAAGGCTAATGTGGTAGCTGATATGTTGAGTCGGAAGTCAGGGCCTACAGTTGTATCTGTGGTTGTAACTTAGTGTCACATCAGACGGGATTTGGAGAGCTCAGGTATAGAGTTGGTGGTGGGTGATCATCAGGCTTATCTTGCTGGTTTGGTGGTCCAACCGACTTTGTTTGAGCGTATAAAAGCTGCGCAGGCTAATGATGCAGAGTTGGCAGAGGTTATGGAAAAGGTACAACAAGGACTAACTATAGAGTTTAACATTTCTAAGGGAGGTATGCTGAGGTTTGGGACCAGACTATGTGTTCCTAACGATGATGAGATCAGAAGGACGATTCTAGAGGAGGCGCATCGTTCTATGTTTACGGTACATCCTGGTAGTATGAAGATGTATCAGGACTTACGTGAGACCTTCTGGTGGTCTGGTATGAAGAGGCAGATTGCTCAGTTCGTGGAGCAGTGTCTGACGTGTCAACAGGTGAAAGCTGAACATCAAAGGCCTACAGGGCCGTTGCAGCCTTTGCCTATTTCGGTGTGGAAATGGGAGCATATTTCCATGGATTTTGCTATCGGATTGCCGCCAACGCTTCATGGGCAGAATGCTATCTGGGTGATCGTGGATAGATTAACGAAATCTGCTCATTTCATACCGATGAAAGTTAGATATCCTTTGAGTAGGTTAGCAGATTTGTATGTGCATGAGATTGTGAGAATGCACGGGATACCGATGTCCATAGTATCAGATCGGGAGTCGAGGTTTACTTCTCGATTCTCGATGAGCTTGCAGGAGGCATTAGGGACGAAACTTACTTTTAGTACAACATTCCACCCCCAGACTGATGGACAGTCGGAGAGGACGATACAGATTTTGGAAGATACGTTGCGAGCTTGTGTGTTAGACTTCGGTGGTAGCTGGATACAGTTTATGCCACTTGTGGAGTTTGCTTATAACAACAGTTTCCAATCTAGTATCAGGATGGCACCGTTCGAGGCTTTGTATGGTTAGAGGTGTCAATCTCCTTTGCGTTGGGATGAGGTTGGTGAACATCAGGTGTTAGGACCTGAACTTGTGCAGCAGGTGTCTCAGAAGGTGGGTGTAATCCGAGAGAGGATTAAATCGGCTCGGAGTCGGTAGAAGAGTTATGCAGATGTTCGCCGCCGTGAGTTAGAGTTTGAAGTGGGAGGTAAGGTATTTCTGCGTATTGCTACGATGAAAGGAGTGATGAGATTCGGCAGAAAAGGCAAGCTGAGCCCGAGGTATATCGGACCATTCAAAGCACTTGAGTGAGTGGGTTCGGTAGCCTACAGAGTTACATTACCTCCAGCACTTTCGAGGGTCAATGATGTGTTTCACGTCTCCATGTTGAGGAGGTACGTGTTGGATCCTTCACATGTGATTAATTATGATGAGTTGGAAATTGGAGATACCTTAGCGTATGAGGAGATACTTGTTCAGGTTCTGGACCGTAAAGTTCATAAGTTTCGTACCAGAGAGATACCGTTAGTGAAGGTATTGTGGCGAAACCACGAGGTTGAGGAAGCTTCTTGGGAACTGGAAACGAAAATACGTCGGAAGTATCTACAGTTATTTTGAGCACTTGTACATTATCCTTCTGTGGGGTTGGGATAGGTGGTTAGTCATCGGGAGTGTGAGTATTGTGAACTCCTAAGACTGTTGTATATGTAACCACGGTATTCCTCCGCCATAAGTGAGGGTACGTATGTGTATGTATATGATGGGACTATGCTATGATGATCGCCAGTTCGCTCTTTAGTTGTGTCTAGGTGTATGTGTATGATGAGACTGTGCTGTGATGAACGTCAGTTCGCTCTTAAGTTGTGTCTATCTGTATATGTATGATGGGATTGCGCTGTAATGATCGCCAGTTCGCTCTTGAGTTGTGTCTATGTATTTGATTGTATGTATGAATCTGTGAATAAGAGATGGCAAATTTCGAGGATGAAATTTTTGTAAGGAGGGGAGATTGTAAAAACCCAAAATATGAAAGATGGGTTTAAATATTAAGAGGGGCAGAATTGGAAATTTTCGGGTCAAAGGCTATAAAAGGAAATTTCTATTACTTCTTCATTAAGTAAACTCAATCCTATCTCTCTCTCTCTCTCTAAACTCTCTCTACTCTCTCCTTCTCTCTAGAATTCTTTGCCGATTGTTGACGAAATCGAAAAACGGAAGCTACCACGAGGATCGTGGAAGGATTCTCTACAACTTCTACGGATCAGAATCTCGTTTCAGAGATTTTTGGGTTTCAGCGTAAAATCGAGGTAAGGCTCGGTTTTTAATTCTAATCCGGTAGTTTTGTAGGTATCAATCTTCTGAGTATATTCTGTACTATGATTTGTAGGTTTTGAAACTCGGTTCACTATCTAGGGACCTTGGAGTTTGGGATTTGCTTACGGGGTTAAGGTAAGGGGAACTATGTTTATATTGGTTATTTTTGAAATTGGACTCAGTGGAACTATGGTCCACGGTCCTGTGTGTGTTTTGGCTACTCATTTGGGGGGATCTAACAAGGAAAACTATGGGTTTTTAATTATTACAGTTTTTGGAAAAAGGAGGCGATGGGTTGAATTCCGGGTTTTGTTGAAAACCGAGTATATGTGTGATTTATACTATGATATTAGGATGACCATGCCTTGACTTTTTTTAAACTATATTTGTTTGGAAAACCATGATTTAGATTACCAAATGAGTGTGGTTTGTTTGGTTATATGAGCATGCATGTGTGTGTGATATGTTGAAGTGCTAGTAGAAACGCAGTTCCGAAATTGTTCCAGGTACTGAGAGTGGTCGGCTCTATATCCAAGGGCATGTGTATCGCCATCCACGTTGGAAAGAGTGGCCGGCTCTATATCCAAGGGCGTGAGCCTATTCCGGCATATCAGACCGAAGGGTGTGGATCCACCAATTAGCATCGGTACGATGCCATGGGAGTCGAGGACTAGCCATGTGTCTGTGGCATCGTGCTTCGCGAGTTGGCTACGGGCCAACGCCGGAATGCCAGATTGACTTCGGGCCGATGGGTGTGACGACATCGGGTTACCGATCATGAGTGTGTATTGTGATGGGGCTATGTATAAATGGCCTTCGTATGTGGGCGTGTATGCACTGTGTAAATTAGTATTGGAATGCATTTAACTGTGTGTATGTTGTATCATGATAATACTCAAATGCCACACACCGATATAACCTGTGTTCTTCCTTACTGAGAGGTGTCTCACCTCTACTGTACGTACATTTTTATAGGTCCTTCGAGTAACCGGAGCTAGCGTCTCGGTGTAGGGAGCGTAGTGGTCGGTGTACTGTGTTAGAACTTAGGTAAGTGCTAGGACTGTAGTTTTGTTGGGTTACCATTTTGAGTTGTATTTGGGCACCCAGTTTGTACGTTTAGTTAGATCCATGTTCTGCTCTTATATAGACTCTGGTATGGTACTACATATGTATATAGATGACCTTTTTCCGCTGCATATATGATTGTGTTTGGATGTGTTTAGGGTGCCTAGGAACCCCACGGGGTCGGACACTCATCCTTTGTACTATATCTGTGGTGATTTGTATGATACAGGGACAGGTTAGGTTACATTCTCATCTCCGGGTCCCATTTCGGGGTTCGAGCCTTAACAACTTTTAATGTGATGCCCCATGGATGAAAAGCTTAAAAGACTAGATGTTACTACCCATATCAACAAGGTGCACCTTTCTTTTCGGGAGCTTTCCCATAAGAACTTCATAGTTAAGCGTGCTTGACTTGGAGCAATCTTGGGATGGGTGACCACTTGGAAAATTTTCTCAAGAAGTGTGTGAGTGAGGACAAAACACACTTAAAAGGACACGTGTAAGTTTGTGGGGTTAGTCATTAGTTCGATAAGGCCCGCCCCCTATTGTTTGGTCCAGGTAGAGGAGGAGAGATGCAGTGCTCCCTGGCAGACCCAGGTTGGGGCGTTACAAATTGTATCGAAGCCAACACCCAGCCAGAAGTGTGATGAGATTCACATCGCCTGGGTTTGGAAATGTGGGTTTGCAACGAGGACGTTACGTTCTATAAGTGGGGGAGAATGTGATATCCCATGGATGAAAGGCTTAAAAAACTAGATGTTACTACTCATATCAACAAGGTGCACCTTTCTTTTCGAGAGCTTTCCCATAAGAACTCCATAGTTAAGCGTGCTTGACTTGGAGCAATCTTGAGATGGGTGACTACTTGGGAAATTTTCTCAGGAAGTGTGTGAGTGAGGACAAAACACACTGAAAAAGACATATGTTGGTTTGTGGGGTCAGTCATTAGTCCGATAAGGCCCGCCCCCTGTTGTCTGGTCCAGGTAGAGGAGGAGAGATGCAGTGCTCCTTGGCAGACCCAGGTTGGGGCATTACATGGGGTTGTTGTAGAAATAGCCTCAAAACTAGGATAAATGGGTTATTTAGGGATTAATTGTTATTTAATTATTGTAAATTAGAAAACGTTAAAATAATATTTTATTGGGGATGATTTGATTGAATCAAAGTTCGGGTGAGCGCTGAGGATATAATTTTGGGAACCCTGCAAGCGTGGTTCAGGAAATCAGGTAAGGAGAATAAAATTGTATCAGTATTTTATTAAGGTGAACTGGTTATCTACGAGCATATGAAATTTATTATTTATCTATATGATTTTTTTTAAAACAGCTTGAGTACTCTAAAATGATGATTTTGTTTAAGGTTTGTATTTAGGATAATTGCATATGATATTAAATTTGTATGACATGGGAACAATTTTTTCTAATAAATTGAATATGAATTACTATAATATTTGGATTTGCATGTGGAAATGTATTGATATGTTGAACTACTGTGTCGAAATATATTGATCTGTTAGATACCTATGTAGTAATGCATTGATGTGTCTGTGTGAACTAACTAGTGTGGTTATTCATATGCATCTCAATATAACGTTGGCATGAGGAAGTTGTTATATTACCTAGATATAAATCATGATATGACGTTGGTAGGTCAAGGAGTTCGTCATATTGTCATTTATATTGGGTAGGACATTGGCAAGTCGAGGAGCTTGTTCTACTGATGTACTACGGGTAGGTCATGGGGATTGGATACTGGTGAATAGTGGTGCCTGTATGGGCCATGTGTCGCGGAAGCTAGAGTGGTGCCTATGTGGGCCACGTTATATCATGTGTGGATAATGGCGCCTGTGTGGGCCATGTTATGTATCATGTGTGGATGGTGGCGCCTGTGTGAGTCATGTTATGTACTTTGTGTGGGTAGTGGTGCCTGTGTGGGCCATGTGTCGATAAGAAGTACATAGGTATCTGTGTGGGCCACATACGGATATGTACACAGTTGCTCTGTGTAGGCCACGTACTGAGGACATTGGAAGACGAAGTATAAGTTGCATGATTCTTGTGTGGGTGTGTTGTGCACGTGAATTTAATTAAAACATAATAATAATGATATAGCATATTGTGAATGCATGTGTGTGCATGCGGCGAGGTAAACATACCACCGGGGGCTTGCTGAGAACGACAAGTGCTCTGCTAGGTAGTTTCTTGGTATTAGTGCAAAGGGATGCTACTTGTATGGGCGGGTAGACATCCTGATCCTTGGAAACTTTCGCCTCTAAAATAATAAAGATGTGTATGTTGATGGCGAGGTAATTCTCTACCTGAGGGCTTACTAAGTAAGCTAAGTGCTCTGGTAGGTAGTTTTTAGTACTAGAGCAGAGGGAAGCTACTTGTACGAACAGGTAATGTTCCCTATCCTCAGGGACTTTCGCCTGCATAAAAATTATGTACTTGTGCATATTGGATGTGTGTATGATATTAGATGTCAGTAATGTTGTTAATGATACGTTTTCTCAATTGTTATTGATGTTATATGAGAAGCAGTTTATTTTGATATATAAATATTAAAACTCATTTGTCACATACTGTTATAATTTATTCCACTCTTATTGGGAAGTGTCTCATCCTAGTGGATTAACAACTTTTACAATTCTTATGGAGATCGGGTTTGAAGGCCTAGCCTGGGATTACTTTTGGTGGTTTCTTTTTGGGGTCTTGTGAGATACTGGTATAAATATACAGATATATTTGTACTGAGTTATGTTTTAAATACTGCTTATGGATACGAATATCTAAATATTGTAGTGTCCATTTTTGGGTTGTTATATAGAACTCTTGTATTTATGTTCCTCTACGTGCATGTTAAATATGGTATCAAATACAGGTGGTTGGAACACGTGGCACTCGGGACCCACTTGGCGGATTCGGGGCGTCACATTGTGGTATCAGAGCATTAGGTTATAGATTCTGCAGACTTTAGGATTGATTAATACCAGAGTATAGGTACGAATAAGGATGAGGATAGGAATGTCTAGATTAGGATATTGATAGGAGATTTTGAGTTTTGTTTCATAGCTTAGAGGCAGAAATCCCTTGATGGACTTCTATGAGTTTATGAATCCGGCCAGTTCCAGAAAACCACGGTAAATCCGTTGATGGTGATGTTTCTGAGCAGTGAGACTGGAACTCAGAATTAGAACTTGAGAGTTAGGTTGATTTGAGGATAAGATGATTGTTTGATGTTTTAATTGAGGATTTAAATCTTAAACTGATTCGTTATTCTATAATTGTACCTAATGTGATATGAAGGTTCTAAATTCGCTTTTGTCTTATCCACAGGATGGATTCCAAGGGAAAGGGCGTTGATGCTGGAGAGGAGAATGATGTAGGAGCTACCAGTGTAGGAGAGATCGATGCCTCCACTCTACTATGAGATTTAGCTCGGCAGGTTTGGGAAGAAATTAGGCGAGGCTCTGAAGGACGTAACTGCCCACCTATGAACTAGGGTTGTTCGATTGACCAATTTACTCACTTGAAACCTTCTACATTTGCAGGTAGTGTTGAACCACTCGTAGCGGAGAGCTGAGTGCAACAAATGGAGAAAATGTTGGCAGTATTATCTTGCATTAAGGCACAGAAGGTTCTCTTCGCTACGTTTAAGCTAATATGGGAGGTTGAGCGTTGGTGGCAAGTAGTGAAGCTGCTAGAGGAACAACGGGTAGTACCCACGGATATGACCTGGAGTCGATTTAAAGAGCTTTTCTACGATCGGTACTTCCTTGCCACTACCAGGGCTGTTAAGGTAGAGGAATTCTTCCACCTGACTCAGGGGCAACTTACTGTGCAGTAGTACGTTGCAAAGTTCCTGGAGCTCTCCTATTTTCCACCTTTTATGGTTCTAGATGAGCTCTAGAAGGCGAGGTGGTTTGAGAGGGGACTGAAATCAAGAATTCACGAACAAGTGGCACTACTGATGGTACATAGTTTTTCAGAGTTGGTGGATAGAGCCACCGTGGTAGAATTAAGTCTACAGAGGAGTGTAGAGATGGCAAAGTAGAGGAAGAGGCCTATGCCTCCTAGTTTTTCTAATGATTCCAGACAGGGCTCGTGGAAGAGGGATAGGTATGTTAGGGGACAGAGATCTGATAGAGGTGATCGAGGGCGTCAGAGCGATTCATCACCTCCCTATTGTAAGTTGAGGCATTGGGGAGAATGCCTAGCCAGGAACATTAAGTGCTATTGTGCGGAAGATACGGCCACATGGCCCGAGATTGACGAGGACTGCCGAACAACGTACCTGCTCCTGATCAGCACCAGAGGAATGAGCCACTGCCTCGTGGTGGTCTGGCGCGTGTGTATACCATGGTTCCGGATGATGAGGATATTGCTCGTGGTGTAGGAGCAAGTATGATTTTATATTAAAGATTGATTTGACTTTAGATTCATATGCTTACTTAGAATTGTGGAGTATATTGAATTTGTGGTATGAGAATAATTAAGTAATTTTAGAATTTTGTAAAAGAATTTATTAGCGAATTTCGAGGACGAAATTTCATAAAGAGGGGAGAATGTAACGACCAAAAAAAATAATAGAATAAATAAATAAATAAATATTAATTAATTAATTATTAAGAAAATTAATTAAAGGAATAAACAAATAAAAGAAATAGTGTGGGAAAAAAATTGAAATAAGGATATATATTAAGTTATATGTGTATATATATATAAAGTTATTATATAATTAGGTATAAAGTAAAGGAAAAGGAAAAAAAAAAAAAAAAAAGCTTACTGCCTAAGCTTGCTAGGACAAAGCAAAAGAGGGAAAAAAAAAAGTTTCACATGCAGCGGCACAAAAAGGAAAAAGAAGGGGAAAAAAAAAACTCTCACGCTCTCCACTCCTCTCTCTACGATTTCGTAGCATATTTTCGCCCAATTGAAAATTTGAAAATACCACTAAACTCCATTCTCCACCACTGGACTCCATTTTCCACTACCGACATTTCTACCGAAGTGGATTTGTCGTAGGAGCAATGTAGGCATATCTCCTAGGGTAAAGTAAATTCTCATTTTTACCTCAATTTTTCTTCAATTTTAAGCCAAATGGACAATCGGACACCACCACGAGAATCTAGGGATAATTCTCCACAAGTCTAGCGGAGTAGATTTCTCATAAGGTCGCTGTAGAAATAGCCCCAAAACTAAGATAAATGGGTTATTTAGGAATTAATTGTTATTTAATTATTGTAAATTAGAAAACGTTAAAATAATATTTTATTGGGGATGATTTGATTGAATCAGGGTTCAGGTGAATGCTGCGGGTATAATTTTGGGAACCTTGCAAGCATGGTTCAGGAAATCAGGTAAAGGGAATAAAATTATATCAGTATTTTATCAAGGTGAACTAGTTATTTACGAGCATATGAAATTTATTATTTATCTATATGATTTTTTTTTTAAAAATAGCTTGAGTACTAGAAAATGATGATTTTGTTTAAGGTTTATATTTGGGATAATTGCATATGATATTAAATTCGTGTGACTTGGGAACAATTTTTTCTAATAAATTGAATATGAATTACTGTAGTATTTGGGTTTGCATGTGGAAACGTATTGATCTGTTGAACTATTATGTGGAAATGTATTGATCTGTTGGATACCTGTGTGGTAATGCATTGATGCGTCTGTGTGAACTAACTAGTGTGGTTATTTGTATGCATCTCAATATAACGTTGGCATGAGGAGGTTATTATATTACCTAGATATAAATCATGATATGACGTTGGCAGGTTGAGGAGCTCGTCATATTGTCATTTATATGGGGTAAGACATTGGCAGGTTAAGGAGCTTGTTCTACTGATGTACGACGGGTAGGTCATGGGCATTGGATACTGGTGAATAGTAGTGCCTGTGTAGGCCACGTGTCGCGGAAGCTAGAGTGGTGCCTGTGTGGGCCACGTTATATCCTGTGTGGATAATGGCGCCTATGTGGGTCATATTATGTATTATGTGTGGATGGTGGCGCCTGTGTGGAACATGTTATGTACCTGCATAAAAATTATGTACTTGTGCATAGTGGATGTGTGTATGATATTAGATGTCAGTAATGTTATTAATGATACGTTTTCTCAGTTGTTATTGATGTTATATAAGAAGCAGTTTATTTTAATATATAAATATTAAAACTCATTTCTCACACATTGTTATAATTTATTCCACCTTGACGGAGAAGTGTCTCACCCTAGTGGATTAACAACTTTTCAGGTTCTTCTGGAGATCGGGTTCGAAGGTCTAGGCTGGAATTATATTTGGTGGTTTCTTTTTGGAGTCTTGTGAGATACTAGTATATATATACAGATATATTTGTATTGGGTTATGTTTTAAATACTGGTTGTAGATACGGATATCTGGATGTTGTAGTATTCGTTTTTAGATTGTTTTATAGAACTCTGGTATTTATTTGAGGTTATTTATTTATATTCCGTTGCGTGCATGTTAAATATGGTATCAGATACAAGTGATTGGAACACATGGCACCTAAGCCCCACTTGGCGGATTCAGGGCGTCACACGCACGGGTTAGGGTTTTTTTTGTGTGGGACGATGGACGGATGATGGGATTGGGAATTTGGGATGCATATAATTTTTATAAAGGAATAGGATCCAAATTAACTGGTCACCCAACCCAGTTGAACCCGTTTATAAATGGGTCAACCTGTGATCCGCCCAATCCTAGCATGCACTAAATTAACAATGAGAACGGCAATCCTACGTTAACAATTGAACAAGAATTGAAACATGCGTCAACTAAAAACGGTAACTTTAAAGCACACAAAATACGAACTTTAATGAAAAGGACCCTAAACTAAATCAGGCTTCAACCAAAAATCAAATTTTAAGAAAGAAAGACAAATAATTTTAATAAAAACAATTTTTTTCTTTCTTTATTTTTATTTTAGAACTAAACCAGACATCACCAAATAAAATTACTAAATCGAAGCATTAAACGATTCCAACGCATACTTAATTGAAGGGAAAAGAAATAAATAACTAAATACTGCAATGGAGAAAAAAAAACTAAATAAATATTTCAAACAAAATCCTAAACAATAGTCAAGATAAAAATATAAAACTTTAACAAAGTATAATACAACTTAAATCAATACTCAATAACAATAACAATAAATAAAAAAAATAAAATAAAAAAAGCTGAGAGAGAAAAAAAAAATAAAAAAAAAGAAAGAGAAAAAGAGCCGGGGCTTTGAGTTCTGTGGGAGGTGGGCTCGTTCTTCAAGCTGGTGGCCGTGCGGTGGAGGATGAGGATCTGGAGGACTGCCTCGAGTCTACTGGAGTGAGAGGGGCTGAACTGGTAGAGAGAGGGGCTAAGCTGGTAGCCAGGGTGCTGTTCTGCTGCTGTGGAGAAAGAGGGCAGGTGTGTGGTCCTATCGCAGAGAGAAGCTTGTACTTCATGGAGGATGAGGCTCTGGCTGCTGATAGGTGGCCGATGGTGCTACCGGCTGGAGGAGTTGCTGTAGCTCTGAGTTGCAGGCATTGTGCAGAGGTGGCTCGTCAGAGAAGATGACCGCAGAGGCCTCGGTTGTAACCGAGAGGAGAGGGGGAGCTGAGGGAGAATTAGGGGAAGAGTTGAGAGAATGAAAGAGAGAATAGATGAGAGAGAGAGAGAGAGAGAGAGAGAGAGAGAGAGAGAGAGAGAGAGAGAGAGAGAGAGAGAGAGAATGAGAGAGTTGAGGGAAGAGAGCTAAGATGCACCGAAGAAAAAAAAAAGAAAAAAAGAACAGAATAAGGAAAAGAGAGTGAGAAATAAAGGCAGAGGGATGGGGAAGGTTTGAGAGAAGAAAGCAGGGAGACTGGGAGAGAGAAGGGGAGAAAACAGAGGGAGAGCAGGGAAAGGGAGAAGAAAGGGGCCTCGGGGGCACCCGAGGGCTGTGGCCAGAAGGAGGAGAAGGAGAAGTTATAAAGGGGAGGGGGTTTTTTGCCCTATGACCCGGCGAGGAAGGAACCCGACCCGGCCTGCATGGCCAAGTCACATCACTGTTTTTATTTTTATTTTTTTTATTTTTTTTTCTCATTTTCCTATCTACGAATGAGGCCCGTTTTGACCCTCGTGGAGTCTGTTTCGCTCCAAACTCAAAACACGGAAGTTGTAGATAACCCTTTACTTTTTCTTTAGAAATTTGAATCGTCTTAATTGGAGTTTAGACAGAAAAGTTATGCACAATTTATGAACTAATGCCGGTTTTGACTCCTAAGAATTTTCCTGCAATAAAAAATTTTCAAAAATTCATAAATTGTCCAATAAAACTCAAAAATGATAAATATGGCATTTTTTAAAAATATTGGACGTAATTAGACATTTAATTAAAAATAAACGCCATAATGCCAAGATTAAGATGCCTAATTACGTAGTTTTGGCGCATAATCACACCCCCCAACTAACATTTTGTTAGTTTCTAACAAATGACGTGAATGAATTTTAGAGTAGTGCTCATAATTATGAACTCCAGTGAACATTAAATTAATGCACATGCGACACAACCAGACTGTTTCATATACAAGAACATAACTGAATTTCACACAGGCTTGTTCATATTCAATGCACACAACTCCGAAGCACATCACTCATGCAAGTTTCATCATTTATCTGTCAGTTAAAAATAATATACTCACATGAAATTAACTAGCGGCACAATTTAGGGTTAATGCAGTCATATAAGTTCGAGTATAAACAGGTAAATTCTCGAGGTGTGTGTGATGTGTGTGACTGATCACACCTAAGACATCAGTGGACACCTACAGAACGGTCCCTTTGACTCGACCTAACTGGTATACCCTCAAGAACATTCGAAGAAAATGGGTTCACTCGTCATCTATAAGAAGGAGTGTCGCAATCAAACATCCCACATATTAAAAGGAACGAACGCTAAGTGTATGGAGTAGACTAGTTTGAAAAGGATCTAGCCTATCTATGAGGTGTTGGGTCCTTCACCCTAGCATCTTCTCACCTATTTGTCATATCCAATCGAGACCATCCTAAATCAACTTATTCACAAACTTATCGTGAATACATCTGAGGTATTAACCAATTGAAGAATCTTCGTACATGGAAAATATATGTCGTGTCCTTGACTTTTTATGATATTTATGTGGAGCTGTTATTAGCATTTCAATTCATGCACATGTTTATTTCTTATTCTTTCTTCTACTCTTTCTTCATTTTTTGTCTTTTCTTGATCAATTAGAACAATCTTAACACTTCTTTTGTCATCCTCATACCGTCAATGGGAATTGAGCTCGAATAGTGGTCTATGAACTAATTCTATCTCTAGGGGTGGCTTAACCTTCATATTTTGAGTAGGCTACAAGACCTAAGTTTCTATCTCCCTACTAGATGTCACCTCTAGGCTATCAAATCAAAAACAGAGACTAGTGTACAATAAATCATTTTAAAATAGAGAATTGAGTTCTGTGAACTCCGATTTAATGTTAACGCTCAAAAGGACGATAATAGCTCAAGGATATCTCACAAGGTGTCATAGTCGCCACGGGTGTTCTCTCAGTACTCACAGGAAACCCTAAGTGCAATGAATCATGTGTATATGTTTATTCAGCAAAAATTGAGTTTTCTGTAAGGGACAAAACGCATGCAGAAATTCGCGCACCATATCAGTCCAATTAGTGATAGAATGAGGATTCAAGGAATGAAACCACATCTGTGCTCTATCCTTCAAAGATCTAAGAAATAAATGTAGTCTAGTAGATTCATCAGTTCTAGCACGAGAGAAAAAAATATTACAAGTCAACTCGAACTCTGACAGGTGCCGATAAGGGCACTCAGATTTTGTCCCGTAGAACTAGGGTAGCAACGACTTCCTCCCACGCTCCCTCATGACATTAAGTTCTTCATTAGGCAAAGTGAAAGAGGATGCAGTGGCGTATTCAAGCTGCAAAAAGTCTATTACCATGCGAGGTGCAAGTGCAACCATATTTATGTGTTTTTTTTTTTTTTTCAAAACTCGATTTTTTTCTTTTTCTTTTTTTTTTCGTTTTTTTTCATAAAATTAATTAAAATGACCGGAAAAACGCTAATTTGAGACTAAGATCGACATTCCCTGGCAACGGCGTCAAAAACTTGACTCACTCGAAAAATGAGCAAATCGAAAACTATCCCAAGTATAGGAGTTACGTCGTGTTATATTCAGCTCAAGGGTTAGATCGTCTCCTCAGGAAATGCGTTTTAACCTCAAATTTTACATTCATCCAATCGAAAATAAAAATGTACTGAACTCAGTTCAAATTCAAGATTTTCAAGATTGTTTCAATTTTACTTTTGACAGATTAAATGACACTCAATTTAAAACCCTAAATCTAACATGCATTGGGTTAAGGAGCAAATATAGAAACTCTAATCTACTCAAGGAAATACCAAAACACGCATTAATTAAAGATGGTAGTTTTGAACTCAAAATAAAATACGCAATAATGGAGACTCAATCAAACACATACAAACGGCTAATAAAAATCAGATCTTTAAACAATTCCAAAATTCGAACCACAACTACAATCTAAATGAAAGAAAAACCAAAAATGTAACACTTAACGATAACGAAAAAATAATAAAAACACGAGCTTTAGTCAAAACGATCCTAACTAAACCGAGTTTCGATAAAAAAAAAAAAATTAATTTTTGGAAAAAAAAAAAAAAAACTAGTTTAAACTCTTTAAAATGAAGAACACTTTTTTTTTTTATTTTTTGTATTTTATTCTTTTTTTATTATTAATTTTTTTATTGTTAAAGAAACAAACTGAAAATTAAACTACCGGCAATGATAAATAAATAATAAATAAATAAAAACAACCAATTTAAACAATTCAACTCTAATAGCAATGTTAATTAAGAGTAAAATAAGGAAAAGAATTAAACTTCAATAAAAATCTTTAAAACAAATTTCCAAACTCCACACATGGCACAAAAAAAAACTATCCTGTTGCAATTAAAAGGGAAGAAAAGAAAAGAAAGAAAAGAAAGAAAAAGAGAGAGAGAGAGAGAGAGAGAGAGAGAGAGAGAGAGAACAAAGCTGACCGAGAGCTCTCGGGTGTGACTGGTATGGTTGAACAGCAGCAACTTCTGGAGGACTCGGCTGTGTTGCAGAGTGGAGGAGACCAAGAGCTGGTGTGCATGCTCGAAGGAGGCCTTGGGGTGACTGCTGCTGTGGGAGGAGCAGGTTGCAGAGGAGAGCTGGGGTGAAGCTGCAGTGCTTGTGGAGGCTGCCGGAAGTCTGTGTGCTGCGCAGGAAGTGGTTGCTGGTGCTGTCCCTGTTGGTGCTCGTGGAGCTACTCTGCTGGTGTTGTTGGCCGAGCGCTGGAGTGGAGGTGTTGTGAGTTGCAGAGGGGGGCAGAGGGGCTGGACTACTGTTGCTGGAGATTCGTGGAGCGGAGGCCTCTGTTGTAACCGAGAGGAGAGGGGGAGTTGAGGGAAGAGAGCTGAGAGAGGGATAGAGGAAGAGAGGAGAGCTAAACAGAGAGGGAGAGAAGAGAGTAGGGTGAGGGAGCAAGGGAGAGAAGAGAGTAGGGTGAGAGAGCAAGGGAGAGAAGAGAGTGAAGAAGAGGGAATGAGAAACAGGGAAAGCGAGCAGAGGTTGTGGTCGGGGGCACTGCCCAACAGGGCAGAGAAAAGAGAAAAAACTAAATATAAGGGGGGAGGTAACGCAGCCCTATGACCCGAGTGAACAGGGTGACCCGGATAAGTGACCCGGCTGCATGGCCGGGTCACCTCAGCTAATTTTTTTTTCTTTTTTTCTTTTTTTCATTTTTACTCTACGTGATCTCGGCCAAGTTTGACTTTCCTGGAACCTATTTTGCTCAAAACTCAAAACACAAAAATTGTAGATAATCATTTCCTCTTTCTCCAGAAATTTGAATCATCTCGATCGGAGTTTGGATGGAAAAGTTATGTCCAAATTACGAACTAGTGCCGGTTTTGACTCCCGGGAATTTTTTTGGGATAAAAAATTACCAAAAATTCATAAATTGTCCAATAAAACTCAAAAATGAAAATTAGGTAATTTGTTGAAATATTGGATGTAATTAGACATTTAATTAAAAATATAAGTCATAATGCCCTGATTAAGATGCCTAATTACGCAATTTTGGCGTGTAATCACCAAAGCACATGAGGATGACTTGCACTAGGTTTGAGAATCCAAGTGCCAAAGTACATGAGGATGACTTGCATAGAGTTTAAGAACCCGAGTACCAAAGTACATAAGGATGACTTGCATTGGGTTTGAGAACTCGAATACCGACGTAGATGATGACGACTTGCACTAGGTTTAAGGACCTGAGTGCCGAAGTACATGATGATGACTTGCACTGGATTTGAGAACCCAAGTGCCGAATAAATGAGGATGACTTGCATTGGGTTTGAGAACCCGAATGTCGAAGTACATAAGGATGACTTGCACCGAATTTGAAAACCCGAGCGCCGAAGCACATAAGAATGAATTGCAGCACGTTTGAGAACCCGAGCACTAAAGCACATGAGAATCATTTGCATCTGGTTTGAGAACCCGAATACCAAAATACATGGTGATGACTTGCACTAGGTTTGAGAACCCGAGTGTCGAAGCACATGAGGATGACTTGCATTAGGTTTGAGAACCCAAATGTCGAAGTACATAAGGATGACTTGCACCGGGTTTGAGAACCCTGAGTGCCAAAGCACATGAGAATGACTTGTACCAGGTTTGAGAACCTAAACACCGAAGCATATGAGAATGACTTGTACTGGATTTAAGAACCCGACTACCGAAGTACATGGTGATGACTTGCATCGGGTTTTAGAACCCAAGTGCTGAAGTACATGAGTATGACTTGCACCGTGTTTGAGAACCTGAGCGCTGAAGCACATGAGAATGACTTGCACTAGGTTTGAGAACCCGAATGTCGAAGTTCATGGTGATGACTTGCACTGGATTTGAGAACCGAGTGCCGAAGCACATGATAATGACTTGCACTAGGTTTAAGAATTCGAGTGCCGAAGTACATAAGGATGACTTGCACCGAGTTTGAGAACCCGAGTGCCGAAGCACATAAGAATGACTTGTACTGGATTTGAGAAACCAAATACTAAAGTACATGATGATGACTTACACTGGGTTTGAGAACCTGAGTGCTAAATGATTATGACTTGCACCGAGTTTGAGAATCCGAGTGCCGAAGCACATGTGGATGACTTGCATTAGGTTTGAGAACCAAAATGCCGAAGAACATAAGGATGACTTACACCGAGTTTGAGAACCCGAGTATCGAAGCACATAAGAATGACTTGCACCGGGTTTGAGAACCTAGCGCTAAAGCACATGAGAATGTCTTACACCAGGTTTGAAAACTCAAATGCCAAAGTACATGGCGATGACTTGCATTGGATTTGAGAATCCGAGCGCCGACACACATGATAATGACTTGCACTAGATTTGAGAACCCAACTGCTGAAGTACATGGTGATAACTTGCACTGGGTTGTAGAACCCGAGTGCTAAAGCATATGAGGATGACTTGTATTGGGTTTGAGAACTCGAGTGCCGAAGCATATAAGGATAACTTGCATTGGGTTTTAGAACTCGAATGCTGAAGTACATGAGGATGACTTGCATCAGGTTTGAGAACCCAAGCGTTGAAGCACATGAGAATGACTTGC
Organism: Malania oleifera; assembly: GCF_029873635.1. Classification (NCBI taxonomy): domain Eukaryota; kingdom Viridiplantae; phylum Streptophyta; class Magnoliopsida; order Santalales; family Ximeniaceae; genus Malania; species Malania oleifera. The sequence goes on along the minus strand of NC_080429.1, from coordinate 14,859,555 downwards.
ACCGAATTTGAGAATCTGAGTACCAAAGTACATGGTGATGACTTGCACCAAGTTCTAGAACCCAAATGCCGAAGCACATAAGGATGACTTGCACTGGATTTGAGAACCCGAGTGCCGAAGCACATAAGGATGACTTGCACTATTTTTGAGAATCCAAGTGCCGAAACACATGAGGATGACTTGCATTGGGTTTGAGAACCCAAATGCCAAAGTACATAATGATGACTTGCACTGGGTTTGAGAACCCAAGTGTCGAAATACATGATGATGACTTGCACCAGGTTTGAGAACCCGAATGCCGAAGTATATGAGGGTGACTTGCAATAACTTAGAAAAGATTATTTGAATGTTGAAGACTTAAAAACCTCCAGTATTTGAAAGACATTTTGGGATTTAAAGACGAGTGCCCCAGTTTCTAGGGTAGACAAAACAATTTTGGGAAATAATTGCTTAGTTCTAAGGACCATTGCAATAGTTTCAAAGTGGACCTTACAATCATGGACTAAAGGTTGATGCCCCAACTTCAAAGTGAACACTAAAATTTGGACCAGGGTTAGTGCTATAGTTTCAAAGTAGATGAGTCAATTTTTACCTGGGTGAGCTACCCCAGTTTCAGTGTAGATGACTTGACTAAGACCTGGGCTAGTTGTCCTAGTCTTAGAGTAGATGGGTCGATTTGTACTGGGGTCAGTTGCCCCAGTTTCAGAGAAGATATATCAATTCGGTCCTAGGTCAGTTGCCCCGGTTTTAAAATGGATGGATCAATTTTTGCTTGGGTCAACTGCCCCAGTTTAGTAGATGACTTGACTTAGAACTGGGCTAGTTGCCCTAGTATTTAATCATTAGAGAAACATGGATTGTTTAGACAAGGATGAAAAGATGTGTACAAAAACCTATACAGCAAGGTAAGTATGAATGAATGGTGTTATGTGATGCATGCATATTGCTACTTATGATATTAGAATGTGGGGATGCATGCATGTTGCTATATGTATGTATGCATGTGGCATGACAATGACGCATGTTACATGATATGTATGCATGTTGCTATATGTATACATGCACGTGGCATGACAATTATGCATGTTACATGACGTAGGGATATGTATGCATCTTTTTCCTTTTTTTATGTTATGCATGAAATGCATGATGATGTGCGAACTTTCCAACGAGCCTGTAATCAACAAACCAGATTTTGATTTTGGTGATATTTTTGAATTCCAATTTGGTATGAATGTCCCTAAATTTGTTCCCCTCCAACTCAGCAGGACAGCTGCTTCAGTAAATTCATCTATGAATGATCCTGTGCATCTTAACAAGGACCTTCTTTGGATCACATTTTTAATGTTTTAAAATCAATTTGAAATATTAAATAAATAAATATGCAATCAGATAACTCAATCTCATTAGGGATAGGAATGGAATGCCCAAACCTGCTTGTTTTTGCATGATTTTCTATGCTTGTTTAATAGGAGACAATTTTACTAGTACTTTGACATTGATGTAATTTTACTGCTAGCTTAGAAGATCTCATCAATGGGCAAAACCTCCCTTCTTCTTTTTTTTCTTTTTTTCTTTTTTTTGGTATCAACCTCCTAACCACAACTCCTTCACTGTATCACCACTCAGAGACTCTTTCCTATAATCTTTCTATCTTGAATTATAACTAGTGTCTCAATAAGTAATCTAATTAATATTTCAATCTCAGGGTGGACTTTAAGACACGGGTTGAAATGTAGGCTTAAGGATACAGGTGTCAATAAGAATAAGGAAACTAAGGCTCAAAAATCTCATCCTATAAAATTTTTTGCCCCAATTTGTGGCGAAGTATTTGCAAAGTATTGACTGAACTTGTCATTTGAACAAGTTGCCTACGTACCTTTTCAAGATCAGGTCATTACATAATTCAAACTCAACATTGAGTCTGACAATTCATTTGAGACAATAATATATACCAATCAGGTCAAGACTTTCATTTGGACCATAATGTAGACTGGTGGTATAGGTTAAAGAAGAAAAGAGTTAAATAAGGCTCTAAAGATCTTATTAAAGGTAATCATTGGTCAAAGATCACATATGAATTATGTCCCTTATTTTTTTTCATTCATCTTCCTTCCCTTTTTCTCTTTTTTTCTTCCACTTCTTCTTCTTTTACGGCACCTTTTGCTTTTCCTTTTATGAAGGAATCTTAGTTGTATCTTCATTCAGACTCTATTTGGGACTAATCTTTTGAAACTATCCTAGTAGAGGGTGTGATCCTTTGATGAGTTAATCAAGAATTGAATTTTTCACACTCAAAAGGGTTAGTAAGGGACTTACTTTTATTTTGAATTTCTTTTGGGTAGCATAAAAATGGCTTGCCATCCTTTTGGTAATGACCATTGCCTCAACTGACTTGTCAAATGCTAGAAGACCCAAACCCAGGTTAAATTTCTAGTGAACTAACTTTTAAAAAAAAAAAAATAGTTTAAAATCCAGCCACAATTTGGTTAACAAATGGTAAATCATTATTTGATTCTTTATAGGAAACTGGTCGACCAAAGATGGCCACCCCACATTTGATCAGAATATAATCATTATATTCTAAAGACACTAATCATAATTTAGATGATAAATACATAAGATGATCAAGCAAATGTATGACAAAGCTTGATAAGTTGTTTCTATCTACTTTTCCTACAGCTCTTCATCATTTTGAAATTCATATCCAACAAGGCTTCTTGACAACATCTTGAAGTGGGGTCCTTACTAAACTTCAGCTTAGAGGCTTTCTCTTCATTTTGGAGGCTTTTTGCCCCATTGGATAGGTTCCCAAAACCAATTACTGTCGCCAAATATTTTGTAATGGTAAAGCCATTCCCTATATTACTTGCACAAAAGAAAAGCAAGCAAAATTTGGCAAAGAGTTGACAATCCGAAAAGAAATATGTGATGAGATAAGACTGAAATGCATTTTTATTTCATTTAACTTCAAAATAACTAAAACAAAAAGGACTTATGGAAGCATCCCTCCTAGAACATGATCCATTTTTCACCATTATTTATGGTTCTAAAGTTGAATACCAGTCAGTCCTTCGATTCGATGGCATTAATTGTGCCCTTGCTGTGATTAGGCAATAGGTTCCCATGTGCATTAGGCTTCCTTGGATCAAGCACCAACCAACCCGCATCTCTTAAGGGTTGCACCTTGTGCTTAAAATGCCAATATTTTTCAATTGAGTGGCCTGTTGTTCCAGCATGATATTCACATTGAGCATTTGGGTTATACCACCTTGGGTAAGGGGGTTGTATTAACACTTCCGGTGAAGGCACAACTAAATGTCTTTTAACCAACTGTGGAAATAATTCTGCGTAGGTCATTGGGATTAGCTGAATTTCCTTTCTTTTCTTTCCATTGGAGGTCTTCCTGGCATCTGTAAATTACGTTGTTCTAAAATTTGTTGAGGACTAGAGGAACCTAAATATGGTCGTGCACCCTCTTATGCTACGTTACTTGTCCACCTTTCTTTCTTTTTCTCGACCCATTTTGAAGAACTTTGTCCTAGCCTTATATACTTCACATCTCTTATTTTGAATGCTTCTTCAACCTACTTTCCGACGATTCCTAAATCAACAAAATTCTGAGTACCTCTAATAAGGGACACATGGATCTTTGAAAAAGTTATCAAATGGATAAACTGCTTTTCCTTTTTCAACCGAAGGATAACTCTGTGTTGTCATATTTTTTTCCCTTGATAAAGGTACTCGCTCACCTTATTCTCCATATTATGTAAAGTTAACCTACCTGGAGCCATATCATGGCTATACTAAGTAATAAAAACACGAGCTAAATCTCTCTATGTGTGAATCTTTACTCGATTATACTATCTTAGAGCTTCCCCAGTCAAACTATCTCGGAAACAGTGGATGAGCAGATTATCATTATCAGAATGTGCAGTCATCTTCTAGAAATACATCCCTAAGTGAGCTAATGGACATTCAGACCTACTAAACTTCTCAAAATTTGGGATTTTGAACTTCAATAAGATCAAATTCAGCACTAAACAACTTCCTCCAGAGCTTGCAAATATTCTTCCCATACTTCATTTTTATGATTCATTTCCACACTAGGTGTCTTTTCTTTATTCATTTCTTCCGCAATTTCCCTTTCTTGAATATCAAGATTGATGACTAGCGATACTTGGACATTTCTCTTTAGTTGGAATCCCGAGTCCTAAGTCGTTAGGATAAATGTGTGTAAGCTTGCACCCAAGCTAGCTAACAATTTCGCTAGTCGTGGTTGAAACAAAGGCTCGCTTTCAACTGCATGTTTTGGAGATGGCGTAGTTTTTCTCAAAAAGGGATCTATCTCCAGTAACTTATCCATCTGATCCTTAATCTCCCAAACATCTTGATGGATATTCTCGTGACTTTGCTTAAGAGATCTTATGTGGCCTTCTAAATGCTTCCATATGATTCTAACCCTTCATCAGGAATTTAAAAGGATGTAGAGAAATTGTCCTTCTCTGCCTACTTTTAGAATCTCGGATCTTGATTCTACCACCTTGGTACACTGGTTTTATAGAAAATTGGAATATGATTACTGACCCATTAGAGATGACTATGCATGTATGGCTATAAAATTATGCATGAAATGCATGAATGCAATGCAACTTAAATAATCACTTTGCCCTAATTCTGAGAAAAGTCTTATCAATTAACGAAAGACTTCAAAATTGAACCAACCCCTGAAGGACATTTATTTTCCTCTGATGCTCCCAAAAATTTTACTTTATCAACCGAGCATTCAATTCCTTCCCCAATCATTCCTTTCTCTGGTGATGGTCCATGTACCCAAGATCCTACGAAGGATCAGGTTATGGTTAGGGTTTGGCTTTTGAAAATTAGGCATGGGCTTGGTTGGTTTTTAAAATAGTAATAAAAAAAAAAAAAGTATGGGCTTTTTGAAGCCTCACATGCCTTAGTTCTAAGGGATTCCTTATATTAAATATGTTATGCGAATATTTGTGTGGCCTATTTATTTGCAATAGTTTTATTTTTTTATTTTTTTTAATTTTTCAAAGGGAGTAAAATAGAATGCTATTAAATTTAATTAGGGATAATTTTCAATTAATTAGGTATCGTTCGTAGAACGGGTGTGTATGGGATGCTAGTACCTTCCCCTCACATAACCAAACTCCCGAATCCTACTTTGGTATACGCAGACTGATTCTACCCTTAATTAGATGGTAATCATGTGTTTTAACAACACTCCAAAAGGTTAGTGGCGATTCCAATTCCAGTTTTTCATAAAAATATACAAACCATTTTTCATTTGCCCACCCCGGGGCACCCTCGCTCCCAGGACGTCGCGACAGCTTGGCAACTTTGCTGAGGAAGAGTTGCAAAGCTACTACTGCTGCTATCCTAACATGTGGTTGCCGAAATGAGATGGTGGTCGTGTGTTGCTACTATTCTGGTGGTGGCGAATGTTGCTGCTGTTGTTAGATAGGCGTGGCTATTTCTGTGTTCAAGTGTGGCCATTATTGCTAGTAGCTTCAGCAGCTGCGTGTGTGGCCAGAAGGGTACCCGGCTATGTGGAGAGGAAGAGACGGAGCAAGTGAGAGTGAAGAGGAAGAGAGGTCATGGGTTTAGGGTTGTCATCCTCTCTTGGCGTGAATGTGCCTGCTGTGAGTAGCGTGAGGCTGGGCTATTTCTGTGTTCAAGTGTGGCCACTATTGCTAGTAGCTTCAGCAGCTACGTGTGCGGCCAGAAGGGTACCCGGCTATGTGGAGAGGAAGAGATGGAGCAAGTGAGGGTGAAGAGGAAGAGAGGTCGTGGGTTTAGGGTTGTCAACCTCTCTTGGCGTGAATGTGCCTGCTGTGAGTAGGGTGAGGCTGGGTGTGGGAAAAGAAGAGAGTGTGTGAAACGTGCAATGTGTGAATGAATTTGCTCCCAGCGGTCCGTACCTCCTCCTGTGCATGCACAGCGGCTTTATAGCTGCTATTTGGTTATCAATTCTGCTCTAGAAAAACCCTACAACATGGAAGGCTGCCTCCCCTTTTTCTTTTTGATTTGCATAGGCTACATGGCCCATGCAAACCCATCATTAGCTTGCCCAATAAGAGAAGCCTAGTAAAAGAATTAGACTTAAATTCCTGGAAACAAAGAGGACCCGAACTCAAAGGAAAAATGACTCAATTAAAATAAAAGCGACTCAGACGTTGTTGGAATTGGTGTATTCCTAAGAGGGGGTGAATTGGGTATTAAAAATTTTATCCTAGGTTCAATGTCCAGCAGCAATATAACACAACCTAGGGTTTGTCTATGCAATCCCAAATGCGCAAATAAATATATTATACGAAAATTAAATCATGCACAACATTCATAATCTAATGAAAATAATATACATGTGTAGTAAATAAATTGTAGAATTATAAAGTAGACACATGATATGTTATCGGGGTTCGGCGAATACTGCCTACGTCCCCGCCTCAGCTCGCCAGCCCAATGATTACCACCATTGCTCACTTAACGAGTGGATCAGCACCGTTTACAACCAGGTCAAATTACCAAGGTTGACCTCAACCTTTACAAGTTCTCCTTACGGGGCGAAGAAGGCCCTAAGTTAAATTTACAAAGCTAACCCCAACCTTTACAATCCACTCCTTAACAAGGCAAAGTATACCCTTTTCAGGCCCACACCTCGAATACAATCATTCGAGCATAAAAAAGTATACACAAAGGGTTTGGACATGTATGAGATTCTTTCTTCTCCTTCTTTTTCTCTCTCTACCTCCCTGCAACTTAGCCCCGAAACCCTAACTCGCCTTCACTCATCTCTCCTCCTCTGATTTCATTTGAAACCCTAAATCAAAACCTAACTTCTTCAGAAGTCCTTTTAACTCGCCTCCCTTTCAGACTCTCTTCTCTTTACTTTCTCCCATGCGGAGACACCTATCTGCAACCCTAGATCTCTGAAAAACAAGATCCCTTACCAACTCTCCTTTCTCTCTGCCATTTCTCCGAGGTTCACCCCTCTAAAAGATTCGATCGAAGGCCCAACTCTCTTTCTTTGTCTTCGGTTCTCTGCAATTTCTGAAATGGTGAAGCTGAAATTCGGGTTCTGAACACCAAAGGGTAATCTCAAGAGCGAGATTGAGTACAAGAACCGAGAAGGTGTTCAACTAATCAGTCTGTTGAAGGCAAGACCAAGCTAAGTACCCCTTATTCCTTCCCTGTTTTCTTTTATTAACATTCATTTTTTTTAATTTTTTTGTGATGTGTGAGATTTTGAAAGTTTTGATTATCTGGGTATCTATGGTTCGGATGTTGTTTTGGTCTTGGGGACTGATTCAGTGCTTGTGTGAGATTTAGGGTTCTCGGGTTTCTTGAAGGTTAGGGTTTCAGAGTGAAGGTGGAAGACGAGTCCACTAGCCTACACTCGGTGTGTGGTGCACGGATTGACTTGCATGAGTCAAACCATGTGGATGTGCAGACTCAAGCATACCTAAGTGAGCCACGTGGAGCTTTGGTATGTGTAAGGGGTTAGGTTGGTGGAGGATTGGGCTTCTGGCTTCTGGGTTAAGTTTTGAATGGTCTTAGGGGTTAAAGTTTAAAATGAGCTTGTGGCCTTTCAGTTTAGTTCAAATTTTAAAAATAGATGGGTTGGGTTTTAAGTTTTAAAAATGGGTCTTGGATTTGAAATTTAAAACAAGCTTGGGGTATTTTAAAAAAGTTGGTTGGGCTGGTTTTTTGAAATGGGTTGGGGTTAAACCTTTTAAAAACGGGCTGGCTTGGGTTAATTTTCAAAATGTGCTTGAGTTGGACTTTTAAACGGGTTGGCTTGGGTTAATTTTTAAAACAAAGTGGGTCAGGTTAATTTTGAAAAAAAAAAAAACTGGTTGGAACCTGAGTTTAGGTTTGGATTGGAAAGATTGAGGCAAGTCTGGTTTATGGGTCTCGAGTTTAGGTTAGGTGTTCGGGTTTGAGCTCAGGTTCAAGAACCAGAGAAAGGGGGAAGTACCTGCACTCACAGTTCATGTATAGCACGTATCACAGTTTGAATTGGGGAATGAATAAGGGGTTTACTTGAAATCTCTCACTCCTTCGGTCTTCTTCTCTAGTCTTTGTGTGTGTCCGGTTTGATGTGTTGCTCTAGGTGAGCTTTTGAGCTCGGTTCTTTGTTTATGCAATTCTCTAATCTCTGTAGAGTTTCTTCAGAGCTTCCTTCCCTTTCTCAATTCTTGCAAAACCCCTTTGCAATTCTCTGTATCTCTCTATTTCCATAAAGTTTTACTTAGTTTTTTCTTCTCTCAATTCGGCAGGGTACTGCTTGTACAAACCTGGTTAATTTTCCTAATTTAATAATAGGAGAAGGAGAGAAAAGGAATTAAAAATTTGAAAATTTAATAGGATCACATCGACGAACACAGGGGATTCATCGACGAGCACACATGAGGGGTTTGTAGACGGGAACGTGTCTCGTCGACGAGAAAATATGGAGAGGATATATCTCAATTCTGAATTTTGTCGACAAGGATAAGCATTCGTCAACGAATTTCCTTCTTGACCTCGTCGACGAAATGATGTTGCTTGTCGACGAAGGTCAGTGTATAAATAGCCTAAACCTCATTTTTTTAGCTGAAAATTCACGCACAGAATTCCTCTTCTCTCTCTTGTTCGTCTCTCCCACCTTCTCTCTGACTTTTTGGGCTAGATTCTCGTCGGTTTGACAATCCGAGGTCACCATGACACTTTTGGGGAAGTTCTCTTCAAGTCTACTGGAGTAGATCGTTGATGGGGCTGCCTTGAATTTCAACCCAAATTCAAGGTAAGACATTTTATCTAATATTTAGTTTTACCATAATTATAAAAAATGTAGTACACAGAGAAATATTGAAGTTTTGTTTTGGGGGATGTTGTTTTCAGGGTGTTTAACTGGGAACCTTGTAGTAACTCGACCCTGAGAATAAATAAATAAATAAATAAAATTAAAAAAAGTAAAATAAATAATAAATAAGAATAAATAAACATAAAATAAATAAATAAATAAAGAGATATTTTAGAGAATATATTTTGAAAAGAAATATTTTGAGATGTTTGTATATAAATATCTTGGAGGAGATATTTATTTAGATTACTTAAGGGTTAAGTTAGGTTTTATTTTATAAATTCTCTTATTCTCTCTCTCTTTCTCTCTCTAAGATCCTTCGTCGTTCATTTTCAAAAACGGAGAGTACTGTGTGGATCAGAAGAGGAAACTCTATACTTTTAGTGGATCGGATCGTCGTTTTGGAGAGTTTTGGACTTCCCAAGAATCGAGGTAGGAATATGATCCTAATTTTGATTGGATATTTGGATAGCAGTAGAAAACATAGTAAGGTTATGTTCTGTGGTTTTAGGTTTTCGAGATCTTGGGTTGTCGATTTGGACCGTTTTCATACGAACTTTCATTTTGAGTATAAGGTAAGGGAAATTTGATTACAACAGCATAATTGAAAAATTAAACTGCTAAAAAGCTAGTTTATATTATTATGTATGATTTAACTACTTATTTGTGAAATTCTATTGAGTAGAAATACTGGTTTGACGATTTTACGATTTTTGATAAAAACGAGGATTTCGACGTGTGATCTCTAAATTTCACAAATATTATTTATTTGTGTTTATACTATAGTAGGAGATGCTCAAATCCTTTATTTATTCAGTTAAACTATTTATATTGAATTTCTATCATATAGTGGGTTTTTGAAGCAAACTTGTGTGATATATGTTGAAATGGAAATCGATGGAATTTTTTATACTATTGATATAGAATATGGAAATGAAGTTTCAAATTTATTATACTGAGAATGTGATAAACGAAGGTCAGTGATACATCAAGTTGAATCAGTAAACAAAGAGAGGTAAATTGAGGGGAAAGAAGTCAGTTTGAACTCAATGTTATTATTTGAATTTGTGAAAAGTACTGAAATTGCGCAAGTTATCATATTTGTATAAATTGAATTTATGATACACAGAACCACAGCTTGAGAGTCCCGAGAGGGTTGAAAAATACTTTCTTTGCAGGGTTGAAATAAACTACTGTTATATGATACAGCGCGATATTGTAGCTAGATGTACACGTGCAAGCACACGTACTAAATGATGTGGGTACCAAGATGGTCGGCTAGCAGGGTGAAACCATTGGCTGATATTGGGTCAATGGAGGCAGTCGGATCGTAAGTAGGTACTCGACAATGCCTGCACGAATAGGACATTGGATGAGTATCAGTGCACAACCCGGGTCACAGGGTAAAATTGGTTATAGGGATATTTTGCTGTTGGTCATCTGATAAATCATTAAATGGTCGAAAGACAGATATGGGAATTTTGTAATATGAATAATGATATACCTGATGCATTACTGCATTGAAAATATTTAATTTATGTTTCAGATGTTGAATGAAAATATGCATGTATGCCGTCACACACTATTGAAACTCCTTCCTTACTAAGAGGTGTCTCATCCTATCATACAACCTTTGTTTTTAGGTCCATCAGTATGTCGGTCCTAATAGCTAAAAGGACTGGAGAGATTGTTTTTGGTTAGCTTACGAAAGCATCTAAATTTTGTATTAAACTTAAATGAAAGTCCTGTTGGAGGATTGTAATAACAAGAATTTTATCCTATGTACGACTTTATGAAAAATGGTGTGAATGTATTAGTAAACTCTAGTATAAGTCTAGTAGAAATCCCAAAGGATTTTTATGTTTTTTCGCAACATTTAAATCGTAATTATGTATGATTTACACCCGTATGTCCCTGTGTAGGGCCGGTTGTTTCCATATCTTGAACAAGTATAGGTATTATGTATGAATGAATGACGCTTGGGTCCGTATAAAGGGTCGGGTCGTTACAAACTTTGCGGGTGTAGGACCAGTCATATTAGGAGCTTTCCAATAGTCAGGTAAGGGAAATATGTTATGCTAGGGATTTTAGAATGTATGTCAAAAGACTATGTTTATGTATATACACTAGCTTATTTATCAGCTTTTTTCAGAATATTATTGTTATTAGTATTACAGTAGAATTATAGAAATAGAGCATGAGATTTGATTACTCAAATGTGTGGCATAAGTATATTACATAATAGTATGATGATTAAACAACTTTATAGATATCCATATATACGGTATATTAGAAAAAAATATGAGTTGTAGTATTTTTTAAAATGACATGATTTCTAAAACCATAACAGTCAGACAAAAATTACAGATATTTTAGACAGAGATTACAGATATTTCAGATAGATATTAGAGATATTTCAGTCAGACATTTCAGTTTAGATTTATAGTGTTATGGTTATTTTGAAATCATGTTAAAACAACAAGAAATATATATATATATATATATATATATATATATATATTAGTATTACACAGTATTAGATCCCTAAAAATATTTCATACAAATTTAGACTGCAAAGCACGGTATCGTTGTTATTTTAGATAGATTGCAACCACATATCTCAGATAGTATGTGGATTCCATCTAACCGAGCCAAGAGAGATTGCAGTCTCCCCAGCAAGTTGGGTTGAGGTGGTCGGTTAGATGAGATAGATTTGGAGATTGCTTAGAGAGATTGCATTGGGCTAGATTGTCAGTTGATAGAGATATAGATTGACTTTCCTGGTAAGCCAACCAGAGTAAATACTGCCTATGGGCCGCACAACCCTATTATGAGGGGTTAAATCATGACATACAGATTCCAGGGTATCATTACATAAGTTCCTATTACATAAAGATATACCATACAGTAGCAGTTATATTATAATATTAGAAGTATGTATGAGTAGAAAGTTCAGATGCACAATTGTATTTTAAATTATATTACGAGTATTTTGCACAGTATACCACCATACTTGATTTACAGTATCAATATTATATCTGTATATTAAATGTGTAACTCAGTTGTCACACACTAGTAATAACATATTTCCTCTTACTAAGCGTTGTCTTATCTCAATGACTTACTATTTTTCAGGAGATCCAGCTAAGTAAGCGGATCAGGCTCTTAGGTAGAAACTTCTTATGCTGCCCTTATTAGAAGGGTAGGTGTCTCTTTGGTGCCAGTGGGTTGGGGTAGATCCCAAGTTTTCATACGTCACTGGGTATTTTGTGATATATATGTATTTTGGGAATCATAGTCTTCTGGTATTGTATATAGATTTTTATAGTTTCTTGAACACCACTGCTTATGAATGTATGGAGTACAGAGTTTCCTCAGTGCTCTTTTGGGCTTGAGATGTTTTCAGAAGTATTACAAGCACTTCGGCTTTATATTATTATTATTATTATTATAAATGATGTAATTAGCAGGTCGTTACGCTGCTAATGCTCTCAATGTGGTGTTCGGCTACAGTGCGAACCTTAGGCTCAAGGCTTGATTTGGCGCCAAAATCCCTAACAGAATTCCCCTCCGACCAATCTGGCAGGGAATATTTCCTCTCTAACAAACTTGTGCACATGTGGCTTCATTGCATTTTCTTTCTTTATTATTTTCTGTATTTCCAACTAACCCCCCCCCCTCTCTGTTGCTTCCTTTGTGCGTAGGATTTTGGAAGATACTTCCAGCTGTCACTTGAGGATTGGAGGGCTTTGCATTTTTGTACTTTATTATTTTATTTTTTTTAATTTTCATGTGTAATGGATGTACCCTTGCGTTCATTCTCCTGCAACATGTATTTGTACTGACATGTATATTTTTTATTTGTATTTTTGCTCAGTCATGACCTATGTGTGCCTGTGTTATTCCTTTATACTACCAATTCTCGGCACGTCCCCCCTTTTATTTTAATAAAGTGTGACATCATTATGTTTTCAAATTTTGACCAAAAACCAAAATTCTGGTGGGCCTACTTTGACCCAAGAAAACCCCCCGATTAATAAAACATGATTTTAACACCCAAACAAATCCCCAATTTTAAAATTAACAAACCTAAAATCGAAGACTCAATTCAAGAAAATCTCAATTTAAAATTTAAACATTTTGATTCAAAATTTTTAATTGACTGAATTTAAAACCTAAAAACTTAATTCCAAAAGTTCAAATGACTCCTAAACCAGAACTAAAGAAAAGAGAAAACTTGATTTTAAATTAGACAAAATAAAGGACTAAATAAAAGAAATAAATTCCAAAGTTATAGAAGTCTAATTCAACAGGATTCATTTTTTCGAACATACAAGGCTTAAAATAAAAGTGAACAGTATTTGGGCTCAAGTTTAGGACTCCAATTAGAAAAAAAAAAACTCAATTTCCAAATAAAATGATGATAGAACTCAATTTTAGAAGAACTTAATTGCAAGCTAGAAATTGATTGCTGACTTTCTTTCCAACAGCGATCTATTCATCAATTCTTGCAATTCGGCTGATTCTCCAATCAATGGAGATTCTAGCAACGAGTCTGAGGAGGGAACATTTCAAATTTCATCTGATCTTTAGAAATATTCACTCAGAGATTGTTTTCAAATTGGTTTTCCACTGAGCTAACTTCTACACACGTGCATGTTTAATTTTTACAATTTCATTTTTAATTCACTCACATTTTCTTTCCAATTTGGTGAACAAGACCCTCGAGGAGGCTTCTGAATATTCCAGCGGGCATAATTGAAGATTTTGATTTGATATTTATTTCCCCGTATTTCCTTTGTATGTATTGTATAATATTTCCCTGTGTCTAAGCATTCTCTATATTCACAACATTTCCTTATATTTTCTTGTATCTCTTTGTATTTTCAGCATCTTCCTGTACTTACTGTATCTCATTGTACTGCATGACTTGGGCACATGCCCACTTAATAAAATGTCTCCATTCATTATGCGTGTCGACCCTTTACTTATCTATGAAACAAACAAGAATTAAAAATTTTGAAAATGTTCAATTAGACAACCAATTTTAACAATGCAAATGATTTTAAATATTCCTAACCTCACTTAAATTTTTATGATATGATTTTGAAATACCTGATTAGGGACACTTATGAACATGGCTAAGTAAATCATTTGCAACCCTATCAACTTAGGAACTTAGGAACGGTCAATTAATGATGAACAACCCCAACCTTCAAAATTTGGACTAATTTGATTTGGGTGTCACGGCGTTTGGAATGGATGACTCGAACCATAGTTAGGGTGTCTTGGTAAAAATTAGGGTATCTACATACTTAATGCGACACAAGTCAGAGACCTTTGCAAAGTTCAAATTATAGAAAGTTGATCAAGTGGAAAACCAAACCGGGAGGAATATTAAATGCATAAAGAGACACTTCACATTGCGTAAGACACCACAACAGAATGGTGTGGCGGAAGGGATGAAAAAAACTATAGCTAAAAGAGCTCAATGTCTCAGGTTAAATAAAGAGCTTGCAAAGAACTTCTGGGTAGAGGCAGTAAATATGGCATGTTTCTTTATTAACAAAACACCAAGGGCATCACTAGATGGGAAAGTTTTAGAGGAGGTGTGGATAAGCATTGCGGTAGACTATGTTAGTTTGAGAGTGTTTGGATGTCCAACCTATGTGCACGTTTCTAGTGAGGGGAGATTGAAGCTTGATGCAAAATCTAGAAAATGGATCTTCTTGGGTATCAAAAAGGGGTGAAAGGGTTCAAGTTGTGGGATCCGAAGGCAAACAAGGTGGTGATCAGTAGAGACATAATTTTTTATGAGAAAGTCATGTTGTAGCGTACTTAGGAGGAAGAAGAAGATAAATAGGTGCCAGAAAACTACAACAGCAATGAGCATGGGGTGTAAGTGGAGTTAGAGACTAATGGCAGAAATGGCAATATTCAAAATGTAGGGAGTTCTAGCTCAAGAAACTAGCAACTTCAAAATATATCTATAGATAGACCCAAACTAACTCTGAGGCCACCCCCCAGGTATAGATTTGATGATCTAGTTTCTTATGCACTCATTACTAGCATAGCAAGGATCCTTCTACTTTTCAAGAGGTGGTGCACAACCAAGAGAAAAGTATATGGATAGGTGCTATGGTGGAGAAGATGTAGTCACTGCATAAGAACCAGATATGGGAGTCGGTGGAGCTTCTATAAAGGAAGAAAGAAGTGGTAATACAAAAAGAATGAGAGAAGTTCAAGGCTTAGATAGTAGCAAAGAGTTACTCATAAAGGAAAAGGGTTAATTATGATGAGATCTTCTCCCCTATAGTTAGACACACTTCATTAGGGTAGTGTTGGGATTAGTAGTGCATTTTGATATGCATTAGGAGCAAATGGATGTAAAGACAACGTTTCTTCATGGTGATTTGAAGGAGTTGATTTACATGGTACAGCCAAAAGGTTTTAGTCAACCTGAACATGAACACTTAGTTTGTAAATTGAGAAAACTCACTTTACTGGCTAAAGCAATCTCCGAAGCAGTGGTACAAGCATTTTGACTCCTACATTGTAGAGACCTAGAAAATTAAATTAATTAAAGTAATAAAAGAAGAGAAATGAGAGAGAAGGGAAAAGGAAAAAGGAGGATCAGTAGGGATTCGTTGACAAACCCAGAGTCTTCGTCAACAAATGTCCCTATAGGTCTCATCGACGAAGTACACACGTCTCGTCGACGAGAAGATATCAAGAGTCAGGAAAATTAAAAGAATTTCAAGTTCGTCGACGAACCAGTCTCCTCGTTGACGAAGTACCTTCATGGGCTTGTCGATGAATCACTTGAACTCGTCGACGAATGCCGGCCTATAAATATGCAAACCCTTATTTTCAACAAGCATTTTCTCTCTCCTCTTGCGCGCGCTCTCTCTCTCTCTCTCTCTCTCTCTCTCTCTCTTCGATTTTAGCTTTGTTATTGCCCGGTTTAATTATCAGAAATCGCCACAAGGTTTGTGGGGAGATTCTCTACAACTTACCCGGAGTGGATTTTTGGTTTGGAGTACTTGGGCACCACTCCAAAATCAGGGTAAGTAAGTTATTTTAATATTTAAGTATTTATTTGGGGTATATAGGGCCTAAGAAGTGTTAAATGAGAATTATTCTAGGAGATAAGTTGACTAATCTAGGAAAAATGTGATTTTTAGGATTCTAAGTTTCAGACGCCGTGAGCGTAGGATTTGGGCTTTTAACGAATCTCTCAGTAAGACATGTAAGGGGAATAAAATATAACAATATTTTAGAAATTATGGGTTGAATAAATATGTGAAATTGGTAATATGATATTTTAACTGTGTATATTATGATATGAATAATAAACGAAACAGTATGGCATATGAGTTATACTGAGAACATGTTTGAAACAAGGTTGTGTGAACTGCATGGTGAATTATGAGAATATGAAGTAAACATATATTGAAATGTTTTTTGCACAAAAAAAAATATATAATAGAAACCCAGTGATGTTTTAGGATTTGAAAGTTATGAAATGATGAATTATGTTTTATTCAGAATTGTTGAAATATGCGAAATGTGAAATATACTATTATGAGAATGGAATGTGTATTGAAAAGATGAGAAAGAAATAGAAAAATGATGAGAATATTGAAATATGATATATATCATTATGAGATGATATATGAATACTGAAATGTGAATATGAAAATATGAATATTGTAATGTGAATACTACAATGTGAAATGTGAATATTGGGATATGAATATTGCAATGTGAATACTACAATGTGAATACTGAAATATGAATTTGAAAATGAGAATATTGCAATGTGAATACTGCAATGTGAATGTTGAAATGTGACTATTGGAATTGTGAATATGGAATTGTGAATATTGCAATGAGAATACGGCAATGTGAACACTGAAACATGAATATGAAATGTGAATGATGAAATGTGGTAATGAGAACTCTAATGGATGATTGTTGATAATAAGCATGGTACCAATGCTAGCAGATGATAAGTGCAACCACACGGTCTCGTGGAGAGTGTGGCATGGAAGTTGAATAAGCGAGTGAGAAGGGTAGTTTTGCCCCCTAGAGTCTGAACCAGGGTTAGGCAGGTCATTCGCACTATAGACGGGTATATGGATTGTTTATTTTGATTTAATTGGGTCGGCCAATCATGGTTTAGATCCAGCCTTCGGGTCGCACAATCTCAATCATGGGGGGAAGTATGGCATGGAGAGAATATCCTAAGGGCAACTATGAGTTACAGACGCGGATGTATTGGTTACCGAGGATACTTATGTGTTAGATGATGAAATTGAAATGAAAAAGAAAAGAAAGAGTGTGAGTTTAATAACATAAATACTTAAGGTGAAGTAAAACTCCCTGTATGAGGGCTTATTGAGTAAGGTGAGTGCCCTGATAAATATCAGTTGTAGTTGTACCCGAGTTAATCGGGAAGGGTTGCAAACGATGTCAAAGCAGAGGGGAGCTACATGTTTGGGTATGTAATTTGCCCTATCCTCTAGAACTTTTTCTGGTAAACATGGGTTGCATGTGAATGAGTTAAAAAATGGAATTAAAACTTTTAAAAGCTTGTGTTTTATATCTTAATAATTATGAGCTTATATTTTTCTCAGATGGTACTATCACTGATATGAGAATATTATGATATAATGAAACTCTTATTGCCACACGCTATAAATAATTTATTTCTTCTTACTAAGATGTGTCTCTCCCAAATATCTAAACATTTCAGGGAATCGTGAAAGACCAAGAGATAGAGCTTCGAGATAAAAGGGAGTTGGTACCCTAATAGATAGGGTGAGTGTTTTGAGTTAGGGATGAATGATTCCCTTAGAGTTTATGGTTGATTTTAGGGAATGTGTTGGATATGTATAAATAAATAAATAAATATATATATATATATATATATATATATATATATATGAATGTTAAGTACTCTAGATATTTGTATTATGAATGGTTATAAATATTGACTTCCGTTGTTAGAATTGCTTGTATGACTAATTACCCGGTACCTGCTTCGGGTCGGATTATATTTAAATGGTATCAAAGTTTTTGACGTGGCTGATGTTTGAAGAATATTTATTATTTATTGAAAAAAAAAATGATATGAAAAATCAGGGCGACACAGATATGATCCGGATTGGTTATAGGAGATGTGAGTATGATTGTTGTATTTATGTGAAGAGTCCTAATGATGGTTCACTTATTTTTCTATTGCTTTATGTGGATAACATGTTATTTGCTACAAGGAATATGATTGAGATAAATCAATTGAAAACTTTGTTTAGTAAATAATTTGACATGAAGGATTTGGGTGTGGCCAAGAAGATTCTTGGGATGGAGATTTGCAGAGACAGAGCTTCAGGGAGATTACATGTGGTTATCTCAGGGTAACTATGTTGAGAGGGTGTTAGAGAGGTTTAGCATAGATAATGCAAAAACGATGAGTACACCGTCCGTGAATCATTTTATACTATCTACCATCCAGTGCCCAAAGATAGATGATGATGTTCATAACATGTTAAAGGTCTCATATGTCAGTGCAGTGGGGTGTTTGATGTATGCTATGCTTTGTACAAGATAGGATTTGAAGTTTCATTCAAATTCTGGTCGACGACATTAGGATGAAGTTAAGTGGATTTTCATATACTTTAAGGATACTACAGACTATGGCATCATATTCGGCAGGCAACAAAGTGATCCTTCAGTTATGGAATATGTGGATGCATACTATGCAGGGGACTTGGATTACATTTGGTCTACCATAGGGTATGTATTCACCCTTGTGGGAGGATCTATTTGTTGGAAGTCCATGGTATAGTATTTAGTTGCACTATTTACAACTGAGTAGGAGTTTATGGCAGTGGCCAAAGCTGCTAAGAAAGCATTGTGGCTTACAGGATTGCTCAAGGAGCTAGGTATTTAGTAAGGTGGAGTTCAGCTACATTGTGATAGTCAGAGTATCATTTATTTAGAGAAGAACCAGGTGTATCTTGCGAGGACCAAGCACATAGATGTGAGGTCTCACAAGATCAGGGAATTAGTTTCTTCTGGTGAACTCTTGCTTGAGAAAGTTCACACTTCTAAGAATGCAACAGGAATTTTGACAAAATTTGTTACCATGGACAAGTTCAAGCATTGGTTGGGCTTAATCAACATCTCCAGATGTTAAACGGGGGGCGTCCCAACCTATTGTCCCAAGTGGAGTTGCGGGTTATGTTTTCGATTTTCTCCTAAGAGGTGAATATTTGCCAAGGTGGCAGTGATTGTTGTAGTATGTGGCTCATATTTTGAGTAGAACACATATACAAAGAAAGTATGGTGAAGAAAAACAGAGAAACTGGTTTATAGAAGAAATCGTTAATGGTTTGCAGAGTTACATCGACAGTGTTAGGCTCATGATGAAACCATCAACAGTTTGGCAAAGACCATTGATAGTTTGGTCTCGTGAATAAATCGTCGATGGTTTGTCTAAAATAGTCAACGGTTTTGCTTGGCACTGTTTTTGAATTATGAATTGGAAAGTTGAATAGGTTGAGAATTTGGAGGGAAAACCTTTGGGGGTTGATACAGGATTATTTAGGGAACTTTCCAACTACTCTGTATGTAAGGGTTAGCATATATACAATACGGTAACCCTGGTTTTGAAGATAGTGAAAATTTCAGCTACTTGCTCCTATGGACGTAGGCAAATTGTCGAACCACGTTAATCCTTTGTGTTATTGTTTTATTGCTTTCTCTATAATCTATCTGATTGTGTTTTTCGTATTATTCATCGTTATTGATTGCTACATTGCACGATCGGTTTCTGCACACTATGCATTGATTTGCACAATAGGAAGGGAAGGGACAGAGCAAGAAAACACTACATCAAGCAACGTTTTTTTTTTTTTTTTTAATTGTTTAAAAAACATTGGATGGTCCAGCGTTTTTTGGCCACCATGCGTCAGTGGACGGTGAGCTCTCTTAGATTAAAAGACGTTGGACCATCCATTGTTTTTTAGGACACATCAAATGGGTAAATAAATTTTTATTAAATTTTTTTAAATAAATTAAAACCAAATCCAAAAAAAAAAAACACTCTAAAAAAAATTCAAAAACATACTTCAAAGACAAGTCAACAAAATTGAAAAAAAAAATTGTATATATCATATCAATTCAATCCAACAAGAAACCCAAGGAAAATAAAATTAAATAAGAACTTAAATCTAATTGCAAATATACCCATACATTCCTTCCATTACCTTAAGCCTCTGTATATTTATATTTAGGAAGAAGGAGGAGGATAATAAGTTGCAACTTTTTAGCAAGTTAAAGCTCACACCACTAAATTAATTAAGCACAGCTACATATATCATGTCTCACAATCATATTCATAAACATGAATTCTATCATTTGGTAAGCGATGCAAATAAATTCATAAATCAAAGAGCATATTTAATTCTCATACATCAATTCAAAAACAGAACTTTTGAACATTTTTCCTTTTCATTTCTTAATCATTATTAATTCTTATTCACAGATATATACAATGTTGCGGTCACTTTAGACCTGTCATAGCATCAACAGTTTCATAATTCGTATACTAACTTTATACCCATAAAGTAGGGTCATTTGAACTATTTTCAAGTTTTAATTATCCTGTCTAGGACCATTAATTCATTCGTATTTATGAGAGTCAAAAACAAATACTCCATATACCATACCAAGTCAACTTCACAATTTTATAGATTCAGATGAAACTCACTAGGACCATTAATATACTTTCAAAAAATTATTTCTAAAATCATGAGTTTCAAATCTTGAATTTAAATTTTTATAGATTCAGATGAAACTCTTACAATTTTACATTGTTTTTGTCAAATTCATACAAATATAAATTCAAGTTTCAAATTTTACTCTCAAACTTTGGAAAAAGGTTTCACTCTATTCATTATAAAAAATTTTCACAACTAATCTAGCGGAGCGTTACATGATTTTTTAAAGTTTAAACTCAATTATATTTTATTGCTACAAACAAAGTTTACTGAAAAATAAAAATGAAAATGAAAAAGCATCTATTGCAGAGCTTTTGTTTGTTTGTGTGATTTTGTGTCTATCATGTCATGTTAGAAAAATAATTGCAAAATCATATTTGCATTGTATTTTAACTACTAAGTATTCTCCAAATATGCAATTTTATATATTGAAATGATAAAATTTGGTTCACTCTACGGTATAAATTTCTTTTCACCTCATAACGCCAACAAAAAAGAAATTAAGAAAGCCTTCTCGAGTTGTCCAGTTAAGTCTTTGCTTGTCCCATTGAATTACTAAATCCTCTCACGCCTCTTTAGTTACATTTGATCAATTGCCCTCGCAGCTAGTCTCACATGGAATTTCTTCCACGATTGCAATGCAGCATCATGCAAAACCAAACTCATTTCAAACAATAAATGTTTTTATTTCATTGTTAAATATATATATATATATATATATATATATATATATATATATTACCTAGAGACTTCAATCATCATTGCGTCACATTGGACACTATGATGTGACACAAATTCCAAGGAAGTGAAATGTTACTGCCCGCCATTGACGCACTCCTAGTAATTCACCGGCGTAATGTTTGAAGTAGAAATCGAACTTAACACACGATTTTAGAGTCACCAGAATCACAACTTCACTCTCACCACTTGAGCTGGTCTGACTGGGATCATTGTTTCAATATTTTTCTCTTGAAAAAAGTCCAACCTCATTTAAATCTACATTTGAACTTGTGAAAAAAAAATTGAAGAAAGCATTCAAATGACAAATTCACATACCTTTTCCAACAAGCAAGTTAATTATCATCCCATTCAATGTTTTCGGTCAATAAGGGGTCAAATCAATTTGAACTGAATTTGTCCATATCATTGAAAGGGACCATTGGTAGTTGATCCCTATAACACTTGATCTTTGAGGGACAATATTGGGCCCATTATCAATTCTTATCATGCTGATGTTCAAGATTGACACAAGAGTGGGTTGTGCATTTATGTGAAGTCCAACCTTGTGTCTACTTGTAATAGCAATTGGAAAATGAGTTCATGGCGTTCATATTTGAGAATGAATGCTTATTTCATTTGTAGTCATCTCTCATGAGATAACATTAATTTTTTAGGCTACGCAGCGTATTAGTGCATGCATATTCAGATGAGAAAATTTTGAAAGGAGTGGTCTCTACACGTGAGATTTGAAATATTTCAATTATAGGATACCATATTAGCATTTGGACCTATACAAGTAAGAGGTATTTGTTATTTGGTGTATATCCAATATTGTGGGTTCGATGTCATTTTAATGGGCTCAAGTATTAATACAATATTTTAAATAAAAACATTCTAACTAAATTTCGCATAGAGGGACCACCCCTTGAATAAATGTATTATTTACGTAAATTTTGAGAAACAATTTAAGATAACTTTCACCACTTATAAGTGGCACAATTCATAGACCGTGTCAATTTTATAAATATAAAAAATTAGTGACTATTTTATAATTTTAAAAATACATTATAAAATGATTATATAGTTATTTTATTATATTTATAATATATTAATTATTAAAGAAATATAATTCATTATGGAATGAAGAATATCTTTAAAAATAATAATACACTATCATATAATAAATAAAAAAATATTCAAATACCACTTATTTTAAATATAAACTTAAAATCACTTATAATTTTTAATATTTTTTCAATTCAGCACTTATAATTAGTACTTATTAAAGGGGTCCCAACGATTAAGATCATAACACAAAAAGTATATATATATATATATATATAAGTGATTTGCTAGACCTAATTAAATACCCATGACGTAAAACTGATGATATAATATGAATCTACATACTCTCAATTCATCAACTCTGTTGCAAACAGTAGCATACGTACGTACGTACTAGTGCACATGCACATTCACAATAGCTCCTCTTATTTACTTATTTCTAGTGAGGACTGCTACAGCTCTATTAAGCACCAATGTCACTGACCCATCATCGGAACTCTAATGGGTGGTAGATGGAGGGCGGTGCGGTGGCCAGCACGGCTGCGGTTTCTTAGGTGCCGGGTGAGCCGGGCATGGTTTCACCCATTTAGGCGGCGGTTTATCTACCGGCCCAGTCGGTGGTTTGGGGCCGACCGCCGGTTTGTGTGGCTTGGGCTGTTTGTCAAGTGGAGTTGGCGGCTTCTTTCCCAGCTTTGGGGGTTTATCGAAGGTTGGGTGCGGGTTGTCCAACGGAGGAGGCTTGGGGCCGTGGGGAGGTAGCAGGCCGTGCTCCGGCGGTGGTTTGTGGGGCATAGGGAGAGGCTTGCGGTGGTCATCGGTGGGAAGAGAGTTGGCGGTGGTGGTGGAAAGAGCCACCACTGCTAGGAGCAACAGCAGCAAGCACTTGGTTGCGGGCATAGTGGATTAATTAAACTTGGGTTGGTGATCAGGGGATGAAGTTTGGAGATCGGAAGGCGTCCATTTTATAGTGAGGGTTGACCACTGGGAATGCGACGCGTGTTAACGAACGCGTTTTCAAGCGAATTTTTCCTTCATACCTACTGGGGGAACGCTTTCAGTAAGGAGAAGAGTGGGCGAAGGGTCCCATTGAGTTGAGAAGCTGGATAATATGCGTTGGAAAACGTCACGGCCGATCAATAATCGTCACTAAAGGCATAGTATTAGTGACGGTTTTAAAACTGTGACTATTACAAAACCTAAACTAAATGCAAAAGAATAAAAAAGAAGAAAATTGTGGATTGCAGAGTTTTATTTTCGCATCTGGTTTTTTTTTTTTTTTAAATGTCTTGGATATTTTAAACGCTCAAGACTAATCTATGGGATAATGAGTTCGACCCTTCATCCTTTTTCATTTAAATATTAAAATATTATTTCAAATGGAAAATTGTAATTACCGAATTCTAATTATTCAACTATGAAAGTTTTAAGATTAACACCTACATTGTCCGTGTTCATTTTATCACTCTGAAAAATAAAATTTAAACTTTAAATTTAAATTTAAATTTATGTAAAAATTTTATTAAAAAAAATTCATGCAAATTGTATCTCAACTAAGATTGCAGCTATGGAAGCAAGATGATTTTTTTTTTTGTTTGGTGCAACTGTTTTGTGGTTTTAAATTTTTACTCCAATATTAAAATTGGAAAGCAGTTTGTCACCACATATTATAATTTAATCTTTTACTTTCAATTCAGTAATCCAGAACAACAACAAAAACTCCAACCAAAATAATTTTTAAAGGGCACTATGACCTTGTCCAATAAATGGTTTGAATTGAAAAATAAAAAATAAAAAAATCAGGAGGCCTCCCACAATCTAAAATGCTAACCATGACATGACCTCACACGACAAACGCAAAACATTTGACCATAATATGAAACCAAGAAAGAACAATGACACTTCCAAATTTCACACCATATTCCACCCACTGGCTCTAGGAAAAACAAATGTGAATAGTGATATGTATTCGTATCGAATCGACATAGTAAATACTTAAATTTGGCTTGAAGATGTTAAATTCGAAGCTCGACTCAGCTACAAATTCGTAAAACTCTTGACTCAATTAAACTTGACTTGATTAATAACTAATTATTAAATATGTACATAAATATATATATATATATATATAATATGTACATATAATATTAAAATATTTATAAAATAGATATTATATGACATATATAATATAAAAATAATAAAATTAAAAAGCTCCATTAAGCTCGAAACTCAACTTGAATACTTTTACTGAATTCAAACTCAATTTGTTAAAATACTCAAACAACTCAAACTCAAATAAAATCAGGTAGGGGTGGCAAAATGGGAGAGTGGGCCGGGTGCGAGCGAGTCATCAACGGGCCGGGTTATAAATGAGCCGAGTCATAAACGGACCAATGTTAAACGGGTCACGCACATGCCAATTCTAACTCGCTCATTTAATAAACGGGCGTATAATGGGTCACCTATTTAAAATATATAATTTATTTATTTTAACATTTTTTTAAAAATTCCATATAAAATGACATTTTTTTATAAAAAAAAAAAAATACTACATTATATATATTAATGTCAGATCATGAACCACCACCAGCAGCAGCACAGCCTCCACCAACCGCAGCACCACCAGGACCAACTTCCGCCGCCAATTCAAGACTCACCTCACTTCCCTCTCCCTCCGATCTCCGAATTTGTGCTCTTCCACGATGACGAAGACGACGACACAAGCAACCCCTCCTCCTCCGACCAAACGCATGTGACACGGCTGCTGGCTCTGCAGTGCACCAGAGCCTAAAGGAGAGGAGAGGAGAGAATTGAGAGAGTGAGAGCTGAGAGGAGAGCCGCGGCACAGCCGCACTGTAATGACCAAAAAAAATAATAGAATAAATAAATAAATAATTATTAATTATTAATTAATTAAAGGAATAAACAAATAAAAGGAATAGTGTGAGAAAAAAATTGAAAAAATGATATATATTAAGTTATATATGTATATGTGTATATATATAAAGTTATTATATAATAAGTTATAAAGTAAAGGAAAAGATATATATATATATATATATATAAAATAAGGTATGAAGTAAAGGAAAAGTAAAAGAAAAAAAAAAAAAAAGAAAGAAAGAATGCTTAGTGCCTAAGCTTTTTGGGACAAAGCAAAAGTGGGAAAGAAAGAAGGGAAAGAAAAAAAAAGAGTTCACACAGAGCGGAATAGAAAAGAAAAAGAAGAGAAAAAAAAAACTCTCATGCTCTCCACTCCTCTCTCTACGATTTCGCGGTGGATTCTCCCCCAATTGAAAATCTGAAAATACCACTGGACTTCATTCTTCGCCACTGACATTTCTACCAAAGTGAATTTGTCGTATGAACAATGTAGGCATATCTTCTGGATAAGGTAAATTCTCATTCTTACCTCAATTTTCTTAAATTTTAAGCAAAATGGACGATCGGATACCACCATGAGAATATAGGGATGATTCTCTACAAGTCTAGTAGAGTAGATTTCTCGTGGGGTCATTGTAGAAATAGCCTCAAAACTAAGATAAATGGGTTATTTAGGAATTAATTGTTATTTAATTATTGTAAATTAGAAAAAGTTAAAATAATATTTTATTATGGATGATTTGATTTAATCAGGGTTCGAGTGAGCGCTGCAAATATAATTTTGGGAACCCTGCAAGCGTGATTCAAAAAATCAGGTAAGGAGAATAAAATTATATCAGTATTTTATTAAGGTGAACTGGTTATTTATGAGCATATAAAATTTATTATTTATCTATATGATTTTTTTTAAAACAACTTGAGTACTCAAAAATGATGATTTGTTTAAGGTTTATATTTGGGATAATTGCATATGATATTAAATTCGTGTGACATGGGAACCGTTTTTTCTAATAAATCGAACATGAATTACTGTAGTATTCGGATTTGCATGTGGAAATGTGTTGATATGTTGGACTATTGTGTGGAAATGTATTGATCTGTTGGATACTTGTGTGGTAATGCATTGATGCGTCGGTATGAACTAACTGGTGTGGTTATTCATATGCATCTCAATATAACGTTGGCATGAGGAGGTTGTTATATTGCCTAAATATAAATCATGATATGACGTTGGCAGGTCGAGGAGTAAGTCAATGTGTCATTTATATAGGGTAGGACATTGGCAGGTCGAGGAGCTTGTTCTATTTATGTACGACGGGTAGGTCATGGGGATTGGATACTGGTGAATAGTGGTGCCTGTGTGGGTCATGTGTCATGGAAGCTAGAGTGGTGCCTGTGTGGGCCACGTTATATCCTGTGTGGATAATGACGCCTATGTGGACCATGTTATGTATCATATGTGGATGGTGGCGCCTGTGTGGGCCATGTTATGTATCTTGTGTGAGTAGTGGTGCCTATGTGGGCCACCTCTAGATAAGAAGTACGTAGGTACCTGTGTGGGCCACGTACTGATATGTACGCAGTTGCTCTGTGTGGGCCACGTACTGAGAACATTGGAAGACGAAGTATAAGTTGCATGATTCCTATGTGGATGTGTTGTGTATGTGAATTTAATTAAAACATAATAATAATGATATAGCATATTATGAATGCATGTGTGTGCATGCGGCGAGGTAAACATACCACCGGGGGCTTGCTGAGAATGGCAAGTACTCTGTTAGGTAGTTTCTTGGTATTAGTGCTAAGGGATGCTACTTGTATGGGCGGGTAGACATCCCGATCCTTGGAAACCTTCGCCTTTAAAATAATAAAGATGTGTATGTTGATGGCGAGGTAATTCTCTACCTGAGGGCTTACTGAGTAAGCTAAGTGCTCTGGTAGGTAGTTTTTAGTACTAGAGCAGAGGGAAGCTACTTGTACGAGCGGGTAATCTTCCCTATCCTCAGGGACTTTCGCCTGCATAAAAATTATGTACTTGTGCATATTGGATGTGTGTATGATATTAGATGTCAGTAATGTTATTAATAATACGTTTTCTCAATTGTTATTGATGTTATATGAGAAGCAGTTTATTTTGATATATAAATATTAAAACTCATTTGTCACACACTGTTATAATTTATTCCACTCTTATTGAGAAGTGTCTCATCCTAGTGGATTAACAACTTTTCCGGTTCTTATGGAGATTGGGTTTGAAGGCCTAGGCTGGGATTACTTTTGGTGGTTTCTTTCTGGGGTCTTGTGAGATACTGGTATATATATACAGATATATTTGTACTGAGTTATGTTTTAAATACTACTTGTGGATACGAATATCTAGATGTTGTAGTTTTCGTTTTTAGGTTGTTATATAGAACTCTTGTATTTATTTGAGATTATTTATTTATGTTCCTCTGCGTGCATGTTAAATATGGTATCAGATACGGGTGATTGGAACACGTGGCACCCGGACCCCACTTGGCAAATTCGGGGCATCATATTATGGTATCAGAGCATTAGGTTATAGATTCTGCAGACTTTAGGATTGATTAATACCAGAGTATAGGTACAAATAAGGATGAGGATAGGAATGGCTAGATTAGGATATTGATAGGAGATTTTGAGTTTTGTTTCATAGCTTAGAGGCAGAAATCCCTTGATGGACTTCTGTAAGTTTATGAATCTGGCCAGTTCCAGAAAACCACGGTAAATCTGTTGATGGTGATGTTTCTGAGCAGAGAGACTGGAACTCAGAATTAGAACTTGAGAGTTAGGTTGATTTGGGGATAAGATGATTGTTTGATGTTTTAATTGAGGATTTAAATGTTAAACTGATTCGTTGTTCTATAAATGTACCTAATGTGCTATGAAGGTTCTAAATTCTCTTTTGTCCTGTCCACAGGATGGATTCCAGGGGAAAGGACGTTGATGCTGGAGAGGAGAATGATATAGGAGCTACCAGTGTGGGAGAGATCGATGCCTCCACTCTACTGCAAGATTTAGCTCGGCGGGTTTGGGAAGAAATTAGGCAAGGCTCTGAAGGACAGACACTACAAAAAGGATAGAAGCATCATAAATATTATAGGTAAATTGAAAGTATTCTTAGATTTAAGGGATGACTAATAGTTCGCTGGAGGGACGTGCTATTATGTCAGAATAACTGGCCGAGCTAGGCTTGACTAACAATCCTTTAGCAACCTTGAGGACACATAATCAATATAAACGCATGCCCAATGAGTTTAAACTTTTAAGTGAATTAGTTCTTTGTTTGCTGATATCTTTTTATAAAGCACCACCACAAACAAATTAAACGTAATTTTATAGCATGTTTAGTAGATAAAATGAAATGAAGTATGTTGAAATGGAATCAAATGTATCACCTGATTTTCTTATTCTTTGTGTTTAAATTTGCATTCTATTTCATTTCGCAAACCGAAAGTAACATCAGCGTTTAAGTAATATTTTAATGTTACATTTGAAAATATGAATTTCAGACATTAGATATGGATTTGGATAGATTAAAAATTTTTAATTCAATTCATAATGCATCTAATAAAAATTTAATACAACTTCAAATTTAAAGTCTCTTTAAGCATAGGGTAAGTGTCAACATCATCTCGCTTTTTTTTAGTACTTAACAATTGTTAATTGTTGATTAAGAAAATGAAAATGCAAGTTGAAGAAGCCGCCAAAGAAATGGATTCATTCCTTGAGCCAGCAGATGCCAATGGGATTTCCAAAGAAGCAAGTGATGAAAAAGAGTACTCTAATTGCATTGTTTAAGTGAACTAATTAAAAGTCCACACCAAATTTGAGCAACACAATGAAAGGTGGTCAATTTTTCTCATTTCAGAACTTCAACATCTAAGTTATATTTGATTTACAGAATAATTATTCCTTGAAATTCGATGAAATAGTGTATAAGTTTAAAAATAGACGTAGAAGTTATTCATTATATGTTAAAATATTGAAGTGAATTAGTTCTTTGTAAATTATGCCTAATGGTCAGTATAATTTAATCTCAATTACAGTATGTTTGGATATCTGAGGTTAACTCAATCTGAAGGCACAGCATAGCGTAGCACAAGATGCAGTTCCCAGTAAAATATTTCATACAACTTGTATAAACCATTTGCACATTATGTCTCAAAACATATTGAGTTAGCTTACAGCATTGGGAAAAAAAATTCCAACATTGAAAGCAAAAGTAGATCTGTAGAAGAAGAAGAATACTTACAAATTTGAACTTCGACGCAGATGAACTCACGAAGGCTCAAAGACGAGCTTGCAATGAGCTCCTTCTGGTTTGAAATATCCACGACGAACTCATGAAGCTTCTGAAAAACTCGCGAAAGGCTCCTGTTGGTTCGTAATGTGGAAGACTAACTCACGAAGCTCCTGCTGGTTCGAAGGGTTGACGATGAACTTACGAAGGTCAGAAGAAGGCCGGATGGGCTTTGAAGGGTCGAAGAAGAAGGCTAGAATTGAAGGGTATCTCACTCTCTCCTCTTGTGCTGGCTCTCTGAACAGACACTACAAATGAAGAATCAAATAGGGATTAGGGCATTAGGGATTAGGGATTTTGGGTTCGCCTGGGAGTGGGAGGGCTAAGCAGGGCATATGGGTCATGTGGGCACTTAGGTAGTGGGCTCACTGGGCTGACTAGGTCTGGGGTATTAGTGACGGTTGTTCCAAACCGTCACTAATATTCTTAACGATTTCTCTTTTAATCTTTTTAAAATAAAAACACTATTAGTGACGGTTGGCAACCGTCACGAATACTACATTATTAGTGACGGTTGTTCCAAACCGTCACTAATTCCCTTACGATTTCTTTTTAAAAAATTTTTAAATAAAAAACTAGTAGTGACGGTTTTAAAATCGTCACTAATAAATCAATATTAGTGACGGTTATCCGAAACCGTCACTAATACCCTTAAGTATTTATTTTTTAAATATATTTTAGTAAAAACACTAGTAGTGACGGTTTTCGAAACCGTCACTAATACCTTAAACCTTTTCTTTTTTAATATTTTTTAAATATAAACATTAGTAGTGACGGTTTCAAAATCGTCACTAATACGATAGAATCGTCGCTAATATTTTCTTGGATAAATTTTCGCGCGGAAATTGTTTACCGCGCTCTTTTTAGTGACGAAAGTATTAGTGATGAATACAAATTCGTCACTAATAGTGTCGTATTAGTGACGGTTTCAAAAACCGTCACTAATGCCTATATTTTCAGTGACGATTCTTAAAAACCGTCACTATTACCAACATTTAGTGACGAATTTGAATTCGTCACTAATACTTTTGTCACTAAAAACTCATTTTTTTGTAGTGTATGTACCTGCATAAAAATTATGTACTTGTGCATATTAGATGTGTGTATGATATTAAATGTCAGTAATGTTATTAATGATACGTTTTCTCAATTGTTATTGATGTTATATGAGAAGCAGTTTATTTTGATATATAAATATTAAAACTCATTTCTCACACATTGCTATAATTTATTCCACCCTGATGGAGAAGTGTCTCACCCTAGTGGATTAACAACTTTTCAGGTTCTTCTGGAGATCAAGTTTGAAGGACTAGGCTGGAATTATATTTGGTGGTTTCTTTTTGGGGTCTTGTGAGATACTAGTATATATATACAGATATATTTGTATTGGGTTATGTTTTAAATACTGGTTGTATATACGGATATCTAGATGTTATAGTGTTCGTTTTTAGGTTGTTATATAGAACTTTGATATTTATTTGAGGTTATTTATTTATGTTTCGTTGCGTGCATGTTAAATATGGTATCAGATACAGGTGATTGGAACACGTGGCACTCAGGCCCCACTTGACGGATTCAGGGCATCACACGCACGGGTTAGGGTTTTTTTTGTGTGGGACGGTGGATGGATGATAGGATTGGGAATTTGGGATGCATATAATTTTTATAAAGGAATAGGATCCAAATTAACAGTTCACCCTTCAGGTGACTCGTCTGAACCCAGTTGAACCCGTTTATAAATGAGTCAACCCGTGATCCGCTCAATTATTTAACAGGTCGACTTCTTTAAACTTAAACTTGTTTTAAACGGATGGATCCGAGTGACCCAATGGGTCATGACCCGTTTTGTTAGGCTGAGAATTAGGTCAAGTCAAGTTAGGAAATGAATCAAATTCGAATAGACTGCCAATAAGTGACTCATTTACTCCCCTAATTAAAACTAGCGACTTGCCCTACCCAAAAAAAAAAAAAGCAGTGACTTGAGTGCAATACCATCTAAGGCAATTACAGTTAGATGGATTAAGAATTCACTAGTTGCAAGCCAAAGTACAAGGTAATTAAAGGGATATTTTGAACTTCAATGTATCTAGCAAGCTCCGAATCTGTGACCTATACAACAGTGTCATCTAGAAACAATCTCAACGTATTGCGAGGTCATTGTCACATCACAATTATAATTATACGTATCGTCATAAATAGCAACCTCCATTAAATATACTCATTAATATATATATATATATATATATATATATATTCATCATGCAATCCTCAAAAAATTGAATTTTTTCCAGTTTTGTTTTTAATTGATTTAAAAAAATTTAGTAAAATTTTGAGAAAACCTTATTTCCCCATTTGATGTCTCCTAAAAAACACTAGCTAGACCATCCAGCATATTTTAATTTGGGAGAGCCCACCGCCCACTGACGTGCGGCGGCCAAAAAATGATGGACCATCCAATATTTTAAAACAAAATTTTATGTGGAAAATTTGCAAAAAATTCTAGGTTTTAATAAAGCGGAAGAAGTGATGGAAAGAGTTGGAAATTTTAGAAACTCTTCTGACATCCTATTATGATTTTTGGAAAAGAATTGATCTTTAATACAAAGTCGGCATGGGTTGCTGATTTACTCGAAAAATGAACAGTTTAGAAGTTATCCCAAGTATAGAAATTACGTCGTGTAATACTCAACTCAAGGGTTAGATCGTCTTCTCAGGGAATGCATTTTAATTTCAAATTTCACGTTCGTCCAATCAAAAATGAAAATGTACTGAACTCGGTTCACATTCAAGATTTCATGATTATTTGAGACTTCTTTCAATAAATTAAACGAACACTCGAATTAAAAGTCTAATCCTCGCATGCACTAAATTAAACAATGAGAACGGCAATCCTACGTTAACAATTGAACATGAATTGAAACATGCGTCAACTAAAAACGGTAACTTTAAAACACATAATTAAAACACATAAAATACGAATTTTAATGAAAAGGACCCTAAACTAAATCAAGCTTCAACCAAAAATCAAACTTTAAGAAAGAAAGACAAATGATTTAATAAAAACAATTTTTTCCTTTTTTATTTTATTCTTTTTTTTTATTTTTATTTTAGAACTAAACCGGACATCACCGGATAAAATTACTAAATCAAAGCATTAAACGATTCTAACGCATACTTAATTGAAAGGGAAAGAAATAAATAAATAAATAACTAAATACTGCAATGGAGAAGAAAAAAACTAAATAAATATTTCAAACAAAATCCTAAACAATAGTCAAGATAAAAAAAATAAAACTTTAACAAAGTATAATACAACTTAAATCAATACTCAATAACAATAACAATAAAAAAAAAAAAACTGAGAGAGGAAAAAAACAGAGAGAGAGAGAGAGAGAGAGAGAGAGAGAGAGAGAAAAAAGAGCAGGGGCTTTGAGTTCTGTGGGAGCTGGGCTGGTTCTTCAAGCTGGTGGCCGTGCGGTGGAGGATGAGGATCTGGAGGACTGCCTCGAGTCTGCTGGAGTGAGAGGGGCTGAACTGGTTGAGAGAGGGGCTAAGCTGGTAGCCGGGGTGCTGTTCTGCTGCTGTGGTGAAGGAGGGCACGTGTGTGGTCCTATCGCAGAGAGAAGCTGGTACTTCATGGAGGATGAGGCTCTGGCTGCTGATAGGTGGCCGATGGTGTTGCCGGCTGGAGGAGTTGCTGTAGCTCTGAGTTGCAGGCATTGTGCAGGGGTGACTTGTCGGAGAAGATGGCCGCAGAGGCCTCGGTTGTAACCGAGAGGAGAGGGGGAGCTGAGGGAGAATCAGGGGAAGAATTGAGAGAATGAAAGAGAGAATAGATAGGAGACAGAGAGAGAGAGAGAGAGATAGAGAGAGAGAGAGAGAGAGAGAGAGAGAGAGAGAGAGAGAGAGACAGAGACGCGAGGCAGGGAGAATGAGAGAGTTGAGGGAAGAGAGCTGAGATGCACCGAAGAAAAAAACAAGAAAAAAAGAACAAAGTAAGGAAAAGAGAGTGAGAAATAAAGGCAGAGGGATGGGGAAGGTTTGAGAGAAGAAAGCAGGGAGACTAGGAGAGAGAAGGGGAGAAAACAAAGGGAGAGCAGGGAAAGGGAGAAGAGAGGGGCCTCGGGGGCACGCGGGGGCTGTGGCCAGAAGGAGGAGAAGGAGAAGTTATAAAGGGGAGGGGGTTTGTTGCCTTATGACCCGGCGAGGAAGGCAGGCCGGGTCACATCACTGTTTTTTTTTTTTTTTTTTTTATCATTTTCCTATCTACAAATGAGGCCCCTTTTGACCCTCCCGAGCCTGTTTCGCTTGAAACTCAAAACACATA
The DNA here is from genome assembly GCF_029873635.1 of Malania oleifera. Lineage (NCBI taxonomy): Eukaryota > Viridiplantae > Streptophyta > Magnoliopsida > Santalales > Ximeniaceae > Malania > Malania oleifera. The sequence goes on along the minus strand of NC_080429.1, from coordinate 14,825,584 downwards.
AATTGTAGATAACTCTTTCCTCTTTCTCTAGAAATTTGAATCGTCTTGATCGGAATTTGGACGAAAAAGTTATGCACAATTTAGGAACTAGTGCCGGTTTTGAGCCCCAGGAATTTTCCTACAATAAAAAATTATCAAAAATTCATAAATTGTCCAATAAAACTCAAAAATGATAAATATGACATTTTGTTAAAATATTGGACGTAATTAGACATTTAATTAAAAATAAAAGTCATAATGTCAAAATTAAGATGTCTAATTACGTAGTTTTGGTGCGTAATCACACCCCCCCCCCAACTAACATTTTGTTAGTCTCTAACAAATGACGTGAAAGAATTTTAAGGTTGTGCCCATAACTACGAACTCCAGTGAACATTAAATTAATGCACATTCAACACAACCAGACCGTTTCACATACAAGAACATAACTGAATTTCACACAGACTTGTTCATATTCAATGCACACAACTCCGAAACACATCACTCAAGCAAGTTTCATCATTTATATGTCAGTTAAAAATAGTATACTCGCATGAAATTAACCAGTGGCACAATTCAGGGTTAAACAGGTAAATTCTCGAGGTGTGTGTGACTGATCACACCTAAGATATCAGTGGACATCTACCACTTTGACTTGACCTAACTGGTATACCCTCAAGAACACTCGAACAAAATGGGTTCACTCGCCATATGTGAGGAGGAGTGTCGCAATTAAACATCCCACATATTAAAAGGAACGAACGCTAAGTGTATGGAATGGACTAGTCTGAAAATGATCTAACCTATCTATGAGGTGTCAGGTCCTTCACCCTAACATCTTCTCACCTACTCGCCATATCCAACCGAGACCACCCTAGATCAACTTATTCACAAACTTGTCATGAATACATCTGAGGTATTAACCGGTTGAAGAATCTTTGTACGTGGAAAATATGTTTCGTGTCCTTGACTTTTTGTGATATTTATGTTGAACCGGTATTAGCATTTCAATTCATGCATATGTTTATTTCTTATTCTTTCTTCTGCTCATTCTTCATTTTCTGTCTTTTCTTGATCAATTAGAACAATTTTAACACTTCTTTTGTCATCCTCATATCATCAATGGGAATTGAGCTCGAATAGTGGTCTATGAACTTAATCTATCTCTAGGGGTGGCTCAGCTTTCATATTTTGAGTAAGCTGCAAGACCTAAGTTTCTATTTCCTACTAGGTGTCACATCTAGGCTATCAAATTAAAAAACAGAGACTAGTGTACAAGGAATCATTTAGAAAAAGAGAATTGAGTTCTGTGAACTCCGATTTGATGTTAACGCTCAAAAGGACGATAAATAGTTCAAAAATGTCTCACAAGGTGTCATAGTCGTCATGGGTGTTCTCTCAATACTCACAGGAAACCCTAAGTGCAGTGAATCACGTATATGTGTTTATTCAACAAAAATTGAGTTTTCTGTAAGGGACAAAACGCATGCAGAAATCCGCGCTCCATATCAGTCCAATTAGTGATAGAATGAGGACTCAAGGAATGAAACCACATCTGCGCTCTATCCTTCAAAGAGTCAAGAAATAAATGCAGTCTAGTAGATTCATCAATTCTAGCACGAGAGAAAAAAATATTGCAAGTCAACTCGAACTCTGACAGATGCCAATAAGGGCACTCAGATTTTATCCCGTAGAACTGGGGTAGCAACGACTTCCTCCCGCACTCCCTTATGAAATCAAGTTCTTCATTAGGTAAAGTGAAAGAGGATGCAGTGGCGTATTCAAGTTGCAAAAAGTTTGTAGACACCCTATTTTTACCCTAACCAAATAGAACAAGGAGTCATTTCTCATTGTATTATTATTATTATTATTACCTTAATTTTATTATTATTATTTTATTATCACTATTTTTTCATTATTATTATTATTATTATTATTATTATTTCTATTGTTGTTATTTATATTTTTATTTTTATTTTTATTTTCACTATAATTATTATTAATTATTTTCCTATATTGATATAAGTAATTTATTATTATTACTATTATTTTATTATTATTATTTATTTTCCTATATTGTTATAAGTAATTTATTACTATCACTATTATTTATTTATTATTATTATTATTATTACTATTATTTTATTTGTTATTTTTACCACTATATTTTTACCACTATTATTATTATTATTATTATTTGGCTATTATTATTAGTATTAATTTTTATTACTGTTGTTATTATTATCATTTACTATTATCATTATTTCTATATTCATCATTATTAATATTACTTTATTATTATTATTATTATTATTTTATCATTATTACCATATTAGTATTATGCTTATATATATTATTACCATAAAGGTATAAAAGAAAAAATATAATAAAAAATAAAAAACCAAAAAGGGAAAAGGAGAGGAGGTAGGGTTTCTAAAATTTTTATAAAAGGGCCTTGCGTACACACCCAAGGGGAGAGAGCCGGGGCAGCGCACAGCCATAAAAAAAAAAACACTTTTCTGTGCTCACGCTCACGCAGCCATCATCCCCGGCCAACTCCACCTTCTCCATCACTCTCTCTCTTTTATTCCCTGCAATCCCTCAGCCTTCACTGTCATCTTCCCTCATCCTCTCCACACAGTAGCCCCTCCTCACCTCTCTCTGCTCAAACAGAGCCACCAAACCAGCCCCACCGCTCCAGCCATCCCCTCTGAACAGCCTCCATCCGAAAGCACAACCATCACCGGCCATCTTCCCACTCGCCAGCCAGCCACTCCACGCAACGTCTCCATACCTACAGCAGAGAACCACCTTCACAGACCACCGTCATCTCCGACGAACAGCAACCTCGGTCACGAATCCCCCTCTCCGTTCTCGCCTGTAACTCCAGCCAAGGGTCCCGACGGCAGAACCACCACTTTCAGCTTCATCGTCACTCTCCTCTGTCCTGCACCAGCCTCTGCTCCAGTCATCATCCTCTGCAACACAATAGCACCACGAACCAGCAGACCTACTCTGCTCCACCTCCAGCCACCGTGAGCACCAACAGTGGCCACCCAACTCCGACGGTACCCCCGCTCTCTGTAAGTCCCTCCGTATGAACCATCCTCACGTGAACACACACTTGCACACGTGCATTTATCAGTTGAGTTCTTTTTATTTTTTGATTTTTATTTATGCTCTGTTCTGACATGCAAAGTTTGAGTTTTTTTGTTGTTTTTCTCCAGCCCTGTGTATATCAAATAGGTATTGCTTATTATTGATTTTTTTTTTATTTTTTTTTATTTTATCTTCTTTTGGTAATGCAGTTAAATGCGAGTACTTTGTTTTGTTCTTATTGCAGGGATTTTATTGCATAAATTTGTCTTGAAGTTTAAATTTTTCTGCTGTTTTTTTTAGGCATGTAATACTGTTTGGGATTTTTATTTATATATTTATTTATTTAAGTCTATGTTTTTACATTTATAATGAGGTATATACTTATGTTTATATTTTTGCTGTTATTTATTGTATTTTAAATGTGCAATTTTGTTATTATAGGGTTTTTTATTTTGCTCCGATTTAGATTTTTGTGGTTTTCATTGTATATATTTAATTTCAATATTGTTAGTGTAGGATTTTTATTATTGTTCAATTCTCATATTTAGGGTTGTGGTTATTGTTATATTTATTTAATGTGCAATATTTAGATATTAAGTTTTTTATTTATTGTTGTTATATGTTAGAGTTTGTTATTTGTTAAATGATTAATACTTGTAATGTTTAGTACATGTTCAACATCAATTATTTTTAGTATATTAATATAGTTAGTATTAATTATTAGTATCTTAGTATTTTTAGTATTAACTACTTTTAGTATATTAACGTGTTTAGTATTAATCATTATTAGAATCTTACTATATTTAGTAATAACTATTTTTAGTATATTAATATATTTAGTATCTTAATATATTGAGTATTAATTATTCTTAGTATATTAATATATCTTGTGCTATCTATTTCTAGTGTCTGAATATATTTAACCTTAACTATCTTTAAAATATTAATAAACTTAGTATCTTAATATATTTAGTATCTACTATTTTTTTAGTATATTAACGTATCTAGTATTATTATTCATTTAAAAAAAAATGTGTTTAGTATTACGTATGATTAGTATATTAATATTTCATTATTTACTATAGTGTTTTTCAGTATATATAGAGTCATGTATTCTATTGTATTTATATTCAAATATTATTAACGATAACGAAAATGAAGAAAAAATAATAAAAAATAATAAAAACATGAGCTTTAATCAAAACGATCCTAACTAAACCGAGTTTCGATAAAAAAAAAAATTAATTTTTGGAAAAAAAAACTAGTTTAAACTCTTTAAAATGAAGAACATTTTTTTTATTTTTTGTATTTTATTCTTTTTTTATTATTAATTTTTTTATTGTTAAAGAAACAAACGGAAAATTAAACTACCGGCAACAATAAATAAATAAAAACAACCAATTTAAACAATTCAACTCTAATAGCAATGTTAATTAAGAGTAAAATGAGGAAAAGAATTAAACTTCAATAAAAAAGCTTAAAAACAAATTTCCAAACTCCACACATGGCACAAAAAAACTATCCTGTTGCAATTAAAAGGGAAGAAAAGAAAAAGAGAGAGAGAGAGAGAGAGAGAGAGAGAACAAAGGAACAGCTGGCCGAGAGCTCTCGGGTGTGACTGGTATGGTTGAACAGCAGCAACTTCTGGAGGACTCGGCTGTGTTGCATAGTGGAGGAGACCAAGAGCTGGTGAGCATGCTCGAAGGAGGCCTTGGGTTGACTGCTGCTGTGGGAGGAGCAGGTTGCAGAGGAGAGCTGGGGTGAAGCTGCAGTGCTTGTGGAGGCTGCCGGAAGTCTGTGTGCTGCGCAGGAAGTGGTTGCTAGTGCTGTCCCTGTTGGTGCTTGTGGAGCTACTCTGCTGGTGTTGTTGGCAGAGTGCTGGAGTGGAGGTGCTGTGAGTTGCAGAGGGGGGCAGAGGGGCTGGACTACTGTTGCTGGAGATTCGTGGAGCGGAGGCCTTGGTTGTAACCGAGAGGAGAGGGGGGGTTGAGGGAAGAGAGCTGAGAGAGGGATAGAGGAAGAGAGGAGAGCTAAACAGAGAGGGAGAGAAGAGAGTAGGGTGAGGGAGCAAGGGAGAGAAGAGAGTGAAGAAGAGGGAATGAGAAACAGGGAAAGGGAGCAGAGGTTGTGGTCGGGGGCACTGCCCAACGGGGCAGAGAAAGGAGAAAAAAATAAATATAAGGGGGTTACCAAAAAATAAATATAAGGAGAAAATATAAGTTATGTCCAAATTACGAACTGGTGCCGGTTTTGACTCTCGAGAATTTTTTTGCGATAAAAAATTGCCAAAAATTCATAAATTATCCAATAAAACTCAAAAATGATAAATAAGGCACTTTGTTGAAATATTGGACGTAATTAGATATTTCATTAAAAATAGAAGTCATAATGCCCGGATTAAGATGCTTAATTACGCAGTTTTGGCTTGTAATCATCAAAGCACATGAGGATGACTTGCATTGGGTTTGAGAATCCAAGTGCCAAAGCACATGTGGATAACATGTTGTTTGCTACAAGGAATATGATTGAGATAAATCAATTAAAAACTTTGTTTAGTAAATAATTTGACATGAAGGATTTGAGTGTGGCCAAGAAGATTCTTGGGATGGAGATTCGCAGAGACAGAGCTTCAAGGAGATTACATGTGGTTATCTCAGGATAGCTATGTTGAGAGGGTAGTAGAGAGGTTTAACATAGATAATGCAAAAACGATGAGTACACCATTCGTGAATCATTTTATACTGTCTACCGTCTAGAGCCCAAAGATAGATGATGATGTTCATAACATGTTGAAGGTCTCATATGTCAGTGCAATGGGGTGTTTGATGTATGCTATGCTTTGTACAAGATAGGATCTGAAGTTTCTTTCAAATTCGGGTCGATGACATTAGGATGAAGTTAAGTGGATTTTCATATACTTTAAGGATACATATTCGACAAGCAACAGAGTGATCCTTCAGTTATGGAATATGTGGATGCATACTATGTCGGAGACTTGGATTACATTTGGTCGACCATAGAGTATGTATTCACCCTTGTGGGAGGATCTATTTGTTGGAAGTCCATGGTACGGTATTTAGTTGCACTATTTACAACTGAGTAGGAGTTTATGGCAATGGCCAAAGCTGCTAAGAAAGCATTGTGGCTTACAGGATTGCTCAAGGAGTTAAGTATTTAGTAAGGTGGAGTTCAGCTACATTGTGATAGTCAGACTGTCATTTATTTAACGAAGAACCAGGTGTATCTTGTGAGGACCAAGCACATAGATGTGAGGTCTCACAAGATCAGGGAATTGGTTTCTTCTAGTGAACTCTTGCTTGAGAAAGTTTACACTTCTGATAATGCAACAAACATATTGAAAAAATTTGTTACCATGGATAAGTTCAAGCCTTGCTTGGGCTTAATTAGCGTCTCCAGATGTTAAACGGGGGGCGTCCCAACCTATTGTCCCAGGTGGAGTTGCGGGTTATGTTTTCGATTTTCTCCTAAGAGGTGAATATTTGCCAAGGTGGCAGAGATTGTTGTAGTATGTGGCTCATATTTTGAGTGGAACACATGTACAAAGAAAGTATGGTGAAGAAAAACAGAGAAACTAGTTTGTAGAAGAAATCGTTAACGGTTTGCAGAGTTACATCGACAGTGTTAGGCTCATGATGAAACCATCAACAGTTTGGCAAAGACCATTGATAGTTTGGTCTTGTGAATAAATCGTCGATGGTTTGTCTAAAATAGTCAACGGTTTTGCTTGACACTATTTTTGAATTATGAATTGGAAAGTTGAATAGGTTGAGGATTTGGAGGGAAAACCTCTGGGGGTTGATAGAGGATTATTTAGGGAACTTTCCAACTACTCTGTATGTAAGGGCTAGCATATATACAATGCGGTAACCTTGGTTTTGAAGATAGTGAAAATTTCAGCTAATTGTTCCTATGGACGTAGGCAAATTGTCGAACCACGTTAATCCTTTGTGTTATTGTTTTATTACTTTCTCTATAATCTATGTGATTGTGTTTTTCGTATTATACATCTTTACTGATTGCTGTATTGCACGATCGGTTTCTGCACACTGTGCATTGAATTGCACAATAGGAAGGGAAAGGACAAAGCCAAAAAACACTACATCAAGCAACATTTTTTTTTTTTTTAATTGTTTAAAAAACATTGGATGATCCAGCGTTTTTTGGCCACCATGCGTCAGTGGGCGGTGAGCTCTCTTAGATTAAAAGACGTTGGACCATCCATTGTTTTTTAGGACACATCAAATGGGTAAATAAAGTTCTCCTGAATTTTTCTTAAATATTTTAAATAAATTAAAACCAAATCCAAAAAAAAAAAAAACTCTAAAAAAATTCAAAAACATACTTCAAAGACAAGTCAACAAAATTGAAAAAAAAAATTGTATATATCATATCAATTCAATCAAACAAGAAACCCAAGGAAAATAAAATTAAATAAGAACTTAAATCTAATTGCAAATATACCCATACATTCCTTCCATTACCTTAAGCCTCTGTATATTTATATTTAGGAAGAAGGAGGAGGATAATAAGTTGCAACTTTTTAGCAAGTTAAAGCTCACACCACTAAATTAATTAAGCACAGCTACATATATCATGTCTCACAATCATATTCATAAACATGAATTCTATCATTTGGTAAGCGATGCAAATAAATTCATAAATCAAAGAGCATATTTAATTCTCATACATCAATTCAAAAACAGAATTTTTGAACATTTTTCCTTTTCATTTCTTAATCATTATTAATTCTTATTCACAGATATATACAATGTTGCGGTCACTTTAGACCTGTCATAGCATCAACAGTTTCATAATTCGTATACTAACTTTATACCCATAAAGTAGGGTCATTTGAACTATTTTCAAGTTTTAATTATCCTGTCTAGGACCATTAATTCATTCGTATTTATGAGAGTCAAAAACAAATACTCCATATACCATACCAAGTCAACTTCACAATTTTATAGATTCAGATGAAACTCACTAGAACCATTAATATACTTTAGAAAAATTATTTCTAAGATCATGAGTTTCAAATCTTGAATTTAAATTTTTATAGATTCAGATGAAACTCCAATTTTATATTGTTTTTTGTCAAATTCATACAAATATAAATTCAAGTTTCAAATTTTATACTCTCAAACTTGGGAAAAAGGTTTCATTCTATTCATTATTAAAAATTTTCACAACTAATCTAACGGAGCGTTTCATGATTTTTTAAAGTTTAAACTCAATTATATTTTATTGCTACAAACAAAGTTTACTGAAAAAAATAAATAAATGAAAAAGCATCTATTGCAGAGCTTTTGTTTATCTGTGATTCTGTGTCTATCATGTCATGTTAGAAAAATAATTGCAAAATCATATTTGCATTGTATTTTAACTACTAAGTATTCTCCAAATATGCAATTTTATATATTGAAATGATAAAATTTGGTTCCCTCTACGGTATAAATTTCTTTTCACCTCATAACTCCAACAAAAAAAATATTAAGAAAGCCTTCTCAAGTTGTCCAGTTAAGTCTTTGCTTGTCTCATTGAATTTCTAAATCATCTCACGCCTCTTTAGTTACATTTGATCAATTGCCCTCGCAGCTAGTCTCACATGGAATTTCTTCCACGATTGCAATGCAGCATCATACAAAACCAAACTCATTTCAAACTATAAATGTTTTTATTTCATTGGTCAATAATTTTATTTTTATTTTTTTTTATCTGGAGACTTCAGCCTTCATCACGCCACATTGGATACTATGACACCAAATTCGGAGAAGTGAAATGTTACTGTATATTCATTGACGCGCCCCTAATAATTCACCAACATAATATCTGAATGGGAAATCGAACTTAACCCACGACCTTAGGGTCACCAGTGTCATAAGTTCATCCTCATCACTTGAGCTGGTTAAGTTGAGGTCATTGTTTCAATATTTTTCTCTTGGGGAAAGTCCGACCTCATTTAAATCTACCTTTGAACTTGTGAAAAAAAAATTGAAGAAATCGTTCAAATGACAATTTCACGTACATTTTCTAACAAGCAAGTTAATTATCATCCCTATATGTTATTTGGTGTATATCCAACATTGTGGGTTCGATGTCATTATAATGGGCTCAAGTACTAATACAATATCTTCAAATAAAAACATTCTAACTAAATCTCATATAGAGGGACCACCCTTTGAATAAATGTATTAAATACGTAAATTTTGAGAAATAATTTAAGATAACTTTGACCGTTATAAGTGGCACTGTTTATAGACAGCGTCAATTTTATAAATATAAAAATTTAGTGGCTATTTTATAATTTAAAAAATACATTATAAAATGATCATATATAGTTATTTTATTATATTTATAATATATTAATTATTAAAGAAATATAATTCATTACGGAATGAAGAATATCTTTAAAAATAATAATACACTACCATACAATAAAAATAAATATTCAAATACCACTTGTTTTAAATATAACTTAAAATCACTTACAACTTTCAATATTTTTTCAATTCTGCACTTATAATTAGTACTTATTAAAATTTAGCACTTTTTTTAAAAAAAAAAAGAACTTCTTAAGCAACGATTAAGATCATAACATGAAAAGTACATATATATATAAAAGTGATTTACTAGACTTAATTAAGTACCCATGACGTAAAACTGGTGATATAATATGAATCTACATACTCTCAACTCATCAACTCTGTTGCAAACAGTAGCATACGTACGTACGTACTAGTGCACATGCACATTCCATCAATCAATTCACAATAGCTCCTCTTATTTACTTATTTCTAGTCAATACTACTACATCATCGGAGCTCTAATGGGTGGTAGATGGAGGGCCGTGCGGTGGCCAGCTCGGCTGCGGTTTCTTAGGTGCCGGCTGTGGCTGCTTCTTAAACGGAGCAGTTGGAGGCGGCACCGGCAGTTTGCGAGGTGGCTTAGGAATTGACTTTTCGGCATTCCCCACCGGAGGGTGACCGGGGAAGTGACCGCCGTGAGGTGGGAATAATGGCTTGTGCTCTTTCGGCGGTGGTTTCACCCCTTTAGGCAGCGGTTTATCTACCGGCCCAGTCGGTGGTTTGTGGTCGACCGACGGTTTGTGTGGCTTGGGCGGTTTGTCAAGTGGGGTTGGCGGCTTCTTTCCCAGCTTTATGGGTTTGTCGAAGGTTGGGTGCGGGTTGTCCAATGGAGGAGGCTTGGGGCCGTGGGGAGGTGGCAGGCCGTGCTCCGGCGGTGGTTTGTGGGGCAAAGGGGGAGGCTTGCGGTGGTCATCGGCGGGGAGAGAGCTGGCGGTGGTTGTGTGAAGAGCCACCACTGCTAGGAGCAACAGCAGTAAGCACTTGGTGGCGGCCATAGTGGATTAATTAAACTTGGGTTGGTGATCAGGTGTTGAAGTTTTGAGATCGGAAGGGGTCCATTTTATAGTGGGGGTTGACCACTGGGAATGCGACGCGTGTTAACGCGTCTTCAGCGAATTTTTCCTTCATTCCGACTGGGGGAACGCTTTCCGTCAGGGGAAGAGTGGGCGACGGGTCCCATTGAGTTGAGAAGTTGGACAATACGCATCGGAAAACGCCACCGCCGATTTCCTTATGCTGGATCTCTTTATTTCACTTTTGACCTTTCCATTTTTCCATCATAAAAGTCAAGCTTGTGTTCTCATTCCTCATTCATGCATGCAAAAGCAAAACCAAACTAAATGCAAAAGAAGAAAGAAGAAGAAAAATGTGGATTGCATAGTTTTATTTTCGCATGTTTTCATTTTTTTTTTTTAAATATTAAAGATACTTTATGCATTCAGCTAATTTACAGAATATGAGTTCGTTCATTTACTCTTTTCCATATAAATATTAAAATATTATTTTAAATAAAAAGTTATAATCACCAAAACTCGAATCCTAATTATTCAACTATGAAAGTTTTAAGTTTACCACCTCAACCATCCTTAGAAGCAAACGTATGTTCATTTTTATAACTCTGAAAAATAAAATTCAAATTTTAAGTTTAAATTTATATGAAATTTTAAAAAATTCTCATGCAAATTGTGTTAAAAAATACTCAGCAGAACTCTAATTATATGTTTGGAAAGAAAACATAGCTAGAGGTTTTTTTCGTGAAAAGAAATTTGAATATTTTTCATGCAAATTGCATCTCAAATAAGAATGTTGCGATGGAGGCAAGATGATTTTTTTTTTTAATGCTGTCAACGGAAGATTAACACAATCCAAGATAGATCTATTTGCATTTAAAAATTATTCTAAATATTGAAACAATATACTTGGAAACGAATATTGGATATAAAAATTCTTCAAAAGTACAAAGATTCTGTGTATATCCACACTGAAAGTGACCTTTGTAATCAACCCTTTTATCAATGGAAATAGTAGACTAACTGAAATATCACTGTGCATAGAATTTCTTGTTGCAAGTGCAACTACCTTCTTTATTCTCCTATAATTTCTTTATTTCTCTATGCCTCCCTATTCTCTAGCAGGAGGAACCATTTTTTTTTATTTTTCTCTAGATATGTCCATGTTGGGAGGGATTTTTATTGCAATCACCATTAATAGAGTAGGTGGAGAGGTGGAGATAAGTTATTTTATTATTTCATAACAATATACATATAATGGCAAATTATTTTTGTCCATGAAATAACTAAGAGATGTTATCAATTTCTTATTCTAAATAGAAAAGCATTAGTTTGTTTCCAATATTAATTATATTCTCGATGCTAACCAAAAATATAATAATATTTCATTTGGACTAAAAAAATTTTTATTTACTTTAAATTAAATTTTCTAATTTAATTATCAAATACTAAAATAGATAATCCACTAGCAAAGATCAGAACACTCGTTAGTGTGCGACCCCATAGGTTCAATACTAAGCCGGTAATAAGTTGGTCAAACCAATCTACTAATCAAGGTTGGCGTCTAGCAACACTCCTTAATAATCAGATAGCATGAAGTACCCTAAGATATAGTCCAACTGTCAAATCCCAATAGGTAACCTACCATGCTCCATGTCTATTATAACTGACTAATGAACGACATAAAAAACTTTTTTTTTTCTTTCATTCAATTGCTCTAGTCATTGTCTTAATTTAGTTGTTATAATTAATGAAAACACAGAGCTCAAACTCATTACATAGAGTTGACGGATTCCATCTTGATTAATCATTAATTCTACAAGTATTAAATCATACTCAATATCCTTTCAATAATCACCGTAGGGCAATAGGTGTCCAGAATCAAAGTATAATAAATAACATGTTAATTATTATGAAGATCTCAGGTCAAAGAAAATTCTTACATTATATTTTCAAGAAAATATTCTATTAACAATTTGATGGTAATTCTAACCATTAGGAATTTTCAATTGAGTCAGTTCAATGATCATTTATCTATATACATCATCTATATATGTAATTTAGTTAATGAGATCAATTAATCTATATCTTATAGAGACCACGACATATATATTGATCTTATTGACTTTTTGAGTTCGATCCCTATTTTGATGTTAACAAAACACATGTTTCTTATGTGTGTATTTAGTGCTTGAACGGGTCATGTTTCAACTCACACATAAGAACAAGGGACATGGAAACCAGGAGGAACCTGAAGATTATACTCTTAATTGGCGCATTCCATAGAAGACAGAAGAGCAAAAAAAGAAAAAGAAGACATATTTGTGTTTATTGTAATTGCATTTAGTTTTCATATCTAGTCTGTAATAATGCATATATCTTACATGATATGATTTGAATGCTCAAACAGTACCATAGGCTGATCATAGGGAATCAAAGGTCGTAGGCAGACCTTAAGGCACTGATTTTTTCATCAAAAATCATCTTCATAAAAGTTAAAATAAAATTAACAAGATTTTGGAAATATCTTTAGGGTCGAAATTAGGGCAAAAACTGGGCTAAAATTAATTTTACAAAGACTTCGGTCAACCATAGGTCAACCGATGTTATATTTTTTGGCTTAATTAAAAACCCTTGGTCGATCGATCCTTTTTCGTTCAAACGCATCTTGGCCGACCAACTTGTCCTATGTGCCCGGTCGATCGACCATTTTGCGAACTAAGCTTCCACAGTCAACCAACCTCCTTTATACCTTCCTCAGCCGACCAGCGATTTGGTTCAAAATGACCATGGCCGACTGACCCTCCTTGAAAGTCGACCGGCCTTGTGCCTAGGTTGACCGAACCTATGAAGGGTTCAGAATCGCCTTCAGCCAGTCGACTGGCATCACCCTAGGTCAACCGAGCCTACTTGAAAATTTCAAATTTTTACAAAGGACGGTCGACCGACGTTGTCCTAGGTCAACCAATGATGTCCTAGGTCAACCAAACCTCTCAAGTTGACTTAATTTTCAGTGCTAATCAGACTTAATTTTTTACTTAAAAATTTTAAAAATATCGAGTGTGTCCCTAACGGTCATAATTTCCCCAAACTCTATATATACCTCTTCCATAAGTTAAATTAGTAACTTTGATTAATTTAAAAATCCTCTCAAATCTTTTTCTAATCAAAGTTCCCCCATATTCACTTTCACTTCAAAAATCATTTTGGGGCAAAATTTTACACTCCTTCTCTATTTTCATTTTTTATTTTTTGTTTCAAGAAATGTTTTGGAAGAGAGAAATTTTCTTTTGAGTATTTATTTTAGGCATAAAACTTAACATTCACTCTCATTCACGTCTCCTTTTGAAAATCATTTTGTGAGAGTCATCTTATTATTTCTCCATATATTTTCTTTGATAAATATTTTTGTGGAGAAATCCTTCTATTGCTTGTGAATCTTGTATATCCATTGCAAGATTCAAAGGCTCATGTGTGTTTTCTTGAGAAAACATATGATAGGATACCTAGGGAAGTTCTATGGTGGGTTTTAGAAAAAAAAGGTGTATGTTGTAAGTATACCAATGTCATTAAGGATATGTACGATGGAGGAATGACTAGTGTTAAGACTATAGATGGAGAAATTAGAGAATTTCCAATTACCATAGGTGTATATTAAGGATCTGTTTTGAGTCCTTATCTTTTTGTTTTAGTGATGGACCAATTGACTAAGAGTGTTCAAAGGAGGTTCCATGGTGTATGTTGTTTGCAGATGATATTGTATTAATTGAGAAAAGTAGGGATGGAGTAGAGACTGAGTTAGAATTATGGAGAAAAACATTAGAATCTAGAGGCTTTAAGATAAATAAAAATAAAACAGAATATATGAAATGTAATTTTAGTAATTATAGGAGGAATATTAGAGACAAAGTTAAACTTAATGATGAAGAAATAAATAGCACTTGTAAATTTCGATACCTTGGATCTATTATGCAAGTTAAAGGAGAAATTGAAGATAATGTAATGCATAGAGTTAAAGCAGGTTTGGTAAAATGGAGAAATGTTTCAAGTGTGTTATGTGATCATAGAATACCCTTAAAATTAAAAGAGAAGTTTTATAGGACAGCTATAAGACCAACTATGCTATATGGATCGGAATGTTGGGTAACGAAAAAACATAATATCCAAAAAGTAAAAGTTGCCGAGATGAGAATGCTTAGATGGATGAGTGTTATTACATTGAAAGATAAATTAAAGAATGAACATATTCGTGGTAAGTTAGGTGTAACTCCTATAGAAGATAAGATAAGGGAGGGGTGACCCAGATGGTATGGACACTTGCAACGTAGGCCTTATAGTGCACTTATAAGGAAGAGTGACTTAGTTACTGTGGGGGGGGGGGGGGGGCCATAGAAGGGGTAGCGATAGACCTAAAATAACTTGGGAGGAGATAGTGAGTAAGGATTTAATATCCTTGAATCTATCAAAAGAAATGGTTTATGATCGCATAGATTGGCGGAAAAGGATTCATATAGCCAACTCCACTTAGTGGGAGTAAGGCTTGGTTTTGTTGTTGTTGTTGTTGTTGTTGTTGTTATCACTTGATTAGAGAAATCATTGAATATGGAGAAGTCATAATTCAAAATATTGAAGGAAAATAAAATGCAGCAAATATGTTCACTAAGGCGCTTGGTGCGAAGAGTTTGACAAACACAAGTGAAAATTGGGAATGAAATACATTACCGATTGGTTCTAGTGCAAGTGGGAGATTGTTGGGGATAAATTTTTATGCCCAAGATCCAATCTCCCATAGTTTGAACACATTTTTTATCAACAGTTTTGATTAATAAATGACATTTGCAGTTTTATTATTTAGTTATTTAAGTAATTAAATAAAGATCTTTGATTAAATTTATAGGCTTGTCATCATGATGGAGATTGTGATAATGAGAGTTAGGCCTTTTATTATTTAATCTAAATTGTTCTTGGTCATATGATCATTAATATTAGGGCATTAATGATCCGGTTAGATTTGTTAGAATTGGTGTATTCCCAAGAGGGGATGGGGGTGAATTGGGTATATAAAAATTCTTAGGTCAATTATGTCTTAATTCTAAACCAACAAGTAGTATTGCACAACCTAGGGTCTTTCTATTTAATTAGTATTATCAGAAATGTTTTAACTGAGCAATTATTTAAAAATAATTTAAAAACAATCTCAGTATTCCCAATCAATCTCAAATCCCACAAGTAATATAATGTATGTAGATATTTAAAATAAAAATAAAATTCACATCAATTTAAATATAAGCATGCAAGTGCAGAAAATAAATAGCGTAGGGAAAAGAGAACATGATATTTGGTATCGAGGTTCAGTCAAATCTGCCTACGTCTCCACCTTGAGCTAGTAGCCCAATGATTTAAATGCTTAATTTAACCAAGCAGAGTGATGCCACTTACACTTCTCTTTACGGGGCGAAGACTCCCCAACTCAATTACAGGGTTGAGCTGTAACCGTACACACTTTACAGGATTGTGCAAATCCTAATTCTCCTAATCAAGTCTGAACCAATCCGGGACTCTCCTTAACTGAGTCTGGACCAATCTCGTGCATGTTACAGGCTAGTGCAATCCTCGTTCGGCCTTATTCCGGGAAAACAACAATAATAAATAATAAAAACATTTGTACAAATAAATGCTTCTAAACTAAGCAGAAATGTACAAATTTAAGCACAATGCACTCAATCATGATATGAAATAAAAGCTCAAGTGAGTGTGTGATTTTTCTCTCTAAAATATTTTCCAATTTAAAAACCTAGAGTATGAAAAATAATTTTCTCAAAAATATGTGAAACCTGTTAAGAAAAAGTATTATGCTTAAGGTTCGACTTTCAATATCCTCAAGAAATTTCCCAAAATGATTTTTCAAATGATGTTCAAGGAACAAATATGTTGCTCAAGGCTCTCAAGGATTTACTTAAAAATTTTCTCCAAAAATATTTTTCAAATAAAAGTGTAGGAGAATTTTGACCTTTGATACATAAAAGAACAAGTAGGCTCACAACCAATATATATATATATATGGATGTAAGATATATGCTCAAGTCATACTTGGATGACAAAGAGATTTCTCTAAAAATAATTTTTCAAGAGAGGAGTAAGGAAGAAATTTGATCTTTGTAAAACAATAAAAGAAGAGGACTTCAAGCAATATATATATATATATATATATATATATATATATATATATATATATGAAAGATATATGCTCAAGCCTCTTCAAATATAACCCCAAAAATATTTTCCTCAAAAATGATTTTCAAGAAGGAAGAGGAGAAATATTACCTTTAAAAATATAAAAGAAGATGGTCATCAAGCAATATATATGTATGATATATGCTCAAGCTTCTTCACATAAAAACCCTCAAGAGTATTTTCTCCCAAAATGATTTTCAAATAAAAGAAGAGTAGGAGAAAAATGAGAATTTAAAGAACAAATGGGGTATGGAAATGTGAGAGAATCAAAGAAGGATTAAAACTAATTTTAATGTGATTCTCTAACATTTTTCATGTCAAATGGGCTTGTATTTATAGGCCAAAAGGAGATATAGCCGTTATATGGTCGTTGGGACCTTAAAATATTATTTTATTTTGAAAAATAACTGTTTTCTAGCCATTGAGACACTTTCCCGAGAGGGTTGGTTGACTGAGGCCAAGTTTGGTTGACTAGGGCTTGAAATCCGCGAGCTTCGGTCGGCTGGAGTGAAGCCTTGGTCGAGTAGCCTCAAGTTTTCTATACAGACCCTTCAGTGTTTTGACCATAACTTTTTGTATATAACTCTAATTTGGACGTTCTTGGTATCTATAAAAAGTTAAGAGAAAATCTCACACCTTTAATGTTGAACACTTTTTAAGATAAGAAGTTATGTATTGAGAAAAATGTCCATCAATGAAACAAAAGAAACATGAAAGGAATTTTTTTGCTACGGAAACCTTTAAGTGTTTTGGCCATGACGTTTTCTAAAAACTCCAAATGGGGCATTCTTGATATCAAAAGAAAGTTGAGGAAAAATTCCTATATTTTCATGTTGAACATATTTTAAGATGAGAACAAATTGATCAATAAAATTGCTCATCTCTACTATTTAGTCAACTGGGCAGTAGACCGACCCCTTTGTAAAAATTGGTTTTTGCCTTCTTTTAACTTCAAAATCATTTTAAATCTTTTGGTATAAGTTTAAATTTGAATAAAAAGGTTTTTCATGAAAATATCGTGGTTCCTAAGGTCAATCTAAGTCATTTGTTTGAGCTTCAAATAAAATCATGAGATGCATGCATAATTAAACCATAATTACTATTACAATTGAAAAATAAATGAAGTCTTCAAGTTCTGATCCTCTGATTGTCCATGGAATATGCTAGGATATTATCATTTATGTACTTTCACGGCTTCCATTTCCCATCTATTTTTCGTGCTTAGAAAAATTATTGAATTTTTGAGTTCAATCTCTATTTTGATGCTGACAAAGTACAAGCTACTTATGTGTGTATTTAACATGTGAATAGGTTCATCTTTTAGATCACACATAAGGGACAGGAAAATGGAAGCCAAGATGGATCTTAAATCTCATATCGTGTGGCATTATGCAAAGATGACAGATGAGCAAAAGAAGAAAGAAGAAGACAGTTAATTTTATTGTAATTGCATTTAGTTTTCTGATATGTAATATTTGCATCTCATGCATAATAAGGATTGAATGCTCAAAGGTCGTAGACAAACCCTAGGGTCCAACACTTTTCATAGAAAAACTTTTTTTTAATAATTAATTGGTTAGGGCAAAGATTAGAGCTAAAATAAACCTTTACAAAGACTTCAGTCGACCGACGCCAGATTTTTTGGGCTTAATTTAAAAGCCTAGGCCGTCGAATGACCTTAGGTCCCCAAGCACTTCATGAAAAATTTCCTATATCTTAAAAGTTATACCTATATGAATAGGGGTGACTTCTAAATAAAAATCAGGACCTAACTTGCATTTTGAAAGGGCTTTTGGCAACTGACCTTAAGGCGTTATAAACGCCTCGATCGACCGAACAGACCGAAAGTCAACACGTTGACTAAGGTTCGGGCGACCAAACCATATTTGAACTAATTGTCCACGGTTGACCGAACTTTGAAGTTGATTTTTCCTACCTACCCCAGCTGACCGAACCATCAGTTCAAAATACCTTCGATTAACTAAATTCACCCTTTCAGCAAACCGACCTTAAGAATGGGCGCCCAAACTTACGAAGGTTTGGGAAATCACCTTAGGCTTAGCCAACCGGTCTTGTTCTCAGTCACCCAAACCCAATATCATCCTTGTGTCTTTTCGGATGACTGGCCCTGTGAATCGGGCGACCGAACCTCTCAGGTTCATTAAAATTAACCACAATAATTGGGGTTAAAAATTTAATTAATCTTTTCTAAAATTACCATTGTGTCCCCAATGGTTATATTTTTAGAAAAACTATATATACTTCTCTGTTTGCCCTGATTAAAGGGAGATTAGCATTTTGATTAGCAAAAAAATTCTCTCTCAAATTTTTGTGTGTCCATTGCTTATACACATTATTTTCCAAGCACATTTTATACTCTCTCTTTATTTATTTCTTGCTAAAATCTTTTACAAAAGGAGAGTTGCATCTTTATACTCCTCATCTTGCAAATCAATTGCAACTTTAAGAGAGCTTGATTTCTTATGTTGTGTGCTCATTTATAATATTATTGTTGAAGCTTAAAGTCTTACCTTGCATAATCTTTTGAAAATATTTCTTAAGAGTTAGCTTAGACAGTTTTCCCAAATCATTTCATATTGATAAATATTATTTGGGAAAATCTCATTCTTGCTTGGGAGTCTTTAGCATCTTCATTGCTAGACTCAAGAGCTATACGTTGTGCTTATTGCTAAACAATTTCTTTTGAGCTATATCAAATATCTCCTGCACTTGATCTTGAAAATATATTTGTAGATAATTTTTTAAAGCACTAGATCTTTGAAGTTTTCTTGATATACATATTTTTTTTTAACTAAAAGATCAATATCTCTCGTATATTTCATATATTATCTTTGGAGAGATATTTACACATATTATCTACTGAGCATAAATCTTTATCATACTAGAGTGCATTTGAACTTATTGTTGTACATCATTTGCTTGTATTAAAAGCATTACAATTGTACAAAAATTATTTGATTATTTTTTGTATTCCTGACGTGTGGTTGGAAGAGGGGGACTTGCCATGTAAAAAGTCTTGAATTGCTCAGACTCGGTTAGGTGAGCACCAGATTGATTTAGACCCGGTTAGGAGAACTAGGTACACCAGCCTATAAGGTGTTATAAACGGTGTCGCTCCACCCATGAAGTGAGCAACTAGTGGAATCCTTTTACTTGTGAGTTTGAGGAGGGGACGTAGGCAGTATTAGCCGAATCTCGATAACATATTGTGTGTCTGCTTTTAAGTTCTTACACTTTATATTCTTGCACATGTATGTTATATTTGATAAATTGTGAATGTTGCGCATGATTTAATTTTTGCATATTATATTTATCTGTGCATTGGTATATGCTTAGAAAGACACTAGGTTGTGTATTACTGCTGCTGGTTTGGTTGAACCTAAGAATAAATTTTTAGTACCCAATCCACCCCCCCCCCTCTTGAGAATACACCAATTCCAACAAAAATAAACTTGTTTATATACTTAGCACACAGATGAGAAACAGAGGTTTGTCATAATCAAAATAGGGATCGGACTCAAAAAGTCAACATTTGTGTTTCATAAGATACACAAATCCATATCTTGACATATCGTTAGTGAATATGATAAAGTAAGAATATCCTCCTTTGGCTTGAATTTTCATGGGCCCACAAATATCTGAATGAATTAGTCCCAATTATTCAGAAGTTGTTTCTTCAATTCCAACAAATAGAGATATGGTCATTTTTCCCTTTGAAACAAGATTCACAAGTTAGATATGATTCATAATCATAATTGTCAAGGTAACCCTCCTTGTACAACTTGTTAAATCTTTTCTTTCCAATATGACCAAGCCTACAGTGCCAAAGATACATTTGATTTACTTGAGCAATCTCTTTTTCTCTTAAGACTAGGAACATGCATAATCGTATTAGCATGCACACTAGGTAAGACATGAATACTATGTTGGAGACAACCATTCACATATAAATCATCATTAAGATAAATAGAGCAAATTTTATTATTTAAAATAATGCGAAAACCACACTTGTCCAACATAGAAACTGAAATTATGTTTGAAACAAATTTCGGAACATAATAGCAATTTTATAACACGAATACTTTGCCCATAGGCAGTATTAGAGAAATTGATCCTACAGCTAGGGCTGCAACCTTTGCACGATTCCTAACTTGAAGATAAACTTCTCCTTTCTTCAACCTCTCATTGATTTGAAGTCCTTGGAACATATTGCAGATGTTAAAACTACTGTCAGTATCTAATACCCACATTGAAGAATCAGTGACAGTTAAAGAAATCATGAAAACATTTTTCATGAAAGTCTCACCTGATTTCTTTAGAGATGCAAGATAATCCTTGCAATTTCTCTTCCAATGACCTTTCTTCTTGCAAGAAGAAACATTCACTATCAGCTTGATTAGCTTTGCCCTCTTTGCCATTAGGTTTGGTCACACCACCTTTAGGTGCAGTAGGCTTTTTCTTACCCTTACCCTTCCTTTTGGAAGAACTACCAACCAACATGATAATTCCTTTATTCTTCTCAAATGCAATTTGATTCTCATAATAATCAACCAACATAGTGAGCATCTCATGAAGATCACAACTCATGTTATTCATGTTGTAGTTAATAATGAATTGTGAAAAGGAACCAGGTAGGGACTGCAAAATCAAATATTAAGAAAGCTCCTTGCCAAGTGTGCACCCCATCTTCTAAAGTTGTTCAATAAGATCAATCATATTGATCACACGAGGCCCAACTTGAGAGCTCACAGTCAGTGTAGATTTAAATAAAGCCTTAGATAGTTGGTATCTAGTTGTCCTACTTTGTGCACCATACATCTTCTTAAGATGTTCCATGATTGCAGGTGGATCCATATCCTAATATTTCCTCTGAAGTTCAGAACTCATAGATGCCAGTATGATGCATTTGGCAATAAGACTTTTTTCCAAGTATTTTTGAAAATTCTCGGTAGCCTTAGTATCATCCAGAGATGGGGCTTCTTTGACAGGCTCATTGATTATATCGATAAGTTTTTCATGCATGAGAACAATTGTCAAATTTTGGTATCAATCATCAAAATTTGGCCCAACCAATTTGCTGATATCAAGTATACCACGCAATGATATAGCAAACATTTTGAGAATTCTGATATTAGGAAAAAATAAAATATTGTAAGAACACTATATCATAAAGACATTAGCTTTTACCTAAATGATATTTCCACTAATAACATGAACTACATTACCCTCATTGTAGTTATAAAGAACTTTATTTTCTTTTAGTGGAGTATAGGAATCTTCTAACAATATGAACGAGCCCCTTAGTAGTCAAGTCGTTTCTCATGCATATTTTAAAAGTAGGTACTTTTACCAATTGTATCTCTATACAACGTCCATAATTAGCTCCATATCAAACGATCTTGTGGTTGTCAGGTCGTTCCTGTAACAACCTGCTTAATTAACTAGTATTTTTTTTTTTTTTTCATATTATAATATTCTACATGCTCTGATACCATACTAAGGAAAAACCCATTCATAAACCTAAGCAGCAAGAAGCGGAAATCATACAAACATAACCATAACCATTATATACAATACCACATAATACTAGAGTACTACATGTTTCCAAAATATGTACCTATATTTGTTTCCCAAAAATACCCTCGGCTAGCTAGGGTTTACAAAAACGTTCCCAAAATGATACTCACTCTCTGACAGGGCACTACAGATACCCCTCTATTTGCGAGCTTTGTCTGCTCACCTACCTGGATCACCTGAAAAATATTTCAACACTGGGATGAGTCAACGCTCAGTAAGAAGAAATATGCTATTACTAGTGTGTGGCAAATGAGCTAACAATATTATGCTAAATCTGATTTCATATAAACATGTATAACTGGATATGTTTAAGTACAGTGTAAGTAAGAAAATGCATCCCCTTTCCATGTTACTTAACATAACAGTATTGTAAGTTATAATTCAAAATACTTCTAGTGTACATAAGTAGGGTCCCCGAACCCGTAAATCCATACGTATGTAATAATAACTGAAACTGTTCCCTGTGGCTATCTGTGTTATGACATGCCCCCTCATGACAAGGTTGTGCAGCCCGTATGCTAGATTTACCCTGGCTGGCCAACCAGGAATAAATCATTGAACTCCGTCAGTCGACCTGCCCACCTCAACCCATATCTGGATGGGGAGCCTAACCTCTTAAAGGGCCTAGGTGGTCGACTTAACCACGTATATCTGAATAGGTGGTTGCACTCGTAAAGTAACATAGTATCTGTAGCAACAGTACCGTGCTCTGTAGCTGCAAGTCCAACAGGATCTGATACCATATAATATATTTCTATATATAACTAACTGATTTACCATAATTCTAAAGTACTGAAATAACCATGATGCTGCATAACGTACTGAAATCTGAATAATCATAACATGGAACTACATATCCGTAGTACTGAAATTTGTATAATCATGGTACTGAGATTCATAAAATCATGGTACTAAAATATCATAAAATCATGGTACTGAAATCCGTAAGATCATGATACTGAAGTTCGTATAACCATAATACTAAAATTCATAAAATTAGGAAACTAAATTCGTAAAACATATTCTCGTACCATATACATAATCACAAGCCACACCATACTAAAATACATAATTTTAGTAAATAAATAAACTATATAATATTTAGAAATTTCCTAACATAGCATATTTCCCTTACCTGAATACTGGAAAGCCCCTAGGGAATACAAGCCTAACACCTACAAGGCCTCCAACAAAACACCCTGAAACCAACATTTTTCAGAACAAAACATCAGTATTTTTCCACCTATATCATTTTCTATAACTGGCAGGAAGTCAAAAACTGGATAAAAGACCTTACCCTGAATTTGGAATAAAATCCAACTTCGCTTTCCTGACAATACGCTCCAGCAGATTCGCAGAGAACTTCGCCAGAAGTGTCGTGGTAGCTCTAGATCGTTGATCCGGTGACTGGTGGGGCTGGAATCGAAGAGAGAAGGGAGAGGGAGACGTAGAGAGAGAGAGAGAGGAGAGAGAGAGCTCGGTGAAAATGGTAAAAAAATCCCAGGTTTCCACTATTTATAGGGCCAGGTTCGTTGATGAGACACGTCACCTCGTCGATGAGCCCTTCACAAAATTCATCGACGAGACCCTGTGTTCGTCGACGAAATTCAGAGCAGTCCGAACCATCTCTCGGTATTTTCTCGTCAACGAAACCCTGTGTTCGTCGACGAAATTCTGAAGACCTTCGTCAACGAGACCCTGCGTTCGTCGACGAAACTAGGCAATTTCCTAAATTTATGATTATTTAATATTATCTCCAAATCTCTCCCTCTAATATTTAAAATGTTATTATTCTTCGGGTTACTACAGTTCCTAGTGGCATAGTTGAGTTCATCTATCACTATGGCAAAGAATCAATTAAATTTCATACTCCCCAGGTAGTCCAAGCGTATAATATAAAATTAAATAATTCTTTTTATGCATGCATCAAATAAATAATTCTATTTTATTCTTTAAACTATAAGTCTCCTGGTTGTCAAGCTGCTCCTTGACAAGAAATAAATATAACTATTTAGAAGGTCTACTCAACAACGTCATGCAACAAATAGATTAAATCTAATGGTGCAAGATGAAACGCCAAATGAGGTTGATCTTAATGATGATGACCCTAAGACCTATGAAGAGGCTATACAAAGTTTTGACTGTAAGAAATGGCAACAAGCCATGGAATCTGAAATGGAATCCATGAAGGTCAAGAAAGTATGGACTTTGGTTGAAACTTCAAAGGATACCAAACCTATTGGATGTAAATGGGTTCATAAGAAAAAGATTGGAGTAGATGGAAAGGTGGAGACCTACAAAGCCCGTCTTGTTGCTAGGAGATATCATCAAAGTGAAGGATGGCAATGCTCAATCAATTCGAATTCTACTTGCTATAGTAGCATACTATGATTATGAAATATGGCAAATGGATGTAAAAATAGCTTTTCATAATGGTATGCTGAAAGAGGATGTGTGTATGACACAACCTGAAGGTTTCATATCCCTGTCTAATAAATTTTGCAAGCTACAAAGATCCATTTATGGATTAAAGCAAGCTTCTAGGAGTTGGAATATTCATTTTAACAAGATATATAATTGAAAAGTTCAATTTTGTTAAATGTGAAGAAGAGCCTTGTGTGTACAAAAAGGTCAGTGGGAGCATGATTATTTTCTTAGTGATGTATGTTGATGATATAATACTAATTAGGAATGATGTACCAGCATTACAAAATACTAAGATTTGGCTATCTAAATATTTCTCCGTGAAAGACTTGGGAGAAGCATCTTATATATTAGGAATAAAGAACTATAGAGATAGATCTAAGAAGATGCTTGGGCTTTCCCACTCTATGTACATTGATGTCATCTTAAAGAGATATAACATGGAAAATTCCAAAAGAGGCTATCTACCAATGGGCACTGTAATTACTCTCAACAGGGAGGATTATCTAAAACAGCTGAAGAGAGAGAATGCATGAGTAGAATCCCATATGCTAGTGCAATGGGAGCTATCATGTATACCATGACGTGTACACGACTTGATGTGGCTTATGCAATTGGAGTGACTAGTTGATATCAGGCGAATCCTGGTGAGGAGCATTGGAAAGTGGTCAAGACCATTCTTAAGTACTTGAGAAGAACTAAAGACCAATTCCTTATTTATGGAGATTCTAAGTTGAAACTTGAAAGTTAAACTAATGCAAGTTTTTCTTTAGACAAAGATGATAGCGAATCTATTATTGGTTATGTGTACACCTTAAATGGGGGTGTAGTAAGCTAGAAAAGTTCCAAAACAAGCTATAGTAGTTGATTCAGTGACTGGAGCAAAATATATAGCGGCAAGTGAGGCTACTAAGGAAGCAGTTTGAATGAAAAAGTTCATTATTGAACTTGGTGTGGTTCCTTCAATAGAGGGTCCAGTTCCATTATTATGTGACAATACAGGAGCTATCACTCAAGCAAATGAACCAAGATCACATCAAAAATTCAAACATATTTTGCGGAGGTATCACTTGATTAGAGAAATTATTGAATGTGGAGATGTCATAATTCGAAAGATTGAAGGAAAAGAAAATGCAACAAATTCGTTCACTAAGGCGCTTGGTGCAAAGGAGTTTGACAAGCACAAGTGGAAATTAGGAATGAAATGCATAACCGATTGGTTCTTGTGCAAGTGGGAGATTGTTGGGGATAGAATTAGTATGCCCAAGATCCAATCTAACATAGTTTGAATACATTTTTTATCAATAGTTTTGACTAATAAATGACATTAGCAGTTTTATTATTTAGCTATTTAATTAACTAAATAAAGATCCTTGATTAAATTTATAGGCTTGTCATCAAGATGGAGATTGTGATAATGAGAATTAGGTTTTTTACTATTTAATCTAAATTGTTCTTGGTCATATGATCATTAATATTAGGACATTAATGATCCGATTAGATCAATATATATGTGGTGGTATCTATAAAATAGAAATTAGTTGATCTCATTAACTAAATTACATATATAGATGATGCATATGGAGATATGATCATTGAACTAACTCAATTGAAAATTCCTAATGGTTAGAATTACCATCAATCTGTCAATATGATATTTTCTTGAGGAATATGATATAAGAATTTTCTTTGACCTGAGATTTTCATAGTAATTAACATTTTATTTATCATACTTTGATTTTGAACACTTATTATTCTAGGGTGATAATTGATAGGATATTAGGTATGATTTAATACTTGTAGAATTAATGATTGATCAAGATAGAATCCATGAACTCTTGGTAATGAGTTTGAGCTCTATGTTGTCATTAATTATAACGACTAAATTAAGACCTTGGCCAAAGCAATTGAATGAAAGAAGAAAAAAAAGTTTCTTATGCCGTTCATTAGTCACTTATAATAGACATGAAACATAGTAGGTTACCTATTGGATTTGACAGTTGGACCATATCCTAGGGTATACTCGGAGCTGTAATGATGGAAGAAAATACTACATTATTCTTCTACGGGTTCTTAAACGTAATTATATACTTCATGTTATCTGGTTATTAAAGAGTGTTGCTAGATGTCAACCTTGATTAGTATATTGGTTTGACCAACTTACTACCGGCTTAATATTGAACCTATGGGGTCACACACTAACAAGTGTTCTGATCTTTGCTAGTAGATTATCTATTTTATAATTTTATAATTAAATTAGAAAATTTAATTTAACCAAATAAAAAAATTTAGTCCAAATGAAATATTATTATATTTTTTGCTAACACCGAGAATATAATTAATATTGGAGACAAACTAATGATTTCTTATTTAGAATAAGAAATTGATAACATTTCTTAGTTATTCCATGGACAAAAATAATTTGCCAATATATATATATATATATATATATATATATATATATATATTGTTATGAAATAATAAAATAACTTATCTCCACCTCTCCATATACTCTATTAATGGTGGAGTTTACTTATCTCCACCTCTCCACCTACTCTATTAATGGTGATTGCTATAAAAAAACCCTCCACACATGGACATATCTAAAGAAAAATAAAATAAATAACTAAAGGCTCCTCCCGCTAGAGAACGGGGAGGCGCAGAGAAATAGAGAAAGGAGATTAGAAAAGGTAATTGCACTTGCAACAAGGAATTGTGTGCACAAAGATGTTTCAGTTTGTCTACTGTTTCCATTGATAAAAGGGTTAATTACAAAGGTCAGTTTCAGTGCGGATACGCACAGAATCTTCGTACTATCGAAGAATTTTTATATCCAATATTCATTTTCAGGTATATTGTTTCAACATTTAGAATAATTTTTAAACGCATATAGATTTATCTTGGATTGTTTTAATCTTTCGTTGCGTGTTTTGAACACCTAATAATCCAATAGAATCTATCTTGGAATGTTTTAATCCTCTGCTAACAGCGGTATTAGAGTAGGTGAAGAGGTGGAGATAAGTTATTTTATTATTTCATAATAATATACATATATTGGCAAATTATTTTTGTCCATGAAATAACCAAGAGTTGTTATCAATTTCCTATTCTAAATAGGAAATCATCAATTTGTCTCTAATATTAATTATATTCTCGATGCTAACCAAAAATATAATAATATTTCATTTGGACTAAAAATTTTATTTATTTGATTAAATTAAATTCTCTAATTTAATTATCAAATAATAAAATAAATAATCCACTAGCAAATATCAAAACATTCATTAGTGTGCGACGTCGTACGTTCAATACTAAGCTGGTAGTAAGTTGGTCAAACCAATCTATTAATCAAGGTTGATGTCTAGCAACACTCATTAATTATCAGATAGTATGAAGTACACAATTACGTTCAAAAACTCGTAGAAGAATAATGTAATATTTTCTTTCGTCATTACAACTCCGGGTATATTCTAGGATATGGTTCAACTGTCGTTTAGAAACTCTTTTTCTTCTTTCATTCAATTGCCCTAGTCAAAGTCTTAATTTAGTCGTTATAATTAATGATAACATAGAACTCAAACTCATTACCAAGAGTTGACAGATTCTATCTTGATCAATCATTAATTCTACAAAGTATTAAATCATACCCAATATCCTTTCAATTATCACCCTAGAGCAATGGTGTCCAGAAACAAAGTACGATAAATAACGTGTTAATTATTATGAAGATCTCAAGTCAAAGAAAATTCTTACATCATATTTCTCAAGAAAATATTCTATTGACAATTTGATGGCAATTCTAACCATTAGGAATTTTCAATTGAGTCTGTTTAATGATCATGTCTCCATATGCATCATTTATGTATGTAATTTAGTTAATGAGATCAACTAATCTCTATCTTATAGAGACCACCACATATATATTGATCTAACCGGATCACTAATATCCTAATATTAATGATCCTATGATCATGAATAGTTTAGATTAAATAGTAAAAGGCCTAACACTCATTATCATAATCTTCATCATGATGACAAGTCTATAAATTTAATCAAGCATCTTTATTTAGTAAATTAAATAACTAAATGATAAAACAGCTAATGTCATTTATTAATTAAAATTGTTGATAAAAAAATGTGTTCAAACTATGTGAGATTGGATTTTAGGCATACTAATTCTATTCCCAACAAGTGCAAATGTTTTGAGGTTTTAAATTTTTACTCTAATATTAAAATTGGAAAGCAGTTTGTCACCACATATTATAATTTGATCCTTTTACTTTCAATTCAGTAAGCACAAACTGCGGAAAAATATTTAAAAAAAACAACAACAAAAAAGCACAGCAAAAATTCTAACCAAAATAATTTTTAAAGAACACTATGACCTTGTCCAGTAAATGGTTTGAATTGGAAAAAAAAAAAATTGTCAGGAGGCCTCCCACAATCAAAAATACTAACCATGGCATGACCCCTCACCTAACATAAACCCCATACTAACGAAGCCTTCACATTCCCCTTGTATCTTGTCGGAATATCTACTGGGATACAAATTCCCATGATGCAAGTGCAGACTGCTGCATTACTTTACTGCATGAAAAAAATTACAATCGCTCATATTAATATCTATATCTAGAAATAAGTTATAAAATTAGCACCTAGTAGACTACCCAAAAAAGAAAGTATTTTTGTACCCAATTTTCACTGCATCTTCCACCCACTGGCTCTTTTAAGGAAAAACAAATGTGAATAGTGGTATGCAGTTGACATAGTAAAA
This sequence comes from Malania oleifera, assembly GCF_029873635.1. NCBI lineage: Eukaryota > Viridiplantae > Streptophyta > Magnoliopsida > Santalales > Ximeniaceae > Malania > Malania oleifera. The sequence continues at coordinate 14,796,080 of NC_080429.1, read as the reverse complement.
TACTTAAACTCAAGCTCAACTCAATTAAAGTTGACTTGATTAATAACTAGTATTAATGTGTATATATATATATATATATATATATATATATAATATTAAAAACATTTATAAAATGTATATTATATGACATATATAATATAAAAATAATAAAATTAAAAAGCTCCATTAAATTCGAAATTCAACTTGAATACTCTCAATGAATTCAAACTTGATTTATTAAAATACTTAAATAGTTCAAAATCAAGTAAAATCAAGTCAAGTCAAGTTAAAAGATGAGTCAAATTCAAATAGCTCAGGAGTAAATTTGACTCTTGCACAATTTCATTCATCAAGTCACCTTTATGACTATTAACTTTTCCTGGGGCGGAATGCTTAAAGAACTGTTAAATACAAGTTTTTACAATTACAATCAAGGGAATAAACTCTTCTGCAAATTGTTTATGAGAGGCGAGGCAAAAGAAAAACATTTCAAAGAAGAGGCAGTTAGGCAGACCCAAAAAATATACTTCCACAAAACCTATTATTCACCAGCATTGAGCACAATGCATAAAATTTTCATTTGATCAAATTGCTGTGCTTAGAACTATGGCACATTGTAAGGTGGGTTATAACAATGGTTTTACTGCTAACCTGCAACTCGAAACTTCCACTCTCATCTTGTAATTCCTTCCGCAAACTTGCCCGTTACATAATAAAAAAAGGGAAAAAAATTAATAAGCACAGGAGATTTTTGGAATAAAAATTGCCATGAAGGGGTGGCAGTTGGTTCAGGCAACCCACTTCCATACTCTCAATTCACCAGTTCCATCTCCAGTGAAAAATAGTCCACCAGGGCCAATCTGGATGGCCCGAATCTCCTGCTTTGCATATATCTTCCCCCTCTCCGAGAATCTGGAGCAACAAACCAAGGAAGGGAAAAAGAGAAAATTGATTTCAGCTAAAACAAAGAAAAAAAAAATTTAAAAATAAACTTCAAAAAAACCAATTTCAAAAGGGCAGAAGAGATGAAAATAGGGGAGAAGTTTAAAACTCAAAACTCACGAGGGCAAATCATACGCCCGGACAGAATTGTCATTGCATGAGCACATCAATACGGGCTTGGCTTCTGAATCATGCATACCACATAGGGTGAGCAGGCCCTGGACAAAGCAGATCATATATGCCATCACTAATTTATTTATACTCTATTACATATGGAAACTTGGTATGCAGATGGTTAAAATCAAAGCATCACTATTATCCTCGATGAGACAAAATATAGCCAGAAGATAACTAAAATTACCTTTTTATCAAATATTTGAGTTATTTTGAAAAAATTAGTCATTTCACATTAGATTATGTAAATATAGGAGTGTAAAATAAATTCAGCAATAGGAATCACAATCTGAGATAAATAAATTTGGACTCCAGTGCAAAAATAGTTAATCCTCCTGTATTTCACTAGGTCAGACTCATTAACTTTTGAAAGTTCATGGAAGTTTATATTTACCCAAACACCCAAATCAATGGAGTTGATTTCATTGAGGGTCCGTTTGGATCAAAGATTTCGTTCGGAAAAAGAAAGGAAAAGAAAACAAGAAAGAAATTCATTTTCCATTGTATTTTATCTCTATATAAAATACCAATAAAAATAAATTTATACTTTTAATATAATTTTAAAAATAAGAAAAATTAATGTTCTTGTATAAAATCAATTTTCTGTTCACAGATTTAATATATTTTTAATTTCCTTTAGCACTTTCCTTAATAACCAAACATAACCAAGTAGATTCCCTTCATATTTTCCTTCCCTTCCCCTAATGTTTTCCAAGTTCTACACAGCCTAAATTTTTTTTTTTTGGTTTTTTTTTTTTTGGGGTGGGGGGGGTGTTACAAAACAAAAATGAAAAACAGAAAGAAAATGAGTGCGGCCAAAATAGAGATGGGCAACCTCAAAAGAATATCATATGGAGATGAAAAGACTTATCATTTCCAGAACAACTGAACCTTCTCCATAGCTTCCACTTGTCATGCAAGAATATGAGAAATAAATAAATTCACAACAAAACCATATTCCTTTCTCACACACCATGGACAAGGCACCAATGCAAATTACTAGAATATGGTACAAGACTTGGGAACAGTTCTTCTACCAACTGCCAGGAATGTAAGAACCAAGACATTATTTAATAATAAACTTCTAACTTAGTTGAAACAAAAAATTCATGCAGATGATGTCCACGCTACAAAGGAGTTGGCATGTTGAGCATCCAGCAAACCCTGTGGGGGCATTTGATTTGCAGCATTTAAAATATTCTCACAGAATGACATTATCAGAAATTTCATTCCTAGGAATGGGATGTCTCTCATAAGAATATTTTTGTTTGGTTTGCAAAGTAAGATTACAGAAATGTAAGGAAAATGACCATTATACCCTCGACATATTTGTAATGAATATATAAAGAATAATTATATTTTCAACAAAAAAAACTACTAAGAATACGTACTTAATTAAATACAACATCAAGAAGAAGCTTTTAGTCCCACTAGCTGAGGTCCTACTACATAAATCATTTTCTGTCAATTCACACAATTGAAGATATTTTCCTTTGTCAACTTAAGAGCTATTAAATCCTTCTTCACTGTCTCATTCCATGTTACTTTAGCTCTACCGCTAACCCTTCTAAAACAACTAGCTCCTCCTCACTAGCTCACTCCTCACTAGTGTACTACTTAGTCTGCGTTTCAAATGCTCAAACCATCTCAATCGTCTCTCCCTTATCTTATATTCTACCAGTGATATGCCTAACTTATTGCACATATGTTTGTTCCTTAATTTATCCTTTAATTTGTACCACTCATCCACTTTAGCATTTGCATTTCGAAAACTAATACTTTTTGGATATGTTATTTTTTCAGTTACTCAAAATATTGAATATGTTGTTTCTTAGTTTCCTAGCATTCTTAATTGAATCCAGGTCATAAAATTTTCAACAATCATAAATTTAAAAATTTTAGAACTTACATAATCACTAACTGAAATAACTAACGACAATATAGTGCCTTTATATTAATTATTATATTAAATTATTATAACAACAATATTATTATTCTTATTTTAATTATAATTTACTATTTAAATATAATAATAGTGTAACAATATTAAGGGGAAAAAGCAGGAGATTGAAATTCTCTCAGTGCAAGATAAGAAGACTTGAGCTAGCATACACCATTTTCGGAATCTTCTCCATGATTTGCTGAAATAGGTACGAAATTTGATCCAAATCTAATTTTTATTTGTTGTGAATCAGATTTTGGTAGTATTTTGAGATTGCTCTGGTGTTTTGAGTGTGTTGTATTGCTGCTTTTTGGTTCAAGTTTTTTCAAAATTCACTGGAGAAATACTTGTAGTTGAAGTCTGAGTGTTCTGAAAATTTTTTGATTGAATTGAAGATTTGGTTGAAGAATTGCTACGTATGTATATAAGCTGATTGGAACAGTGATGGTTAAGACAAATCTGGTGTTGTCTGCTCCTGATAAATGTAATGAAGATCCATCGAGTAATTCTTCCAAACTAACAGGAATTGATGCAGAGATATAATTAACATCGATAGACAAGAAGAAAGAGAAACAAGGAAGTGATTCTGGAAAAACTTCACTACAAGAACATGGTAAATGTTCGAGTAGCTCTTGAAATACGCTGCGGTTCAAGATCCTAAATTGAAATTTTATGAACCTACTATTGTGGATGTTAGGGCGGTTGTTGATCCTTATCATGAAATCTTTGAAGTAGGTTCAAGTAAGTGGAATGGAACCCTCTTGGGCCAATTTGGGCAGGGCAGCTCCATTTTCATATGTAAAGAGTATTGCGGAGAAGATTTGGAAAAAAGCTCAAGGAATCAAGATTTTCTCTTTGGATTCCTATGCATGTATTTTCAAATTTATTAAAAAAGAGGATATGACCTGGATCCTTGAAAATGGTCCATGGTTCCTATTTTCTTGTCGGAGTGGCATTCTAAATGAATTACATGAATTGAAGATGGATAAAATTCCAGTTTGAGTGAAATTCAGTGGCATTCCCTCTGTTTACTGGACGGCAGCCTTTATATAAGGATTCTAGCACAAAACATATGAGAAACTTGTCAGTTGCTAAAATTTGTGTGGAAATTGATGTGTAAGGAACTTCCTTACTTTGTGGATATAGAGCTGTCAGATGGGAACATATTGATATTGATATTGAGTACTAATGGAAGTCATTAAAGTGCTCAAAGCGTTTGATGTTTGGCCATTCTAAAAAGTCTTGCAAGTCAATGAAGTGGATATCTAAAAAGGAAATAGGGGTAGTGAATATAGATAAGAAAGAGACTGAAGGAAAGCAGTCTGCTAATGTCAAGATTTCAAATGCATTTAAAGTTGTACCAGAAAAGATGGAGGAGACAGTAAATGAATAGAATAAAGGGAAGGAAGTGCTTACAAAGCAAAAGGGTGAAGAATCATTGAATAGAAGAGACAATATGGTATTCGTTCAAGAGAAAGGTTCTAATAATCAAGCAGAAACTGATTATGGATTGTGGTGATTGCCTTTTCGAAGTTGTCTTAAAATGGAAAAGAACTAGTTCTTTTAAATCAAGCTATGGGAAAGTCATCCAAAACTCTGGAGACTTTGACTTCTAAATTTGTTAACCTGGATCAATCCGGATTGACCTGGTCCAGGGGAGAGGAGAATGGGTGGGAGATCAAGGACCAGGGCCTGCCACGTGGCACCCGTTGAATTGTGACAAATGTCAGCTCTTGAAAGGCCAGACTCTCCCCTTTTTTATTTAAAAAAAAAAGGGACACGTGGCATGGTGATGTCACTCTAACGTCACCCACCAAATGGCAGAATGCCAGTGGCTCAAAGAGTAGGGTAACGATTGCTAACGTGGCAGAGATCCGGCCGTCTAGAGAAAACACAAAATGGACGGCCTGGATCGCAATTCTTCTACCAACTACCAGGAATATAAGAGCCAAGACATATTATTTAGTAATAAACTCCTAACTTTGTTGAAACAAAAAAATTCATGGAGACGATGTCCACGCTACACAGCAGTAGGCATATTGCAAATCCAGCAAACCCTGAGGGGGCGTTTGGTTCATAGCATCTAAAATATTCCCACTGAATGACATTATCAGATATTTCATTCCTAGGAATGGGATACCTATCCCATGAGAATATTTCTGTTTGGTTCGCAATGTAAGATTACAAGTATGTACACAAAATTCCTATGTCAATGTCTGCTTCAACATGGGAATCCTGGCAAGCATTTCAAGAAAATGACCATTATACCGTCAACATATTTGTAATCAATATACAAAGGATAATTATATTTTCAACAAAAAAAAACTACTAGGAATACATAATTAAATACAACAAGAAGAAGCTTTTAGTCCAACTAGGTGAGGTCCTTCAACAAAAATCACTTTCCGCCAATTCACATGATTGAAGACGTCACTGCCAACTTAAGAGCTATTAAATCCTTCTTCACTATCTCATTCCATGTTATTTCAGGTATGCCCCAACCCTTTCTAAAACAAATAGTTTACTCCCCCTCACTAGTGCACTATTTGGTCTGCGTTTCAAATGCTCAAACCATCTCAATCACCCCTCCCTTATCCTATATTCTACTAGTGATGCCTAACTTATTGTGAATATATTCATCCCTTAATTTATCCTTTTATACTGTACCACTCATCCGCCTTCGAATTTGCATTTCAAAAACTTCTACTTTTGGGTTATGTTGTTTCTTAGTTGCCCAAAAGATTGTTGTTTCTTAGTTGCCTAGCATTCTTAATTAAATTGCCTAGCATTCTTAATTAAATCTATGTCCTAAAATTTTCAACAATCATAAATTTAAAAAATTTAACACTATCACTAACCAAAATAATTGAGGGCAGTATAGTGCCTAAATGTTAATTGTTATATTAAATTATTACAACACCACAACAATAATAACATTATTATTTTAAATATAATAATAGGTAATATTATTTTTAGGGAAAAAGTGACAGATTGAAATTCTCTCATTGCACAATAAGAAGACTTGAGCTAACATGCGCCATTTTCAGAATCTTCTCTTTGATTAGCTGAAATTGGTGCAAAATTTAGTCCAAATCTAGTTTTTGTTTGTTGTGAATCAGATTTTGGAAGTGTTTTGAGATTGCTCTAGTGTTTGAGTGCACTGTATTGCTGTTTTTTGGTTCAAGTTTTTTTCAAAATTCAATGGAAGAGATACTTGTGGTTAAAGTCCGGAGTGTTTTGAAAATTTGTTGACCGAATTGATAATTTGGTTGAAGAATTGCTACGTATGTATATAAGCTGATTGGAACAGTAATGGTTAAGATAAATCTGATGTTGTCTGCTCCTGATAAATGAAATGAAGATCCATCGAGCAATTCTTCGAAGCTAACAGGAATTGATGCAGAGAAATGATTAACATCAACAGATAAGAAAGAGAACAAGGAAGTGATTCTGGAAAAAATTCACTACAAGAAGATGATTGTTGGAGTAGCTCTTCAAAGAGGATGTGGTTCAAGAGCCTGCATTGGGATCTTATGAACCTACAATTGTGGATGTTAGGATTGTTCTTGATCTCCTCAGGAAATCTTTGAAGTAGGTTCAAGTAAGTGGTATGGAACCCTCTTGGGCCAATTTTTTGGCAAGGCAGCTCCATTTTCATACGTAAAGACTACTGTGGAGAAGATTTGGGGAAGAAGGCTCAAGGAATCAAGATTTTCTCTTTCGCTTCCTATGCATATATTTTCAAAATTTATTAAAAAGTAGGATATGACCTGGATCCTTGAAAATGGCCCATGGTTTATTGGAAACAACCCTATTTTCTTGTCTGAGTGGCAGTCTATAAATGAATTACATGAATCGAAGATGGATAAAATTCCAGTATGAGTGAAATTCAGTGACATTCCCTCCGTTTAACAAAGGCTGGTTTGAGCTGTATTGCAAGTGCTGCAGGTAAACCAGTATATATGGATTCCGGCACAAAACATATGAAAAACTTGTCATTTGCTAAAATTTGTGAGGAAATTTTTATGTGTAAGGAACTTCCTTATTTTGTGGATATAGAGCTGCCAGATGGGAACATATTGGCTATCGATATTGAGTACTCATGGAAGTCATTTGAGTGCTCAAAGTGTTTGATGTTTGGCCATTCTAAAAAATCTTGCAAGTCAATGAAGTGGATACCTAAAAAGACAATAGGGGTAGTGAATATAGATAAGAAAGAGACTGAAGGAAAGCAGTCAAATAATGTCAAGATTTCAACTGCATTTAAAGTTCTAGCAGAGAAGATGGAGTAGAGAGTATATATATCAGTATTAGAGAATAAGGGAAGGAGGTCCTTACAAAGGAAAAGTGTGAAGAATCATAGAATCGGAGAGAGAACATGGTATTAGACTATTAGTTCAAAAGAAAGATTCCAATAATCAGGCAGAAACTGACGATGGATTGCCTTTTGGAAGTTGTCTTAAAAATGGGGGAAAAAAAACTAGTTCTTTGAACCAAACTCTGGAAGAGTTATCCAAAGCTCAGGAGAGTTACTGCTAAAGTTGTTAATTTTGAGGAAGCTAATAAAGCGGGGAAGAAAGGGATACCTTGCAAGGAACAGGTTAAGCTTCAAGAAATTAATCAAACACCAATTAAATGAGGTGTTCTGTTGCTTCTTGGAATATTAGGGATCATAATAATCCCCTAAAATCTAAAGAAATATCGAAATTGATTTCATCAATAAAGTTACAGATCATTGGTACATTGGAATCAAAAATAAAGGTCTGTAGATTTGCTGAAGTTACTATTTCTATAAGGGATGGGTGTTTTGCATAATTACAAGGGTATGGAGTCTCCTACTAGAATATGGTTTGGATTTAACCCAGAAGTAATAAAATTAGTGGAAGTAATAAAACATCAATAAGTTATATCTACGCTAGTTGCTGGTGAAGATGATGTAAAGTTCTGTTATTCAATGTTTTTTATCCAGAAATTATCAATCCATGCAAAAGAGTTGCCTTGGCTGGTGATGGGAGATTGCAAGTTTCAACAAAGTTATGAATACAGATGAAAGTACTAATGAACTATCTGCAAGTATCATACTAGTGTGAAAGATTTTCAAAACTTTTGAATGTGATTCTAAACAAGATAATTTTCCTGCATTTGGTCCTTGGTTTACTTGGTCAAATAAAAGGGAGAATGGCTTTATTGCGAGAAGTTGGATAGAGATGTTTTTCCAAATATTAAAGTAGAATTTGTCACCAGGAGTTTTAGGCCACTGTAGCCGTTATAACATTCAGCACTAGTAATAAATCAGAATTATTTAAAGCTCCATTAGATTTTAAAATTGTTGGATTACTCATGAACTAATTTTGCATATAGTTTCTGATTCTTGGAATATTGTAGTGAATGGGACTCCAATGTTTGTTTTGACGCAAAAACAAAAAATACTCAAGGGAAGACCAAAGAAATTTTATAAGGAGCATTTTAGGTTGCTGAGTAACAGGGTGAATATTGCTTGAGATGAAATACTGAAGGCTCAAGCTGGTATTGTGAAAGGTGAAGTGTTTTGGTTGCAAATTTGAAAATGGAGGAATCCTTGAAATTGCAATTGAATGAAAGAGGAACTTCTCTAACAGAAAGCAAGACAGAACTTTGCTGAAATTGGGGGATGAAACTAACAAATCCTTTTCTGCTATGGTGAATGCCATTAATGCAAAATCTGCAATTAAATCTGCTGAATTAAAATGGAGAGAAAATTGAATCACCAGTTGAAATCTCTACCAAGATACTAAATTTCTATATAAATTTATTGGGAAGGAAGATAACAATGTGGAGCCTTGTAATTTGGATTACTTTTAAAGGAATTTTGAAGTTTACAAGGAATAATGAAAATAAGGAGACTCTTGAGTAACAGAAGAGGAGATTTAAAAAGTATCTTTCTCTGATGATAAAGCACCAGAACCAAATGGATATAATGCCAAGTTTTATAAAAAGTCATTGGCATACTGTAGGGAAGGATGTTGTTACAGCAGTTTTGTCTTTCTTTAAAGTAGAATGCTGAAGCAGATAAATTCCACCTGGATTACTTTGATTCCTAAACTCACTCACAAACCCTGTGTGCGCCAAGGATTTTAGACCCATTGCATGCTGCAATATGATATACAAAGGGATTTCAAAACTTCTTGCCAATAGACTTCAATAATGCATTGGAGATTTTGATGATATTAATCAACCTGCATTTATTAAGGAAAGAAGTATCCAAGACAATTTTTTGCTAGCACAGAAGTTGCTCAAAAAGTATCACTTGAATAGGAAACCTGCCAGAATTGCTCTTAAGGATGATCTAATGAAGAGTCTTTTTCCAAAATTAATATTATTTTAATTAAAATTATTTTAAAATCATCTAAATGAACATCTTTTCCTAAAATGATGCTTGTCAAAAACTCGCTGGATCATTCTGCGAGTTTTAATTGAATCTCAACAAATGATTCAGCGAATTTTGCATGGGAGGTAGTGTGAATGCTTGTTTAATAAAATCTCGCAGGACCATTCTGGAATATTAAAAAAACATTAAATTTATTACTGCTCCATTTTCTTCTCTCTCTGTTTCTTTCCTTTGCTACTCTAACAGGCCTGTAACTATCTTCACTCTTTTTCTTCAAAGGTGATGGCAAAGTCATGCACAGCTCCTCACCTATGCTCATCAAATTACAGTCCAGAAATTGCAACCAAGCATGGCAGCCCAGATAGAAACCCAACCCCATGGCAACATCCTCTCTCTCTCTCTAGATTTAATGGTGCATGCACACATTCTTCAATGGACATGCCGAAGGCGAGGTGAAGATGGACGTCACCCTCTCTTTTGAGATTCCAGCAATCATTTTTTTCCCATGCCTAATTGGAGAAGATGACGACAAAGATATCAGTGTCTTGTATCAGATGACAATCATCAGACAACGGAACCCTACGGTCTAACAAGACGCTTCAAGTACTTCATGACCAGAAGGCCAAATTATTAGATAAACAATTCTAACTTCTGCATAAATTGATTAATGTTTCTATATACACTTCTATGAAATTTAATTAATTCATCTTCTCCCGCTGGCCCAATCTTTTTGGCAGAGTGGCCAAAATTTGATGCACTCCATGTGCTACTTTTCTGGCGACCACGAGAGCTGCTGGGTAGCAAAGAAAAAAAACAAAAAAAAAAAACAAAAATCTTCTCGCACTCGCCCAATGTTTGCTCAAAAATAACATCCGATCCGACAATGCGGCACTGTGCATGGGCTGGTTCATTTCATGCTGTCTACGCTAACCTGGGCCTGCCCTCCCAGTGCACCCCACAAATCTCATTTTCTTTTCCCAAATCTCTCACTTCCTCAGCTGGATTCTGGAGTTCAATCTTCTGTAATTGTTGCAGATTGCAAAAGTTTAAGTATGCTGTGTAGCAATGTCATCCACCGCGAAGATGGCGACGGAAAAAACAGAAATTGAAGGAGATTTTCAGAGGATATTTTTTTATTTCATTTTTTGCCTTAGAATATGTTTGGTTTCCGTGAAACAATGGGGAAAGAGAGGAACAAAATTGAAATTGGATTTAAAAGAGCTTTGTCCATGGGTTTTTGGTTCACAAATGTGCTCTGGAGTGTGACTTTTCCCAGTGAGGATTTCCACGAGCTGCTAGGTAGCAAAGCAGAGAATGAGAGAAGGAAGAGGAAAAAAAAAAAATGAGTGGTGAACAGCAGCAAGCTGGCAAGGAGCAGGAGGGCCAACAAAAATTTAATGCCATTCAAATCTCGCAGGACCATCTTGCAAGATTTCAATATCAAAGTTCACCCCCATATCCCATTCAAAACTCGCTCAATTGTCTGGCGATATTTAAGTAAAACTAGCTGGATCATCCAGCAAGATTTGAAGGCACATCTTATTGGGAAAAAAATTTCGACATCAAAAGATTTTTAAATAATTTTAAATAAAATAATGTTATTTTTAGGAAAAAAAAAACTAATCTAATGAAGGCATATGATTCCATTCATTGGGATTTTATTCTAAATCTACTTGAATGTGTTGAGACTCCTAAGGTGTTTATTGATTCATTAAAGGAATGCATACTACACCTTCTTTTTCCATTTTAATTAATGGATCCCCTCAGGGACTTTTTAAAGAAGCACAAGGGATCAGACAGGGTGACCCTGTCTCACCTTCTTTGTTTATGATGGTTATGGAAGTCTTTACAAGGCTCTTGAAGCATGCAAAAAAAAGTCTATCTTGTCATTCAAAGTGTAAAAAAACAAATCATATTGACGAATTTGTGTTTTGCTGATGATTAACTTATTTTGGCAAAAGGAAATATAAATTCAGCAAAGAGTATTAAGAGCATTTTATCCTTGTTCTACAAGATTTCTGGATCGAAGTGCAATACAGAAAGCAGGAAACTCTGAAATGTTTTTTTTGTTTTTTGACAAGTAATAAGTTTATTGATATCAAAAATGAACACCAAGTACAAAAGGAGTGTACATGGGGTAAACAAATCAAAAACGGAAATTACAAGAATCTAGTGAATCAAAAACAGAAGAAAATGATTGGTTTTGCAAAGCAGCCAACCAATCCATCAAAGTTGTAAAGAAAAATAGCTTCAGGTCTGAAATGGATCTTTCCTTATCTTCAAAACACCTACTATTTCTCTCCCTCCAAAGACACCACAATAAACAATGAGGAACTATCAAACAAATAAACCCATTTCGATAACGACCAAATCTGCCTTGCCAACATGCTAGAAGTCCCACTACAGATTGCGGCATAAACCAGCTCACTCCAAACAAACCCAACACCATAACCCACAAGTCCATTGCGACGGGCAATGAATAAAAAGGTGATCAACCGTTTCATTATTACACTTGCATGTGGAGCACCAATCCAATATCCAAACCTTTCTTTTTCGTAAATTGTCAATCGTTGAGCATTTCCCTAAAGCAGCAGTCCAAACAAAAAAAGCTACTCTAGATGGAATTTTCTGTTTCCAAATACTTTTCCAAGTTGTTTTATTCAGGCTTAACTGTTCATGAAGCAAAACTGTTATCACATCAACTTGGATCTTTTACAGGCAGATTATCAGTGAAATACCCTGGTCTCCCTCCAAGTTCAAAGAGAATTGTGGCTATGGAATGTAAGACTGAAAAGGTTGCTAGAAGAATTAATAAGTAGGCATATATATATATATATATATACAGGTAGGATGCAAATAAAAATAAAAAAGGTACTACAGAGCATTCATTCATATTGAGCATATGCTGTTTGTTTGCCAACTTCAGTTGTGAAGGAGCTGGAAAGAAAATTTAAATCTTTCTCATGGAAAGGAAATGGCTGGAATACTTCTTCCTGTAAAGTGAAATGGTATGATGCGTGTAAACCATTCGAAGGAGGATTGGCATTGAAATTGCTGTTAGAATGGAATACTGCAACAATTATGAAGCTAATATGGAATATTTGCAATTCAAAACGTTATGGGTGATCAGCGTTCACACATACAAAATAAGAGACAGGAATTTCTGGGAAATCAAAGAAATGCCAAGAGAATCATACATATGGAAGACAATACTTAGACACAATTCCTCCTGTGATACACTTAATGTCCTAATTTTTTCACACACAGCCAGTCCCAAGCCCGGGTAAAGGAGGGGGGTTGCGTTAGGTAGCTGACAACCAGCGTAAAATCTGTCAGATCACTATGATATGAATCCTTACCGAATATTGACTGGGGCATCCCCTATGAGCAACGCATTGCACTTGTACCACCTGAGTGTAGCGAAAAGTAGGCGAGAGTGGGCTAGGTTGTCGCCCTGAAGCGATGCGCCGTGTCGGCGCCCGGGTACGGTGTCAAATATGTGAGGGTTCCTGCATCATTCTGGACGTGGGCAGGTAAAGAAGTTAGTTCAAGAAACTAGGATTAGATTAGCAACTTGGAATATAGGGGCACTTATAAGTAAAAGCATGAAAATTGTGGACACAATGATCAGAAGAAGAATTAATATAATTTGCCTTCAAGAAACTGAGTGGATGGGAGAAAAAGCTTGAGAAATTGATAAATTAGGATTTAAACTTTGGTACACTAGAAAAGAAAAACATAAGAATGGAGTAAAAATTATTATAGACAAAAACTTAAAAGATGGTGTTGTTGATGTAAGTAGAGTAAGGGATAAAATTATAAAAATCAAGATGGTAATAGGACGAGATAATAAATATCATTAGTGTTTATGCTCCTCAAGTTGGCTTAACAGAAAATCTTAATAGACAATTTTGGGAAGATATGGATAGTATTATACAAGGCATTCCAGGGAGTCATAAACTGAGAAAATATTTATAAGAGGAGATCTGCATGGACACGTTGGAAGGGATAATAAAAATTATGAGATGATACATAGAGGATATGGATATAGAGACAAAAATGAGTCTGGGCAGATGATCTTAGACTTCGCTATGTCATATGATTTTAGTATAATGAATACTTGCTTTAAGAAGAGAAAACAAGTCACCTTTAAAAGTGAAAAAAATATAAGTCAAATAGATTTTTTTTAACTAGGAGGGTAGATCGTTTATCATGCAATGATTGTAAAGTTATTCCAAGTGAAAGTCTAACCACAAAACATAGAGTCTTAGTGTTAGATATATGTATTAAAAAATGGAAGAAAAATGATAAAATAAACCACTGTAAGAGAACTTGGTGGTGGAACCTAAAAAGAGAAAATATAATAAAATTTAAAGATAAAATGATCAAAGACGGGGATTGGACTATAGAGAATGGGATAGATACAAATACTCTTTGGAGTAGATTAGTTAGCTCTATTACAAAGATAGCAAAAGAGATTTTAGATGAATCAAGGGGAAAATTCTCATATAGCAAAGAAAGTTGGTGGTGGGATATAGATGTATAAAAAGTTGTAAATACAAAGAATTTGGTATAAAACGTGACAAAAATGTAGAAACAGGGATAACTTTGAAAAGTATAAGGAAGCGAGAAAAGATGCAAAAAAAGACCGTTAGTGAAGCTAAATACAGATCATTTAATAATTTTTATGATAGATTAGATACAAAAGAAGGGGAAAGAGATATAATTAAACTTATCAAAACTAGAGAAAGGAAGAGTAAGAACTTATGAAATGTAAAATGTATAAAAAGTGAGGATGATATTGTCTTAGTTAAGGATGAAGACATTAAAGAAAGATGGCGAAGTTACTTTAGTAAGTTGTTTAATGAAAACCAAATAAAAGGCTTAAACTTAGAATTGCACTAAAAAATATGAAAAATGGGAAAGCTACAGGACCAGATAACATCCCAATTGAAGTTTGGAAATGCTTAGGTGATAACAGAATTATATGGTTAACTAATCTATTTAATACAATTATAAAAACTAAGAAAATGTCAAATGAATGGAGGAGAAGCATTTTAATACCTATATACAAAAATAAAGGAAATATTCAAAATTGTAATAACTATCGTGGATTTAAACTTATGAGTCATATGATGAAACAATGGGAAAGGGTAGTTGAACAAAGATTAAGGTAAGAAACAAAGGTCTCAGAATCAATTTAGTTTTATGCCCGAGAGATCTACCACAGAAGTTATATATCTTTTAAGAATAGTAATGGAAAAGTTTAGGGAAAGAAGAGGAACTTGCATATGATATTTATTGACCTAGAGAAAGCATACGATAGGATACCAAGGGAAGTTCTATAGTAGGTTTTAGAAAAAAAGGGTATATGTTGTAGGTATATTGATGTCATTAAGAATATGTACGATGAAGTAATGACCAGTGTAAAGACTATAGATAAAGAAACTAGAGAATTTCCAATCACCATAGGTGTACCATCAAGGATCTGCTTTAAGCCCTTATCTTTTTACTTTAGTGATGGACCAACTGACGAAGAGTATTCAAAAGGAGGTGCCATGGTGTATATTGTTTGCAAATGATATTGTATTAATTGATGAAATTAGGGACAAAACAAAAGCTGAGTTAGAATTATGGAGAGAAGTTTTGAAATCTAGAGGCTTTAGGATAATGGTAGGAGGAATATTGGAGACAAAGTTAAATTTGAAGATGAAAAAATAAATAGCACTTGTAGATTTCGATACCATGGATCTATTATGCAAGCTGAAAGAGAAATCGAAGATAATGCAATGCATAAAGTTAAAGTAGGTTGGGTAAAATGGAGAAGTGCTTCAAGTGTGCTTTATGATTGTAGAATACCCTTAAAATTAAAAGGAAAGTTTTATAGGACAGCTATAAAACCAGCAATGCTATATGGATCAAAATGTTGGGCGACGAAGAAACATAATATCAAAAAAATAAAAGTTGTCAAGATGAGAATGCTTAGATGAATGAGTGGTATAACAATGAAAAATAAATTAAGGAATGAACATATTCGCGGTAAGTTAGGTGTAGCTCCTATAGAAGATAAGATGAAGGATGGACAACTCAGATGGTATGGACACTTGCAACATAGGCCATATAGTGCGCCAATGAGGAAGAGTGAGTTAGTTACTGTGGGAGGCAGTAGAAGGGGTAAGGGTAGACCTAAAATAAGTTGGAAGGAGATAGTGAGTAAAGATTTAATATCCCTGAATCTGTCAAAAGAAATGGTTCATGATCGCATAAATTGACGAAAAAGAATTCATATAGCCGACCCCACCTTGTGGGACTTAAGGCTTGGTTTTGTTGTTGTTGTACAATACTTAGACACAGATTGAAGTCATCTCCCAAGATACAGTGGACAGCTAGAAATGGTAAAACAGTTTGTATGCTTTATGATAATTGGCATCCAAATAGTCCTATCATTACATATTATGGATCTTTGTCTTCCATTCAAAGTGAGGTAGGGATACAAAAGTTTGGTAAATTGAATGCATTTATTTGCGGGAAACAGTACATATGGCCAAGGAGAAGAACATAAAATATGAACAATCAGATAAATTCTGTTGCTGTGATTCCAAATGCTGAAAAGGAAGATAGTTTGAGCTGAAGTCTCAATATATGATACTTATACACTCACTTCAGCTTGGGATTATACCAGGGATAATAATAATAATAACAATAATAATAATAATAATCATCATCATCTAGAAGTTTCTTGCTCTAGAGTAATATGGTTCAAGCAAGCTATATTAAAGCATGCTTTTATAAGATGGTTGGCAATTAAAAGCCTGCTCATGATAAAATGGCAGCATGGAAAATAACAAATGAATCAAGAAATAATTTGTTTTTGAATGTGATGTCACAAAGAAAATATGTCAAAGGATTTTTACAGGCCTGAAAATACAGTACTTAGTAAGAAAGAGGGAAGGTAATTTGCAGTGGCTAATTGGACTTGGGAAGTCAAAATCAGATGATATTGCAAGGATGACTTGGGCTTCTGCTATGTATTTTTCTTGGAAGTGGAGGAATTCCTAGATTTTTTGCTGGGAAAGCACTGAGTTTGGATTTTGGTATTAAGCAGGCTGCTTTAGATGTGAAGCTCAAATGTATGATAGATTAGGACAGCTGTTTTCTTTTTCAAGGAGCTGTTAATATACAGTCTGTAAAAGGCTTTTAGCCTTCTCCCCCGATGGTAATACATGATGCTTATCATTTACCCCATATATATATATATATATATATATATTGATTATAATAATTATATTATATTATAGCAGCATTGTTGTTCAACCCATCAAGATAGTGAGGGCAATTTGGGAAAAAAAGTAGGATTTCTATGGGAATGGGATTCCATGAAACTTACCTATGAAGGTGGGAGGGAATAGGATACCCACCTTTCATGGGGAATTCTTTCATTCCTAGAATAAGATACCCACCTTTCATGGGGAATTCTTTCATTCCTAGGAATGTGAGTATTCCCACCATGTCAAATTCCCATAAACAAACAAATGTAGAAATGAGATTCAGATTCCCATGGCATCTCATTCCCAGGAATCTTGAAAGATACCACAAACCAAATGCCTCTAGAAAGTCAGCCTCATTTATAGAAGATCAGAACTACAGCCAATCAGATATGATAACCGACTGAAACCAAATAAACGAACATCTGTCAAACCAGTTTTCCAGTAAAACAGTTTGGTTTGGTTAAAGGATCTCGATTTTTCAGTTAATTTGTCCAGAATCAGTTTTCATGCTTGAGAGCTATCTGCACCAAAGTTCTATTTTTATGACAAAAGCCTAGGTATAAAAGGTTTGTTCACCTTTGTGAAACTCCCTTCCACCATTTGGACCTACCTCACTTGATCATTAACCCTTCTCTCTTGATGTCCAGCCATCCACTGCAGATCCACCACTGCCAGTCCATTGAAATGGTAGTCAAAAGGCTGGAAACATTCTCCTCCTTCAATTACAAGATTGCAAAAGGCTAAATGTTAACTATGCTCTCTAAGTCATGAAATTTCCGCCATTTCTTTGCTTCCAGCAGAATCCAGCTCTAATCTCAAATAATATTAAAGTGCCCTAATTTAAGGAATTCCACTCAGAAAAAAATTTAAATCCCCTAATTTAAGGGCATCTAAGACCTTTCTTCCTCTTCCTTTTCTTCTTCTTCTTCTTAATGATGCCCTAATTTAAGGACAGCTCAGACTAGGCCTTGTGATTTAGTTCTTATAATTCCTATTATTATTTCTGAAATTGTGAATTGTTATTTGGTCTGCTGCTGCATAGGCCATTGCTGATTTGCTTCTTTTTTGTCCTTTTTCCTTTTTTTTTTTTTTTTGGCAATTTGTACCATTGCAAATTCGCAATTTCTATGGATTGTTATTTCCTAGTTTGGCTCATTTGAATGCTTTTAATTTTTTTGCAGAAGGCATAGAATGGAACTTACATGAAATTCAAAGAATAAAATGGAACTCTGGCTGTTTAAAAATTTTTAAAAAGTTCAGTCAGTTCAGTTTCAGGTAATCAACCATACCATTCGGTTCAGTCTCAGTTTATACACACATTCCGGTCGGTTCAGTTGCTTTCTGGACTGGAATTAAAAATATTCAGTTCAGATGAAGTCACCAATTGCACAGGCCTACCCCGCCAGTGAACTCAAAATGACAAAATACACAAATTCATATAAGCCACAAAATCCTATATCTATACACGGAACACAAGAACATGAAACTTATTACAGTAATAAACAAGCATTTGGTAATCTCCCATTTTAAATGGTAAATCTTTTTACTGTAACTCAATAAAATGAATCAGCATAACCCAATAGTCCTATATCTACACAATCAACAGCCACAATCCTTGCACTGTTGCAGGTAATTAGTAAACAAGTATTTGGTAATCTTTAGTTTAAAATGGCATATATTTGTTTAGTATTTCCCATTACGTTCAAGACAACAAAGAAATATTATTAAGAGAGAGAGAATGGTTATAAACTTAAGCACAAGAAGTCCTTGAAAACTAATAATCCTTAAAAATGAAAGAAATAAAAGAGAAGGAAAAAAAAATAAAAAACACAAAACGAGGACAGGCTATTCAGAACCACCCTTTTTGAACCCCTTCCTTTCTTAATAGCTGTTCAAGTTCTCCAACTCTCTTTTTCCTTTCTTTTGCTTGCTCTTACTGCAATCCAATCTCCTGCTCTCTAGTAATCAATGTGAAACCCATCTTATCCAGGAGATCTTGAACTCCCCCATCTTTGTCATAACAGTCCTTGACAGTCTGAAGGCATTCCCCTGCTCCCTTACATCCTGACCACAATTTGTTTCAGGATTAATCCCTTAACCTTGCCTTTACTTGCATCATCATAAAAAATCTTAATCCCAGTCAAATCCACTGCCAGAGTATCAACACATAAGAAGCCTCCACAAGAAGAAGATCATACTCATATTGGTCTTCCAAGTCATCCAACAATAATATATCAGTTTTAGAGGAATAAAAGGAGCACGGTACCATGGCAGAAGGTTATTTGGAATAATCCTTGGGACCCGAAGCACTCATTCTTGCTGTGATTGACCGCAAAGGGTAGAATATTAACCTGTGATAGATATAATGGAGAGGACATTGACGATACTTGCGTATTGTGTGGTGTTGTAAAGGAGACAATGGATCATCTATTCTTCAAGGGTAGGATTTCTTACACTCTCTGGAATTACCTAAAAGGATGGCTTGGCATGACCAGGGTGATGTCTACCACTAAGGCTAGCATCAAGTGGTTGATCAAAGAGGTTAAAGACACAGGTGTACAGGCAGTGGCTAAGCAAGCATGTTTTGGCTTAAGTGTATACTGATTATGGCATTTTCGTAACAAAAGAAGGTTCGAAGGGATTGTCACTCAAACTGATGCTATTATAAAAGTGATTCAAACTCACACTTTTAGAATAGTGTATGACAAATTCCCTTTTCTTTGTACTTGAGTGGTAGTTATTATGGCTACTTGGCCCCTAGGTATGCCCAGGTTTTGATGTATTTGGATTCTAGTTGGCTTAGCTAGCCATTGAGTTGTTATGCTTTTCTCTAGTTGTGTGTGAGCTTTGGGCTCCTTTCGTGGGTATGTCCAGAGTATTTGTACATATCCATTTTAATCTATATAATTATAATTTTCAGATCAAAAAAAAATAATATATCTTCATTCTCAAAATCAGAATCAAAATAATCTCACCTTCAGTCTCACTGCCTCAGTAATTACCTTGAACTTCTTTCCTTAAACCATCACTATTTGTCCCAGACTTCACTTCAAGTAAAAACTTTCATCCTCATCCTGATGGAAGTCCTTGAAAAATAACAATCCTTAAAACTGAAAGAAATAAAAGAGAAGGAAAAAAAATAAAAAACACAAAACTAGGACAGGTTATTCAGAACCACCCTTTTTGAACCCCTTCCTATCTTAATAGCTGTTCAAGTTCTCCAACTCTCTTTTTTCTTTCTTTTGCTTGCTCTTACTGCAATTCAATCTCCTGCTCTCTAGTAATCAATGTGAAACCCATCTTATCCAGGAGATCTTGAACCACCACCCCCCCATCTTTGTCATAACAGTCCTTGACAGTCATAAGGCATTCTCCTGCTCCCTTCCATCCTGACCACAATTTGTTTCAGGATTAATCCCTTAACCTTGCCCTTACTTGCATCATCATAAAAAATCTTAATCCCAGTCAAATCCACTGCCAGAGTATCAACACATAAGAAGCATCCGCAAGAAGACGATCATACTCATATTGGTCTTCCAAGTCATCCAACAATAATATATCTTCATTCACAAAATCAGAATCAAAATAATCTCGCCTTCAGCCTCACTGCCTCAGTTACTACCTTGAACTTCTTTCCCTAAACCATCACTATTTGTCCCAGACTTCACTTCAAGTAAAAATTTTCATCCTCATCCAGATGGAAGGTCCTGTCAGTGAGATGATCTGATTTCTAACCTCTCCAAGTTTCAAATGATACCCGCCTTATTTACAGTGCACAGCAGGGCTCACTCTAGGAGCTACTCTCGATTCTCTCAGCTCTGACTGAGAATCCCCCTAATTCAATAACATGAACACCCCTCACAGAACAGTTCTCCCTCGGATGACCACTGGAAATTAACAGAGAAGAAATAGGGATGGATTGCACATATTCAGAAACCCTGAAATGCTTCTGCCCCAGATGTTTGTAACTTGTCCTTAGGCTCACCATGAGAGTCTGCCAGCTGTTTCTTACTTTTAGAGGGTAGAATCATCAACAAAGAGCAATAGTGACCTCATTAAGGAGCAGAATAATCATTGCTATTCCATTGATTGTTAGGGCAGGAAAATTCCAGCTTTAGATTGTGGACTGTTATTTCAGTTCATTGTTGGCTGTTATTTCATTGATCTTGTTCCCAGGATGAACAAGAAAACTCTTATTAAATGTTTAATGGGATAAGTTGAAGCTACTTAGGTTGCATCCCTTAAGCCCATATCCATGGTACCACTTGAATATGTTTGACCTTTTATTAATTAAGCTCAATGCACGACCCACCCAAACCCAGAATCACCTTAAAATTCAGCCAATTGCATTCTAGCAGTATCCACCACTGTTGATTTCAGGCCCAAACTCATCATTTCCTCCTCCCTTCTGAGTTGAACCTACAATCCAAACCTATGGTGCTGCTACCCCCCTCCAACCTTGATCCTCAACGCTAAAAACAGCTCGTCCGCCACACAAAGTGCATTGCTACATCCTATTCTCACATAGGACTCTCATTTCCAGTCACCGCATTTCTCAAACTAAATTAATCTTAAACTCTGGCTGAGAAAACCCACGACATTAACAGAACACACTGACAAAGCTTCAACACAGATCCCCATCTTACTGCACAAAACAAAGACAAAATGGCACCTAACTTTGAAACTCAACCCCACCACTAAAAAACTCCCTCAGCTATTACCATGATTCCTCAACCAATAAGAAAATTTCTCAAATTGCGTATTGCAGGCGTCCAACCTGACAAACACTGATGACAACCAATCGCCATCCAACCCATCCATCTATCTACGCTGAAATACTGATCCAAAGAGTCCAATCCCTATCTTTCTCCAATACATGAACAAAACCTCCTACATTAACCTTAACAGAACTCAACTCAAACATCTGGGACCAACAGGGGTACTGGGGCCATCCAACCCATCCGTCTATCATCCTTTGCTGAAATACTGATCCAATGAGTCCAAGTCCTATCTTTCTCCAATACATGAACAAAACCTCTTACATTAACCTTAACAGAACTCAACTCAAACATCTGGGACCAACAGGGGTACTGGGGCAGGGTGGCAGTGTTTTTTGGGGGGGGGGGGGGGGGGGGAGATACAGATTGCCCAAACTCAAAATTTTAAAAGGATAAGTTAATATAAAAATATAAAGCATGACTATGAAAATTCTGAAATATTTGACGTTCATATTAAGTGATGATAAATTTTGCTGTTTGCTTAATGCTCCCTTTATAGAGTCTGAGGCATCTTTCCCACAAGTTGTTTCTTTTTTCAGTTTATGCACTTTTATGGTCCCATGAATGAACTTTTGTGTTTATATGTTAAATTATTCCTTTTTCTTTTCATCAATTATAAAGTTGAATCAATATAAATGGAATGAAATTAACATATTAGTTGAAATCCTAGATTTATGTTTTTCCCCCTTAAGATGACATCCTAACTTCATCCATGCTCACACTCAATCTGAACAAAATTGAGAGATGGTTCTCCCTTGAATCCATGATCTGACATGATCTAGCCCTCGATCTGGATCAATTCCCAATAGAGAAAAAAAAAAGAGTTTAAAGAGACACAACACTTATTCAAAAGAGAAGATGTGTAAGCACCTAAATTCAAGGTCTCGCATATTAATATGGTCAAATTTTAATCAAGATTTTTTTTTATTGGAATCTTAACCTGTATGAAAAAAAAAATACAAAAGATCAAAGCTTAAAACAAAAGGAAGAGTTTTTTAAACATACATGTTCTTCATTGTGTGTATATGTTACTTCCAAGTTTCCACTCTCTGTAGCAACCCACACCTGTACAGAAAGCAAAAACTACAATGACCAACCAACCTGAAAGCTCCCTCATATAGTTATACAGAAAATCAGAAACCTTAATGGTTTGGTCCAAGGAACAGGATAAAAGAAACTGATCCCAGCAAAGCACCGACATCACAACAGAGGTATGCTCTGTTAGTGTTTGCATACACTCTAAAGTCTGAAGGCTCCAGACCTGGAAGAAAACACAATAAGAAGCAGACAAATAAAAAAAAGCTATGTTAAATTTTGATACATAAAGTTCTATGAAAATTCTTAATTAATTACAGAATCTCACAGAAAAAATAAATAAATAATCATGAGAAAATTTACTTACTCTGATAGAATGATCCATAGAACCCGAGTAAAGCCGATTAGCTCCAACAACTAGTGATACAACAGCTAGAGTGTGACCCTTGAGTGATGCAACTGGTTCGAAGCAGTTGGTAGCTGCATTAAATTTCCAAGCCAATATAGTCCCATCCTGCAATAGAATCAATTTATTAAGGTGAATTCTTCTGTGCGATGATGACTTTAAGATTAAGGGATCATTTGGAACCACTTAGAGAAAAGTACTTTTTAGTATTTTTCTGGAAAATGTACTTTTCTGAAAAAAGCACTTAATCTTAAAAAGTACTTATCTAAAGGTAGACTAGGATTACTTATTATAAGTACTTTTCAAATAAGCACTTTTTTAAGAAAAATATTTTTTTCAAAAAAATACTTATTTTCCGCAAAAAAAGGAGTTTGGAAAAGTACTTTTTGAAGTAAGTACTTATTTAAGTGTAAACATAAGCAGTACTTATTAATACAAGTACTTAATTTAAGTACTTTTCATAATTAGAACTTATTTTTTAAGACATTCCACATGGGGGCTAAGATTAATGTGTAGGGGTGATAAGATCACACAGTTTGATTGCCCTCGGTGACCCTATATGGCACTGATGACTGATCTCAAGCCCTCACAATGATAACCCCAGATCAGTTATTTTCATGGAAAATTTTTGGAACTCCATGTCCCTACAGATGCACTTACACAAACAATGTCCTTTGTGTTTCACAATTTAAGTCTGTAACACATCCTCATTTATATAATTAGATATCCATATTCTATCTCAAAAAATTTAGGAGAGCATTTTTAAAAATAAAAAACACATTAAGCATGGATAGCTAAGAATCTTTAATCATTAGAACATGGATTATACCGTCCTGAGATATGGAACACTAGTGATCTAAGCCCCCATAATGATCCCATTTGGCTTACCAAATGCCTTTCAAGGAAACTACACCAGTTCCTCTTTAACCCATATAATTAAAAAAATTTCATGATTTCCATTATTTAGGGGAGAACAGATCAAAATCACAAATCCCAACTATCTAATATTTTTGTACAATAAGAACTTTTTGAAATTATTTATCACAACTTCCTTCCTCAAAATCAAGTCCAATTGCATTACTTACAAAAAGATGCAGTCCTGCACACTGTGAAACCACTACTGAAAGCCATTGTGTACAGACTGAGCAACTACAAAAAGCAAAAAATAATTTTTAATAAGAAACAAGAATAATATAGTTGTAATAAAAAGAATTACCTGTGTGCCAGCAAGGAGCAAACCATTACCCACAGCCAGGGCATAGACTTGGCCTACAGGTCCAGCAAGACTGAGTTCAGAGTTACTTTGTGTGTTCCATGCCTGCAAGCACAAGAACAAGTCCAATCAGCCAAGATAGGGATGACATTGCAATTTGCTCACATAACAAAACTTTATTAGAACATGAACAAGCAGTGAGTTGCAAAGAGGGGAAGTGAAAAAAGAAGGAATAATAGGGAAATCTGGCTCCCACCTTACCTTAACAAAATTTGGCAAACCCACAAAAATCCATGGGCCTTCACTAATCATGCATCCAACTTCGCCACCAAGATTAAGCACGCCCACACACTACAGAAAGATACCAGCAAAAAACACCTGAATAAGTTCAATTACCCTAGCTTTGATTTTAAGAATACTGAAAAAAAGAAGACAAAAAAAGGTTCCAAAAAGTCATTGCCATGTTTCATACATTCTAATTTCCAAAAAAAAAAAAAAGTGGAAAACCAGATTTGTATTAGTCTCAGTCAATGTTGTAAAAGGCAAAGACGCAAAATCGAGGTGTATTAACCTTATGAGGCAAGGCCTAAGCCTTAAAGAATTGAGGCGTAAGCCTTTTGAGAATTTTATTTTTTAAATAAGAATATGCAATAAATTAAATATGTTCTCTAAAAAATTAATAAAATTATGAATAAATTTTCAAAGAAATTATAATAGAAAACTGCTTGGTGCCATTCAGAAAATGCTAACTTGAATTCATGAAGTAAATCATGCAAAGAGATTTTATAACATTACAAAGTTCAAATTATTATCATGATCTAAGATGCAACTGTCAATTATTTTGGAAAGGTTGAGGTTCAAGAATTATAGAGATCAACTCATATTTGAACATTCCTTTCATACAAACATGTGATTAAAATCCTCTAACCAAATCTAACTTGAGATTCAAACACCTTGAATGTGTAAACCTTCCCTAAAAAATTCTTAAAACTTAAAAGGCATGCCATTTGCACAAATATGTAAGCCTCAGCGAATAATGCCTTGCTATTTTGCGAATTTGGCTTTTTAGAGTGAGTGTGAGCCTCAAGGTGTTTTAGGCATGCCTCATTAGGTGAGACATTGAGCCTTTTATAACATTGGTTTTGGTAAATTAGAAGTAATTTTCAGTTTGTGTGCCTTCGTAAATAGTGGAAGCTGTCATTATCTGGATCCTGAACAATAGACTTGAACTTACAAATTTTCAGCGCTTCCATTTTGAAAAAAATAAATCAATCACTTAATTTCAAGGAAAAAATTAACTCCAGGTCCAACGCAGCTAATTTATTATAATCATATACAATCCAACCGAGCAGAATAATGAACAAACAAATTGCAATAGCTGACCTCAATTAAAGTATAAAGCATACCTGCCCAGATTGACAGTCCCAAACCCTCACAGTCTCATCTTTACTGCCAGTGTAAAGCTTATCAGAACCAGATGGCAAAGCAATCCCACTAACAACCTGCCCAGACAGAACAAATAAAACCATCAATGTAATTGCAACCAATACAAAAGCTAAATATGAAACCCAAATTCAAGAAATTCCAAACTCAAAGCAAAAAAGCGACCAATTCCTCAAATCAACCAGAACTTTTGCAGGCATTAAAGCCTTCCCAGTGACTTTTATCGGGTTAGTATTAATCTTGTTTGTTGCCAGTACAATAGATCAGTTAATTGTATGGCAAATTGGACTCATTCTCCGAGGGGAACCACTACATAGTTAAATATGATTTCACACGAAATTGCAAAGATTATCAAGGGAAACAAAAGGGCCACAGAACGTTCACAGAAATTGTTAATCCTTTGTACTTGCATTTCCCAGAGAGGAAGAAAGAAAGAGAGAGGAGCGTGAATTCAACAAAGTACGCACAGACCAATTAAAAAAAACACTCAGATCGTTCATTTTAAAAACTATAAAGGCATCCAATTTGATAAACAAATTACAAACAATTCCATCAAAAAACCAACCTTCTGGTGCCCCTCAAGCTGCGTCAACAGGGAGAAACTATCCCCCAAACACCAAGAATGCATATAACGACACTTCTCCCCATAATTACAACTCCCTTGAACCCAATAGGTACATATTTTCTCAGTCTTCCTTACAACACCTCTACCACCCCCACCTCCTCCACCACCACCGTGCACTCGACCCCATGTGGGGTTAAAATTTGGGATTCTCCTATTTGAACCCCTTGAAAAGCCCGAATCATCTGAGAACCCATGCGGCCGCTTGGATGATGTACCGTTAGAAGTGGAGGATGGAGGGGGCAATTCTCTGTGCAAGTAAGGACAGGGAAATTTGTTGCAGTTGCCTGCCCGCCAATGGAAGCACACCTTCTGTTGCTTCGTATCGTTCGAAGGTCTCCCGAGTCTGCTGAACACACGCTTGTTACCGTCCAAGTCCATAGCCGATCACGTCTAGAATTAGTATAGAATCAAGAACTTTCTCTGTCTTTAAAAGTTAAAAGCTTAGGGTTGGGGAAACGGAGGATCGGTAGAGACAAAGAATGGAATTCGATCATCAGAAAACCCTAATTCATTAATGTCAATATCAGAAATCCTAATCGCTCACTCTCTTTCACTCTGAAGAACCTTCCTCGCTCCAGCTCCTCTCTATCTCCAATGATCGGAATCATAAACCCTACTGTAAGTTGTCCGTCTCCTTTAAAGCCTACCTCTACCTGCCTCTTTCTCTCTGCCGGAGGAAAAGCAAATGACGAGCTTGAGGAGGAAGGAGGCGCAACTCTAAAGCTGCACTCGCAGTTGAATTACTGAAATGCCCCTTCTTTTAACCAAATGACGAATGGGTCCCACTATTTTTATCTTTCCTTCCTTGCATTATTTTCTGTCACAGCCTTATTTCTAAAAATAAAATTTGAGTATAAAGAGTTGGTATATATTTTTAACTTCGCTTAGAAAATTTCAAAAATTGTAATTTGGAGTTTTTAAAATATTGAAATGATATCTTAATTTTTATATTATTAAGAACAAATTATTTTAACTTTTTATATTTTTAATTAGTATAATTAAGAACTTATATTTATTAAAACATAAATAAATTTATTACCATGAAATAAGCTTTTTTATTATTATTTTTTACATCATTTGTGTAGACTTATAAAAAACAATATCAACACAATTAAGTATAATATTTTATCAATATTTTGTGTAAATTTTAATAACTCTTTTTAAAAATCATTGTACTTAATTTAGATAATAGTGTAATAATATAAAATTAGTAGATACAAACCCTTAATTATACCAACTAAAAACAACATAGAGACTAAAACATTTTTTGAATTATAATATAACTAACTTATAATTTTACTCATTTAAAAAGTAATATAAAAACTAATCTTTTTTACCTGAATTTTTTACTCTAATTTGGAAAAGATAGGTACAACTTTTCACAATATTTTTAAAATCGACTAGAGCATCAATTAGGTGAAAGGAGTGGGCTACTGGATCGTTGGTCCAACCAATGAATTAATAATGATTTAATTAAAATTTTCTTAATATTTTTAAAATAAAAGTTGAATGAAATATAATATTGCATGTTATAAACTTAGTACAAATTTTAAATTGTATTCATGAGTCAAAAACATTATCCTCTTGTTTGGGAATATAAAATTCAAATCTTAAATTTAAATTTGTATTGATTTGAATAAAATGTACACAAATTTATTCAAAATTCAAGCTCGAACTTCATAGTCTAAGTGCTTCCAAATTCACGCAAATCTAAATTCAAGTCTCAAAATTTATGCTCCCAAACTCTAAGTAAGATGGCGTCAATAGAATGGAATTTAGGGATTGAATTTGGATTTGTGGATTTGTGGAGTTAGGTCAGATTGTATGGACACTTGCAACATAAGTCACACAATGCACATGTGAGGATGAGTGACTTAGTTACTGTGTAGGGTAATAGAAAGGGTAGAGGTATACTTAAAATAACCTGAGAGGAGATAGTGAGTAAGAATTTAATATTCTTGAATATATCAAAATAAATAATTCATGATCGCATAATTTGACGAAAAATGATTCATATAATCGATCCGACTTAATGTAACTAAGGTTTGGTTTTATTGCCATTGTTATTATATTTTGTTCAAATTCACAAAAATCTAAGTGAAATTGTCAAATTTCATGTTTCCAAACACAATGCAAAAATCAAGAAGTTAAAAAAAAATATCCAAGATAAACTTAGTCTAAATTCTATATATTAACAATAATATAAGAAGGTACTAAATCCAAAATATATATATATATATATATATAAGAAGGTAAATATGTTTTAGTAAAAAACAACTTTAGCTTTTAATTTTATTAATTTAACATTTTTCCTTTTAGATTTTTATTGCAACAACTGAGAAAGGAAAAGTAAAAGTAAAAGTAAAATTATAGTTATAAAAATTATAAAAATGTGGAGAAAATAATAACAATCTTCTATATAATAATAATAACTAGAAAGGCTACTCACTTTCCAAGGGGATAATATAAAAGAAAAAATAAAATACTTATAAAATAAGTTAAAAATAAATCTAAATATTAGAGTCAATGTTAACAATACAAAATTCTTTGTGGCAAAATAATATAGAGAAAAAAAATACATATGAGATAAGTTAGAAAAACAATTTAAATATTAAAACAAATGTTAACAATACAAAATTGCAACAATATATAATTATAACACGAAACTTGAATGTAAATATAATCTTACTTTTAGTAAAACTGTATAGGAAAAGTATATCCAGAATAAACAATTTCATTAAATAGTACATTCAAAACACATATAGCACAAAAAATATTTAAGTATAATTTTTTTGTATGTTTTTAGTGAGATTGATTTTCAATTAAATCACGACAAAAACATATCAATCCAACTTCTTAAATCAATGGAGAACTTAGAAAATACAAAATTACATAATATATCATTTTAGGACGTAACTAAATATTACTTTGAAATGCATAGAATAATTAAAATTAATTTTATACATTTAGTAAATATAAACAAATAGTAATGAAAGTAGAAACTAATAATTTGTATTAATTTTATAATATAAAAGTATTAAAAAAGAAAGTGATGAAAAATTGTTGACTTTTGATATTTTAAAAAAATTATTTAGTGAAATTCACTGATATTGAAATTTTTAAAGTTTGTCTATAAAAAGAAAAAAAGAGAAAATATATTATAAAATATTTTTAAAAAAATTAATGGAACTAATATGGAAAAAGAAATTTAGTGGGACCCGTGTAGGATCAAAGAAAAAGATAAAAGTTTAAAAAATAAATTTAAAAGCTATTTTAAAATTAGTGAGATCTGCAAGGGCCCTATTGAAAGCGAGAAGGGAAAAGAAATAAGAAATGTTTTTAAACACTGGGCCATTTTGGCCCTCCTTCATCTATTAGAAATTTTGTTTTAAAAATTGGTGGGACCCACGTGGGTTCCTTCTATGAAAAAGACACAAGCAAAAAAGAAAATAAAAATTATCAAACACCGCTTTTCAGCATGGGGTTTGGAAAAATAAAATAAAATAAAAGTGGGGATCGATACTATAAAAGACAAAAGCAAAAAAATAAAATAAAATTGAGTGCCAGGTGTCGGCGCTCGGTTGAATCTTTGGGTTAAAAAATCAAGAGAAAGAGAGAAAAAAGAGAAAGGTGGAAAAGGAAAACACAAAAGCAAAGGGGAGAAAAAAAAAAATGGCAAAATCACTTGAAAAAACATAGTTGCAACATGTATCCGCCTAAGGTTAAATTTTAATGCACGCTGTAAATAATAACAATAATAATTGTCCAAAATGCAAACCCATCTTGGATCAACCAGTTAGCTTCACCAAAACTTGGTAAATTTGATCCTTTCTTACTTATACCAAATTATATGTATTTCCGGTATAATGTAATCCAACTTAGCTCAGAGCTCTAGTCATTGGGTTTCCAATTCAATTGGTCGAGCCGAGCCGAGCCAAGTTATATATCATTATTTTGCAACTTGCATTTTTTCCTTCATATTTTCTTCCTAAAATACCCTTCATCTACAAGTCAAACCATATTGAAGTCATCTACTACTGGATAATTAGTGTCTACATTTCTTAAAAAATTAATCACAACTCTCCCATTTACTTTATGAGCTATGAAGCACAACGCGTCTGTGTCACCATTAAACAAATGATAATAGAAAAAAAAAATAAAATAAAATAAAATTTAATGAACAATATGAAATAGGCAAAAAATTATTACTTTCAAAATTCTCTTTGACAGTATTATTCTTATTATATTCCATTAAATTCTGTATTAACATTTACTTTGCATTAGTACAACACGTTTTCTTTTATAAACTGTTAAATCTCTGCACAACAACAATTTATTTTTAGAAATAAAGGTTCACCTACCAAACATAACCTAGGAGACATGCATCTTTCTTTTATTTCTAACTTCAATTTTCTTTCAAAAATCCTTGAATTAGTCTTTCTTTCTTACCTATTACACACAAACCTCAACAAAGCAAAATAAGAAATTTATTTATTAACTGGCACCTCGATTTCTAAATGGTTACTGGGTCTAATCTTACATAAAAGTAGATATTGCAATTTTCTTTTCCCCATTGGAATTGAGAAGAAAGAAAGAGAGAGGGAAAAAAAACCAGGCAATAAACTACAAGGATGAAGAGAAAGTTATATGTCCTTGCAGAAAATATTTTTGCAATACAACACTGCCAATTCAGATTCTTAGTAGCTTTCCATTACACCCAAAACATTTTTTACTTCACAAGGGTAAATATTAAGAACATACCAAGCAGAACTGGTCATACAAATCTGAATACGATAGAACTCTTACATGCCTATAATATCACAAGCCAAGGTGCCAAAAAACAAGCCTGCCAGACCAATAAAGAAAACTGCACAGCAGATGATTCGACAAATTAGAAGGAATATACAAGGGCTTTGATTGGATGTGTGCCTAAAAATACAGTGATAAAAGTGGAACAGACGATGTTCTGAAATCGTCAAGACCAACCATGACAAGTTCATAACTTGTTAATCAAGAAGGCAACTCATTCAAATGAGTGCTTCAAGGCATTCTTAATTCAGCTAGCAAGTTTGAAAGCATCAATAAATAGACCATAAGTGAAACCCATCTTGAAATTGTTGAGCAGAGCAATGGGGAAGGTCACTTTTGGTCGGCTGTAATAAAATTTAGTCACATACTCGGTGAGAAGAACACACAACACTGCAGCAATTACGTCGTTCACCCCTAAAGTTCCAAATGACAGAGAAATTGTTTGAGCCACATAAAAGCCACCCAATAAGGAAATTCCACCAAAAAGTGCTCTTCGAGAAGGGCTTCTGAAGTAGTTCCGTGAGAGCTCAGGCACAATCCGGATAATGTCAACTAGCCTTCGCGGCCCATTATTCTCTTGCACAGCTCGAACACTAAGAATTCGAGGACCAGATCTCGGAACAAGCATTCCACGTTTTCCCCATGACTGTGAAATCTTAGTTCCATAAGTGAAGTGAAATTCAAGAAGGCCAGAGCTAAAACTCATAGCATGTGTCATAGGGATTCCAATATCCTGGGTGTCAATCAGAATGCATTTCCTGAAAAATAAGTGACGATTGATGAGAGTTTCACAGATACACGTGCGCTTGCATGCACACAGAGATTTCTCACAAGATAAATGTTATATGGTCTCCAAATGAGGAACAGATGATAACAATTCATTTTACAAAGACAATCCATTATGAATAACATTTATGACAGATGTTAACAATTTATGAATAATATTTATGACAGATGTTGTTAACAATTCTTTTTACAAAGATAATAAATTCTGAATAAATGCACTTACTTGCTATTGGTGTTTATAAGAGATACTCAAGAGCTACAGCAATCTTGTTAACCATTGCAATCCACTAAAATGATGTCAGGCGTTACCAAATTGATTCGTTTTTACATTCCCACACTTTTTTTATCATTTGAGGTCACAAAACAGTCTGTAAAAGGAATCAAGTAGACATATATAAAAGTAAAGTTCAAACTAAAACTAAACAATGACATAAGGCTCAACAAAAGCAGAACAGATGCCGAAATTAAATAGACAAGAAAAAATAAGAAAATGAAAGTTAAAAAAATAAATGTATGCCAGTCAAAAGTAAAACAATAACCAGTAGTCCAAATGTCAAAAACAAGTAAGAAAAAAGGTATAGTCTTCCAAAAAAAAAAAGAAGTGAAAAATAACACAAGGACCAAATAAATAACTATGTACGAGAAAACAATGAAGAAAATTATAATTCATTGGAGCAAGCTTCCATTTCTAAGAACATGAACCACTTCTTCAAAGAAACCTGCTCTATGACATGAATATGAAGACATCAGATCCAAACACTCCTCACAGGACCCACTTGGCAGGACCTACTAGGGGTCCTTGTGGCCTTCATATTTCAAGAAGTTTTCCTTATCAGAATGTTCAGACGTACCAACCTTCAGGAATCAAATACAAAAAATATTTATTTGTCCAGTATCATCCATTATTATCAAGTAATAGTGCTGCAGCTGCTGCTAAACATATAAGAAATGCCTGTTGATACATTCCACTAGCTCATAACTGGTATTGTTTCTAAATATAATAATGGATCAACACTTTTGTTTCCCAAAACCATACTGCAAATCAGGAATCATAAGCCTTTATCTACTCATGTGTAATATGCTATTGCAAGGATGGGTCACAATCTCATGTACGCTTGCATTGTTGGGGGCTTGGAGCTTATTCAACAAATTATTTGATTGCTTAGGTGAATGTTGGGTGTGCTCAAGCTCCTTGAAAACCTTTTCGGTTAACTTGTTTCAAAGGCTTAGGGACGAGGGGATCCAATTAGGTTGTGGTTGTGTGCATCTATGTGGTCCACTGGGGCATCTGGTTAGAGAGGAATGCTCAAATTTCTAATGGCCACTCTTTATTCTCTGCCTATTACATTTGCTTTGGCACAGAATTGATTTCCTTCTTTGTACTTTGTAGGCTTATTCATCAGTTGCTTTAGTGAAATTTGCTTCTTGGATTTTTAGATGGCTTTGTTAGCTTGGTTCCCTTGTATCATTTATTGCCTCTTTCACCTTTTCTAGCTTCTTTCCCTTTGGGATCCTCCTCTTTGTATCTCTCTCTCTCTCTCTTCTTCATTAATTATTTTTCCTATCCAACAAAAAGGGGCAAAGTGCAAAATCCATGTAGATGGTTTAAGTCAACGATAGGTCTGCAAAAATAACTCTGAAAAAAAAAATTCCATGCATATATACAACCCACTGCTTAGGAAATTCAATTAGTTTATTTTATGAATTATTCTAAAAGCCAAGTCCTTGAAAAAAGATATGCTCTGTTCGATGGAAAAAAATGCTATTCAATTACATGTTAAACTATACCATCTTTTGTAATGGAACAAGTTATCATGCATGCAATAAAAAAATTGGAGGCTCATTGACAACATGCTTGCCTTCCCTTACATGCTTAAATCAATGCAAAAGAAGAAGGATGTCCATTTCTTGCTACATGCCCCTTCCCCTATGTGTGGTTATGACCTAGGTTACAAATCTGCAGAGAAAGTGTGAGCAAGAGTGTGAATTCACCTATGTCCAAAATAATATGATATTGAGAGCTCCTTCAAAGTCCCTACAACAACAACAACAACAGCAACAAGCCTTAAGTCCCATTAGGTGGGTCAGCTACATGAATCATTTTCTGCCAATTCACATGACTGAGAAATTAAAACAAATTAGAAACCAAAACTGGTTGATGGTTAACATATTTCTTAATGTTGTTAACACATATTTGGAGTCTTTCGACATGTAGCAAAAAACTGTCTTCTAATGTCAAAAACAGTACCAATCAAATCAAACAACAAAAACAATTGTTAGCTGTAAAACTAAAGGAATTAAGTGGTTGGCAAAAAGGCCTAAACAATAGAGGCAATGAGGAAAAACTGACCAAAGCAGGCAGGCATTGCTATTGCAATGGCTAAAACCCATTGAGAGGGTTGTTCTCTCTCAACCCAAAGCCTGTGTATGCCCTTCTCTCATTCAAAGAGAGCTCACAAGCCTACAATGAGGGATAAACATTTCTTCTCCTATCTCTAATCCCAAAGCCCCTTCATATATGAGTCGAACAACAAGAACTGAAAATGTTGAACAACAAAAACAAGTGCAATCAGGCCACAGTTCACGCACTTCTGCCAGATTCTTGACAAAACAAATTCAGAAACAACCATCCTAACAAGACGTCCCATAGAAATTGAATGCTCCCACTGCACTTTAAATGTCACTCAGAAATACAAACCCACCCCTCAAAATTGGCAATAGACAAGAAGGAAATTCATAGAAACAGTTTCAAAGGGTTTGTGAAATAACACAGTACAATTTGACACTATTACCTATTATGGTTACTGCCTTTTAATGTTGAACCGCACGTAACAAGAGATTTTGTGTTGTCTCATGCTGTGTGTGCAATCCCAAATAATGAAAATTAAAAATCTAGCACTCAATAGAGTAGAATGGTAGAAAAGAATTCATAAAACCAACCCATGTTGTTGAATGAACTTTTGGATAAATTAAGTTTAGTTATGAATCAAAAACTTTAGCAGTGAAACTGCCGTGTAAGATAGAGCACCAAAAGTGATAGCAATAGACAATAAAACAAATTGACCAAAAAAATAGTTAAACATCAAAGTATATCACCTACATCCAGATTAAGACACTTCTCTCTCTCTCTCTCTCTCCCTTCCATTACAAATTCTAGAAAAAATGAAAAAGAAAAACTACTAGAGAAAGAGACAGAGTAGCACTGCTGCATCCGAGGAAGAGTGAGCCCGGGGGGGAGGGGGGAGGAATTGAGAGGAATAAGAACTTGGGGTTGAAGTGTTTTTCTAGTACTAGTGAACAACACATGTGTTGCATGTGCACCATACTAACTTCAACAAAAAATGAAATGCTACATAAATGTTTTTATAAATCATAAATTAAGTTTTTGAATTAACATGGATAAAAATAAAGTTGTTATACACAGTTACACACTAACGAATGACAATTAATGTATTGAGTTTATAAAGAACAGCACAGTAATTCAATGCAACTCTGTGTTTGTCGCCCTAGCTTGATCTAGGGACTCAATTGCAGCTTTTGTTGCCTCATGGGCATTGGAACTTGCGTTGACATCTCCTAAATGTTAATGAAGCAAACCTCATCAATGGTGTATACGATAAAGTAATAATTAGACAAATCATCAACTATAGTCGTCAGGTTTTTACATGGTTTTAAAAACCAGACGAGTGACCAACCCAGTAAAGCCACCGGGTTAGATGGCCCGGTCGAACCAGTGATATCAACATGATAAAATCATATACCTTGATATATTATTTAATTTTTTTATGTATAAATACTACACATAATTATATTGTTACAAAAATAATATACACTGATTCCATGTAAATTATACGAAAATGTTTGATTAAATTCACATATATCAGCGAGTTAATTAAAAAAATACATAAATACATTTTAACAACCATCTAAATTTTGAAGCTTGAATCATTTTTCGTATGAAAAAATTATTTAAAATTTATTATTTACTTTAGTCAAAAACAAAATAAATATTTGAAGTTGTTGTGGCTGTTCATTTTGAGTAAAGAAAAAAGATAATATATTTAAAGTTATTGGTGCCACGGGTATTTGTGTGTGAAGTATCATCAATATTTGATGGTCCATTAATAGGCTCAAGCAACCAGTTGGCATGGTGGCATTGAGGAGATCATCTACATTGCTGGTTCTGGGTACAATTCCAAAGGCTGAAGGAATTCTCTACCATACTCCTTATTCCCTTTTAAGCAAGAGAGTGGTTGAAATGGCTTCAACCCTGGTTCAAACCAGTTTCATCCAGTTCGGACTGGGTCAGCCGGGTCAAATCCAGTTTGCTCCAATTCCGCAACTACAAGGCTAACTGAACTAGCCTGATGGCCAGTTTTGGTCGATACAGGCTAGACCAGCCAAACTGATCGGGGTTTTAAAACTATGGTTTTTGAACTACAACTACAAGGAATCTAATTCGGTAGGGGTGACAAAATGGGTTAACGGAATAGGTTCGGGCGGGTTGTAAACGGGCCAAGGTTAAACGATTTCGGGTTCGGGTTGACCTATTTATTAACGGATGACCACTATGTAAACCTAAACTCGTCCGTTTCATAAACGGGTCACCCATTTAAAAAATACAATTTATTTATTTTGAAAAAATTTTAAACATTTTTTTTTAACAAAAAAAGCACTCCTTCATTGGCAGATCTGAACAAACACAAATTTGTGAGCGTGAGGGCAAGGGAGAGCCCGAGAGCCGAGAGGCTTCTACAGCTCTGTGTGCTTTTGCGGCTATGCCCGTGCGTCACGTGCTGCCGTGCTGGTGAGAAGCTCCGTGCTGCTCGAAGTTCAGTCCACAAAAATGGTCGGGTTCAATTCTGGCCGGGTTCATCTTCCTCCTCTGGGAATCTGGGACCTGAAGGCCGAAATGACCATTGTCCGAGCGTCATGAGGGAGATGGCGAGCTTCAACTTTCAGGAGACCACCGAAACAACCACCGTCGTGAGGGTGTGTAGTGGGCGGCGTGCTGGGTAGACAGGCAAGGGCACAAGGCAGTGGAGACTAGAGTGTAGCCGTGCAGGAGTGGAATAGAAATTAGGGTTTTATGTGTTACTATGTGTTTATATAGTAGGCAAATAAACGGGTCACCCGTCCCGAACTCGGGTTGACTCATTTATCAACGGTTCAGTTTCAAGTTGACTCGTTTATAAATAGGTTGGCTAATATAAAACCCAAACCCGGTTTAAATGGGTGGGTCACGGGTCACCCGTCGGGTTTGGACCCGTTTTGCCACCCCTATAATTCAGTGATCATGAAACAAGATGGTAAAAAATTAATCAATGAGAAACAAATATGAAATTTACGGGCATCAATGTGTTTGATGGCGCAAAATTGTCAAATATAAGTACTTTAATGACACAAAACAACAACAACAACAAACCTTAAGTCCCACAAGGTGGGGTTGGCTACATGAATCATTTTTTTTGCCAATTTACCCAATCGAGGGCATTTTCCTCTGCTAATTTAAGAGTTATTAATCTTTCCTTAATACCATATTTCAGGTTATTTTAGGTCTAGCCTTACCCCTTTTAATATCGAAAATAATAACTGACTCACTCCTCCCCATAGGTACGCTGCTTAGCCTGTGTTTCAAATACCCAAACCATCTAACTTGCCACTCCCTTATCTTGTCCTTAACTGGTGCTACGCTTAGTTTATCGCCCATATGTTTGTTCCTTAATTTATCTTTTAGTATTATACCACTCAATCACCTTTAACATTTGCATTTCGGCAACTTTTACTTTTTGTACATGTTATTTCTAATTGCCCAACATTTTTATTCATGAAGCACAACTAACCTTATAGTCATCTCATAGAACTTTCTTTTTAATTTTAAGGGTATTCTATGATCACACAAAACGCCTAATGCACTCCATTTTATCCATCCTACTTTAATTGTATACATCACATCCTTTTCAATTTCTCCTTCTACTTGCACAAATAGATCCAAGATAACGAAATTTACTAGTGCTATTAATTTCTTGATTATTGAGTTTAATCTTATCTCCAACACTCCTCCTCATGTTAGTGAAATTACAGTTCAAATATTCTATCTTATTTTGACTTATCCTAAAACATTTCGATTCTAAAATGGTTCTTCAAAATTCTAACTTAGATTCCACTTCACTTCTACTTTCATCAATCAAGACAACATCCTCTGCAAACAACATGCACCAAGAGATCTCATTTTGGATATTCCTACTGAGTTCATCAATCAATAAAACAAAAAAGATAAGGGCTCAAAATAGAACCTTGATGTACATTTATTGTGACTGGAAATTCTCTAAACTCCCTTCCTACAGTCCTAATACTAGTTGTTACTCCATCATGCATATCCTTAATGACCTCGGTATATCTACTGCACACTCCTTTCTTCAAATAGTTTATAGAGAAATAGATATTGATTCAACTAAATCAAAGTGGCTGATTGATTGTATATGTACCATGGTTTTAAATCACGGTAGCGGGTAGCGTAACGTAACGGTAACGGGTGTAACGGGAAGCAGGAGTAGCGGATGTTACATAACGGGAAGCGGGTGTAACGGCCGTGAATTTTTTTGGAGCACGCACAACCTTGTGCATATTAGCGTACTTGCATGTTTTAAGCTTTTAGCCAACCTTAGAAAGGGTTTTAGTGTATTTTGGACCCTTTAGTTCGAGTAACTAAGTTATTTGGTAAGGGCAACAAGTTTACACATCATTGATAGAAAATTACGTGTGTGCGAGTATTTGTACTTCTCATTGTTCTTATCTGTGATAAATTCTTATGTGTGCTAAATGAATTAATAAAATAAAATACATTATACACTCCATTAATCTATTAGACACATAAGACATACGAATAATATAAATATAAAATAGCTAGAAAAGAAAGAAGGTTGAAGTTGAAAAATAAAGAACATAAATATCACATTACTAATATTACTAAAAAAAAAATTTCCCTAACAAGTTAATATTTTGAAATTGTTAATTAATGCATCTATTGTGAGTATTTAAAGAAATTGTAAATTTTGTATCATTGTCATCCTCATTATAATCTTTTCCCCCTCTTGCCACTTGGTATATTGAGAATGATATATGAAAGAGAGAGAGAAAAAGTGATAAGAAAAAGTAAAAAATAAAATATTTTTTTGGTGTAACAGCCCTGTAGCGGTTACGTAACGGCCGTAGCGGCCTTTACGTAACGTTTGCGGTCCGTAACGGTCGCTACGGCCGTGATTTTTCTTCCCACCGATTTTGCGGTGTGTAACGGTATCAGTAACCTAAAAAACCTTTACGTAACGGCGTTACGTAACGGTCGCAGCCTTTATTTAAAACCATGATATGTACAACATAGTTGTAATAGTTTTACTCTGCAAGCAAGCATGAGGGTCCATATCTCTTAACTTTAGATTTATGTCTTTTGTGGGGGAAGCAATTTTTCTAATGCACATAAACACAAAGCCCATGTAAGCCCTTCTAATGCACACAAACACTCATAATATGTGTGTGCATGAGCTAGTGTGCAAGAAGGCTAGTGAAGGCAAAATAAAAAGGAGATAGGAACTTGTAGTCATAAGAAGAATAACTAGATCAAGTCTACATATGGCTTGGGCATTAATTTTTAAAAGAAGCATAATTGAAGAAATATATATATTGGTTTAAGGAAGATTATGTGATGGAGAATACCCTACAGAATGTGTGTTCTTCCTTTCTAGCAAGAGACAACGTGAGGCAATTCAATGACATATTTTTTTTGCATGAGCCAGCAACCAGCCATTATCTACATGATCCTTGTCAGTACTTCAGCAGATGGTAAAATTCATTAGCTTCAGTTATGTGAAACTATGAAATTGATAAAATGGAATGTTTTAGTCCATGTAGTCCATGATAAGATTTACTTTGTAATAGAAAAGGAAGACCAAGACAATGACCCTTCACTTTCTTGGCAAATATGCTGTCAATTAATGCCTGACATAAGTTACTGTTAGATTACCACTTTATGTAAAAGCTTAAGCTATTAGAATGTGGGTCAACAATATATATCAAGCCTTAACACTCCCCTGCAGATGCGGTCTGACAACATGCGGAGAGATCAACAAACAATAAACAACACCCATCACTGGTAATATAATAATTTTTTAGCACAACATAATAAATGCAAGCAATAAGACTAGAAACCAAGACCTCTTGATAATCAGCTCTGATATCCTATTAGATTATCACTTTACCTAAAAGCTTGATCTGTTAGGTTGTGCGCCAACAATGTATATCAAGCCTTAACAGTTACTATGACACATATAATAAATAAATAAATATTCTTTATTTAAAAGTTGTATTTTCACATTTATTTTTTGTTTTTTTGAGTTTTTTATTTTTTTCCCTTTTTGGAGGTTATCTTATACTCCCTATTTTCTTTCTTTCTTCTTGATGCAATTGTTTTCTCTCTCTAGTAAATTTCTTCGTTTATCAAAAAATATATGTATTTCTAAACTATAAAACTATAAATGGCTATTTGTTCTACAAATGGAGTTACTTTGTCCTTTCCTAGCCTTCTCTCAAAAGATCCATAGGATTCCATATTTCTCTCATTTTGCAGAAGCCTCATAAAATGATTCCTTTGCATAGATGGAGCCTTGAACTTCAATATTCAACAAATGGAGATAAACTGGTGGCATGTTTGAAGGGTATATAAATGAAAGAAAATTAAGAAAAGTAAAGGGTTTTAATGCCCTATAGTTGCATGTTTTATATAGCAAGGGAAGGAAAAAGTGGATGGTTATTATCTCGTGTGAGACTTCGGCAGCCAAAAGAAATACAAAACACAAATATAAAATTCATTGCCTTTTATCCAGAATGCATATACCTTGCTTTCCCCCTACCCTTCCCCTCCCCCCCCCCCCCCCCCCTCTCCTTATCAAACACACACGACTTGCAGCATGAGCTAGGTCAGAAATTTGGTTAGTCAAGCATATTTCTCTTTAATAATGCCCATAAATGACCAAAACTCGATAACCAAACTTTATATCCAAACTAAGCAACAGACTATTTGAATGCACTAGACTAGGGGGGGGGAAAGGCAAACTAGGTGTCAACATCCTGATAAAAAAAAATACTTTGAGACCAGGGTTTCATACTAAGCTTTTTAGTTAAAAAGAGCTTAAGGATGTGTTAATTGTCATATAATTTTCATTTTTCATTTTTTGTTTTGTAAAAAATTACAAAGAAAAAAAAGTAATATTACAAAAAAGTTTCCCAGCATTGGAAAACTTGAAAAATAATAAAATATTCTTGATGTGGTTAAAAAAGGGCTAAAATAAAAAACATTCCAAGCTCATTAGCTAGAGTGCTAGACCCTGTACAAGTTTGTCCTCAAAGCCCTCTCGACCTTAAAATGATGGATTTTCAATGGCCATGAATTGAACCATTACAGCTCCCTCACTGCCTCACAGAATAAAAATTGATTCAGATTTTGAGCAACTATTATTCGATTAAGTTATGAAAATGATGTAATCCAAGTCATCATTAGTCAGCAGATTAAGTTCAAAATTACGCCTAACTGATCTAGTTCACAATTAAAAATAAAAATCTAAAGGAAAAGTAGTCTTACATATAAAAAGATAATGATATTAGAAAACCCCAAAACCTATTCTAGCATCCTGCCCCTCTTAGGTGTACCAATGTAAAGCCCCCAACACTAATATGCACAACCATCTCAAAGATTCAACTTTGGGCAGCAGCCAATTAGCTTTTGCCGCATGGCAGCATTAACATATCTGAACAATTGGGACACATTTCTTTCATTTCTTTGGACTTTTATATTTAAGTTGGTTAAATAACCCAATAATGCA
Organism: Malania oleifera; assembly: GCF_029873635.1. Classification (NCBI taxonomy): domain Eukaryota; kingdom Viridiplantae; phylum Streptophyta; class Magnoliopsida; order Santalales; family Ximeniaceae; genus Malania; species Malania oleifera. The sequence continues at coordinate 14,754,438 of NC_080429.1, read as the reverse complement.
ATTGGATTTCAAAAAACAAAAAAAAAAAAACAAAACAAAACAAAAAGAACAAGTGCGAACTTGCTCACCCTTGGGAAAATTTTCACCCCAACAACATCCTATCTGAACTTGCTCGCCCAAAGTGCACTAGGCGACTTCACATAGTTAATAGGAGCTAACTGAACATGACTACATTCGGTAAACTTCCCTTAAACTACTTATGTATCATTCTTCATAGTAAAAATATCATAGAAGTAGAAGCCCCCGTACCCAGAAATCATACCATCCAGAATTACAATCACAGAATCCTAATACCCCTGAATCCTTGCCTAACCCGTCCACACGATTTTTCACTCGAATAAATTTTCTCAATACCCCGTTTACCCATTCCTTCAACGACAGAAGCAGAAGCGCCCACAAGCATACACACAGTACTCTATTAGCAAACACAATCACTTTTTCACGTTTGAGCTCCAACATGGACACACTTTCTAATAAGAAAAAAGAATCAGGAAAAACTGCAAACACATACCGCAAGAGAAACGAGCGAGCTTTGAATGTGAGGGACTGGCGCAGGAGCAACAGAGAGGGTGGTGATGGTGAGGGGGCAACTGGTGGTGAGAAGTTGTGGAGATATGTAGCGGAATTTGGTCGAATAGTTGCCGGGCAATTTTAGGACCATTGGAGTATGGACTACAGGATTAGAATTTACAGCTCACGTGGCGATGCTAGTAGAAGTCCTGAAGAGGACCGCATTTAGCCTTTGGGCCTGGGCCCACCTTGGAGGGTATTGGGTTGGGCTTTACAACTATACCACGAGACGTATATTCACGTAAATCACATCCTTTCTTACCAACACAACAATTAAAATTAAACATTCCCATTTTGTGTCTCGGCCCATCACAAAAATCGGCCCACATTCAAATGTGGGATTCATCCTTATGAGTGGTCGAGATCAAACTTTTGAAATGTCTAGGTTCTAGCGTAAATGAAAATTTAAACTAGACACGATCAAAATAAATTTTGGAATTTTAATTGTTAAAATATCTTTTTATGAGACTTTTAATTTCTTTAATTTGATGATTAAATTCATTATCCTATGATGCGTTATAATAAAATAAAAAATTATATGATGAATGTGTAAATTATAAAGATCAATTGTATTCCATTATTATGTGTGAAACAAATCATCATAGCTTTTGCACAAGAAATTAATGGGTATATCATATATTTTTTTGAAATTGTAATATCCAAGATCTTTTGCACACTCAATCAATTCACCGAAATAATGAATTCGCTCACCTACCCTTCTCCGGTTAAATACAAGATGTTATATTTAATGAAAAATCGAAACCCTCAAAACTCGAATCTTAATATTTTTACAAGAAGAAATGAGTATATTATTGTGAAGAGTTAAAGAGTAGACAATTTTTAACCATAATAGGAATTTTTCAAGTGTGAACAAGGTTTTTTTTTTTTTCTTTTTCCTTTTTTTTAGGAAGAAAATCCACTTATAACCCCTCAAGTTGCTAAAATTATACTTACTCCATGTTTTTGTTTTGAAAAAAATGCTAGTCTCACTAGGTTTCATATCTCGTAAAGCATCTCAACAGGGTATAAACTGTGTGTAAAACCCAATGTGGGACGCACACTGGACCTTGTCTCTAGGGCTGCAAACGAGCTGAGTTGAGCTGAGCTATGGGAAGCTTGAGCTCGGCTTGTTATTTATAAGTGAACTCGAGTTCAACTGGAGTTTGACATGAGCTTAAAGTTTTTTTTTATTCAAATTCGCCTCGTTTAGCAAATAAATAACTCGAGCTTGAGCTCAAGCTTGGCTTGACTAAAGCTTAAACGAGTCGAGTTTGAGCTTGAAGCTCGTTTTGACCTAATACATGAATCAAACTGCTATGCTAATTAAATTAATTGATATTTAATAAATATAAATTGATAAAAATATATTAAAAAGTAAAAACTTAAAATTAAATATTTGGTGAGATTAGTATCGAGTTTGTTAACGAATCTAATATCGAGTTAGTTCATGAGCCCAGTATCGAGTTAGTTCATGAGTTACTAATGAATTGATTAATGAACTGATAAACGAGTTGGTTCGCGAGCCTAGTAGGCCAAATATGAACCACTTCTAATTTGACTCATTTAGTTGATCACCTCGATCACGGTTCGTTTAACTTAATAAATGAGTTCAAGGGAGTCATCATCGAGTCAAGCATTGAGTAGCTCATGAACGACTCGACTTATTTGCAACCCTACACTACTCATTAGTTAATAGATAAGTTTATGAATTTATTTATTGAAGTATCTTTTGTTATTTTATTTAAATTTGATAGCAGATTTATATTTTTTTGCTTCAAATATTACATTTCTTAATTTTATTTTATTTTTAGTTTATTTTTTACATGAATATATAACTTATGTATAGAGACGTGCGCACACGTGAACGTAAGCACTTGTGCATGTTAATGTTAAATCTAAATATTAAACTAGTTAGGTCAAATTAAATTAAGATTAGGAAATGTTTGAATCAAACCACAGCATGTTATCCCAAGTTGACCCATGTATATTTAAAAATTCAAAAATATTTTAACTTGTTTAAAATTATTAAAATGTGCAAATTTTTTTTACGTATTTAATAATTCTCTTTGTGCCAACTAGCTTGAGTTTCAAGCTATGCCATTCCCGAAGCTTGCCCTTTTTGGTTTCTAGTTAGCTCGATCTAAACATTTGAAATACCATGATTTTGTTCAATGTCGAATAGTCAACACAATTTTGGGACCATAGACAATTGATGCGTCATTGACAAATAATATTGATGAGCATTATTAGTGTATTTATTTTATTTTATTTTCTTACTATAAAGTTTATAGACTTTTGGTTTATGCATACACCTAAAGCCTAGGTCAAGCGATAAAATAATGGAGTTCGGGTATTGAAACTCTCAGTTCTAACCCCTAAGAAATAAATTAATAGATATAGTTTTGGTCTATTCTAGATAGGCAATTGTAAGTTGTATGCCTAGCAAGCTAGCTTGGTATGGACATACAACAAATTCTCTTTCTCATTATCAAACTATTGTTTTTCTTTCAAATCATTTTGTCGGGTGCGTCTTTATATGTATATGTTACCCACGCGTGCATACACATGTATACATAGACACAGATGCACTATTAATTAAGATAAAAATGAGCGATCTTCGGTCTGCATATTTCTCTTTTATTTTGCCTAATATTCCTTTAATTTTACAAGTTATCTTTTAATTACAAGATTTATAAATCATGAAAACATAAGCAATTTAACAAAGTAATTTCACTTTTATAATTTAGTATTTTTTATAACTTACTCATTATTTCTTCAACTATCATTTTCTTTCAAAAGAGAGGCAGTAAATTTAAAACTAGAATATGTTTGTATGTGTATAGAATGTATCGTACCATACAAGAGACGATTCAAATATAATTGATGTTTGGCTTATTTCAACTATTGGTAAAAAAGGAATGATCATCTCGCTGGTAAGAAACTATTCAATTTAAAAACTTAGAATTATTAGATGAGAATTCAAAAATAAATTTTATCAATTTCACAATTTAAAAAATAATTTTAAAGAATTTTTTTATTAGTTAGATGTAACTTATGAATGAATCATCGACCATAAATGGAGGTTATGAAGGATCATCCATTTCTATAATAAAATACTCACACATTTTATTTCGGTTAAAAAAGTATATGCTAAATACTAGAGGCATTAGTTATATGAAGACAATTTGTGCATGAATTCCTCTAAGGAGCCCAATTAGAAACACAATTATTATATCAAATTTAACTACAAAGTATTTACTCTCACTTAATGCAAAAGAGCTTTAAGAATTAACTATTTACTTTTAGTTAAAAATCAGTGTGAACAAGTTATTATATGAATTAATTTTACATTATGCGCATTTGATAAATAGAAAAATTAGTAGAGAAAGGTAAACACAAATAATAAATAAATATAGAATTCATTATATTATTAATAGCCTTTACTCGCACATATTGAATAGGCTTTAAAAATTAATTATCAGTTTTAACTCGTTGTGCATAATTTATACATATTTCATAAATAAATTAGCAAAAAGATAAATAAAAGTATAAATAAATATGCCATTTGTCATGAAGTCGCCTATTTTTATTGTTTACATTTATAATTACGTACCCAATATGTCAAGGCTTTCATAATATTTTTTTTTCTTTTCGCAACTGTAAAGTTGATAGACTTTTGATTTATATATAAATATAAAATAGGAGGGTAGAAAAACTCTTCATCTTACTCTAAGATATATAGCTGTTGATTTTCCTCTGATCATTTTTATAATTTTTAATATATATATTCTTTTTCAATGCTACTACAAAACAATTCCATTTTAGATCCAAGGTGTTGAGATCATAATAGAGCATTTTTTGTTTGTTTTCCTTTTCTTTTTTTTTTTTTTTTTTGTGGTTAACAATGTAAATGGTCGTAGGGAATTTTAGCTTTTAAAAGAAGTCATAACCTTTCATTCTTTTTCACTTGCAATAATTAAGACAATGTATTATATGGAATGATCGTGTTTATAACAAGTAGGGAACTATGTTTGAGGGAAAAATTTTAGTCTACATTTGAAATTCAAAAATTAATATTAAAGTGGTAAGAACGACTTGTGACTTTGGTGATCCCAAGGTCACGAGTTCAATTTCTTCTTGAAAGTTTACCCCAATGAATTACCAGAGATGCGTCATGGGCGGACAACTTTCACCCATCGGGTTTGGTTCCACATCATAGTATCTAAAGTGGTGCGATGGTGGCTAGAGTCCAAGTTATCAATAAATAAATAAATAAATAAAGTTAAAGAAGGAAAAGAAAATATTAAAAAATTTGCTTTTTTATGTTTAGTTATTAAAGAAAATTTTAAAAATTATATCAAATTGGTAAACAAAAATTTAATCTTACACATCATTAGTATTTGATTTTTCTCAATTTTTAACCAAATTAAAATGACTGTTTATTTTTAGTAGCATTTGATATAGAGAAAACATAAAATGAAATTTTTATTTTTTATTTTTCTTTCTTTTTATTTTTTCTCTAACCAATGTCATTGATCCAAACAATACTCAAAGTTTGTTTGATCCTTTATTTTTCAAAAATATTTTTAAATTTATTTAGTGATGTTTATTGTAAAAAAAAAAAAAGTGCAAAGCACCTTTTAAGATGATGTGGAGACTTGTGATTAGTTA